>NC_072444.2:5412500-6012500 GCF_028878055.3 Symphalangus syndactylus | reverse complement strand
GAGATTCGGAGCGCTAAGAGGGTAATAGTGGAAAAAGGAATGTCTTCAAACATAAACTACACAGAATCATTCGGTGAAACTTCTTTCTGATCTGAGCATTCAGCTAACAGAGTTAAACCATACTTTTGATTGAGCAGTTTTGAAACACTCTGTCTGTAGAAAATGCAACTGGACATTCGTAGCGCTAAGTGGGTAATAGTGGAAAAAAGAATATGTTCAAATATAAACTACACAGAAGCATTGTATGAAACTTCTTTCTGTTCTGTGCATTCAACTAACAGAGTTGAACCTTACTTTTGATTGAGCCGTTCTGAAACACTCTTTCTGTAGAAACTGCAATTGGACATTCTGAGCGCTAAGAGGCCTATATTGGGAAAAAGAAAGTCTACAAATAAAAACTACACAGAAGAATTGTGTGAAACTTCTTTCTGTTCTGTTTGTTCAACTAAAAGAGTTGAACCTTAGTTTTGATTGAGCCGTTCTGAAACACTCTTTCTGTAGAAAATGCAAGTGGAGATTCGGAGCGCTAAGAGGGTAGTAGTGGAAAAAGGAATATATTCAAATATAAACTACACAGAAGCATTCTGTGAAACTTCTTTCTGATCTGAGCATTCAGCTAACAGAGTTAAACCATACTTTTGATTGAGCAGTTTTGAAACACTCTGTCTGTAGAAAATGCAACTGGACATTCGTAGCACTAAGTGGGTAATAGTGGAAAAAGAATATGTTCAAATATAAACTACACAGAAGCATTGTATGAAACTTCCTTCTGTTCTGTGCATTCAACTAACAGAGTTGAACCTTACTTTTTATTGAGCCGTTCTGAAACACTCTTTCTGTAGAAACTGCAATTGGATATTCTGAGCGCTAAGAGGCCTATATTGGGAAAAAGAATGTCTACAAATAAAAACTACACAGAAGAATTGTGTGAAACTTCTTTCTGTTCTGTTTGTTCAACCAAAAGATTTGAACCTTAGTTTTGTTTGAGCCGTTCTGAAACACTCTTTCTGTAGAAAATGCAAGTGGAGATTCGGAGCGCTAAGAGGGTAATAGTGGAAAAAGGAATGTCTCCAAATACAAACTACACAGAATCATTCTGTGAAACTTCTTTCTGATCTGTGCATTCAGCTAACAGAGTTAAACCATACATTTGATTGAGCAGATCTGAACACTCTTTCTGTAGAAAATGCAACTGGACATTTGGATCGCTAAGAGAGTAGTAGTGGAAAAATTAATATATTCAAATATAAACTACACAGAAGCATTCTGTGAAACTTCTTTCTCATCTGAGCATTCAGCTAACAGAGTTAAACCATACTTTTGATTGAGCAGTTTTGAAACACTCTGTCTGTAGAAAATGCAACTGGACATTCGTAGCGCTAAGTAGGTAATAGTGGAAAAAAGAATATGTTCAAATATAAACTACACAGAAGCATTGTATGAAACTTCTTTCTGTTCTGTGCATTCAACTAACAGAGTTGAACCTTACTTTTGATTGAGCCTTTCTGAAACACTCTTTCTGTAGAAACTGCAATTGGACATTCTGAGCGCTAAGAGGCCTCTATTCTGAAAAATAATATCTTCAAATAAAAACTACACAGAAGCATTGTGTGAAACTTATTTCTGATATGTTCATTAAGCTAACAGAGTTAAAACATACTTTTGATTGCGCAGTTCTGAACACTCTTTCTGTAGAAAATGCAAGTGGACATTCGGAGCGCTATGAGGGTAATAGTGGAAAAAGGAATATATTCAAATATAAACTACACAGTAGCATTCTGTGAAAATTCTTTCTGTTCTGTGCATTCAACTAACAGAGTTGAACCTTACTTTTGATTGAGCCGTTCTGAAACACTCTTTCTGTAGAAACTGCAATTGGACATGCTAAGCGCTAAGCGGCCTACATTGGGAAAAAGAATATCTTCAAATAAAAACTACACAGATGCACTCTGTGAAACTTATTTCTGATCTGTAAATTCAGTTAACAGAGATAAAACATATTTTTGATTGAGCAGTTATGAAACACTCTTTTTGTAGAAAATGCAAGTGGAGATTCGGAGCGCTAAGAGGGTAATAGTGGAAAAAGGAATGTCTTCAAATATAAACTACACAGAATCATTCGGTGAAACTTCTTTCTGATCTGTGCATTCAGCTAACAGAGTTAAACCATACTTTTGATTGAGCAGATCTGAACACTCTTTCTGTTGAAAATGCAACTGGACATTTGGAGCGGTAAGAGCGTAGTAGTGGAAAAAGGAATATATTCAAATATAAACTACACAGAAGCATTCTGTGAAACTTCTTTCTGATCTGAGCATTCAGCTAACAGAGTTAAACCATACTTTTGATTGAGCAGTTTTGAAACACTCTGTCTGTAGAAAATGCAACTGGACATTCGTAGCGCTAAGTGGGTAATAGTGGAAAAAAGAATATGTTCAAATATAAACTACACAGAAGCATTGTATGAAACTTCTTTCTGTTCTGTGCATTCAACTAACAGAGTTGAACCTTACTTTTGATTGAGCCGTTCTGAAACCCTCTTTCTGTAGAAACTGCAATTGGACATTCTGAGCGCTAAGAGGCCTATATTGGGAAAAAGAATGTCTACAAATAAAAACTACACAGAAGAATTGTGTGAAACTTCTTTCTGTTCTGTTTGTTCAACTAAAAGAGTTGAACCTTAGTTTTGATTGAGCCGTTCTGAAACACTCTTTCTGTAGAAAATGCAAGTGGAGATTCGGAGCGCTAAGAGGGTAATAGTGGAAAAAGGAATGTCTCCAAATATAAACTACACAGAATCATTCTGTGAAACTTCTTTCTGGTCTGTGCATTCAGCTAACAGAGTTAAACCATACTTTTGATTGAGCAGATCTGAACACTCTTTCTGTAGAAAATGCAACTGGACATTTGGAGCGCTAAGAGAGTAGTAGTGGAAAAAGGAATATATTCAAATATAAACTACACAGAAGCATTCTGTGAAACTTCTTTCTGATCTGAGCATTCAGCTAACAGAGTTAAACCATAATTTTGATTGAGCAGTTTTGAAACACTCTGTCTGTAGAAAATGCAACTGGACATTCGTAGCGCTAAGTGGGTAATAGTGGAAAAAAGAATATGTTCAAATATAAACTACACAGAAGCATTGTATGAAACTTCTTTCTGTTCTGTGCATTCAACTAACAGAGTTGAACCTTACTTTTGATTGAGCCTTTCTGAAACACTCTTTCTGTAGAAACTGCAATTGGACATTCTGAGCGCTAAGAGGCCTCTATTGGGAAAAATAATATCTTCAAATAAAAACTACACAGAAGCATTGTGTGAAACTTATTTCTGATATGTTCATTAAGCTAACAGAGTTAAACCATACTTTTGATTGCGCAGTTCTGAACACTCTTTCTGTAGAAAATGCAAGTGGACATTCGGAGCGCTAAGAGGGTAATAGTGGAAAAAGGAATATATTCAAATATAAACTACACAGTAGCATTCTGTGAAAATTCTTTCTGTTCTGTGCATTCAACTAACAGAGTTGAACCTTACTTTTGATTGAGCCGTTCTGAAACACTCTTTCTGTAGTAACTGCAATTGGACATGCTAAGCGCTAAGAGGCCTACATTGGGAAAAAGAATATCTTCAAATAAAAACTACACAGATGCATTCTGTGAAACTTATTTCTGATCTGTAAATTCAGTTAACAGATATAAAACATATTTTTGATTGAGCAGTTATGAAACACTCTTTTTGTAGAAAATGCAAGTGGAGATTCGGAGCGCTAAGTGGGTAACAGTGGAAAAATGAATGTCTTCAAATATAAACTACACAGAATCATTCGGTGAAACTTATTCCTGATCTGTGCATTCAGCTAACAGAGTTAAACCATACTTTTGATTGAGCAGATCTGAACACTCTTTCTGTAGAAAATGCAACTGGACATTCTGAGCGCTAAGAGCGTAGTAGTGGAAAAAGGAATATTTTCAAATATAAACTACACAGAAGCATTCTGTGAAACTTCTTTCTGATCTGAGCATTCAGCTAACAGAGTTAAACCATACTTCTGATTGAGCAGTTTTGAAACACTCTGTCTGTAGAAAATGCAACTGGACATTCGTAGCGCTAAGTGGGTAATAGTGGAAAAAAGAATATGTTCAAATATAAACTACACAGAAGCATTGTATGAAACTTCTTTCTGTTCTGTGCATTCAACTAACAGAGTTGAACCTTACTTTTGATTGAGCCGTTCTGAAACACTCTTTCTGTAGAAACTGCAATTGGACATTCTGAGCGCTAAGAGGCCTATATTGGGAAAAAGAATGTCTACAAATAAAAACTACACAGAAGAATTGTGTGAAACTTCTTTCTGTTCTGTTTGTTCAACTAAAAGAGTTGAACCTTAGTTTTGATTGAGCCGTTCTGAAACACTCTTTCTGTAGAAAATGCAAGTGGAGATTCGGAGCGCTAAGAGGTTAGTAGTGGAAAAAGGAATATATTCAAATATAAACTACACAGAAGCATTCTGTGAAACTTCTTTCTGATCTGAGCATTTAGCTAAGAGATTTAAACCATACTTTTGATTGAGCAGTTTTGAAACACTCTGTCTGTAGAAAATGGAACTGGACACTCGTAGCGCTAAGTGGGTAATAGTGGAAAAAAGAATATGTTCAAATATAAACTACACAGAAGCATTGTATGAAACTTCTTTCTGTTCTGTGCATTCAACTTACAGAGTTGAACCTTACTTTTGATTGAGCCTTTCTGAAACACTCTTTCTGTAGAAACTGCAATTCGACATTCTGAGCGCTAAGAGGTCTCTATTGGGAAAAATAATATCTTCAAATAAAAACTACACAGAAGCATTGTGTGAAACTTATTTCTGATATGTTCATTAAGCTAACAGAGTTAAACCATACTTTTGATTGCGCAGTTCTGAAAACTCTTTCTGTAGAAAATGCAAGTGGACATTCGGAGCGCTAAGAGGGTAATAGTGGAAAAAGGAATATATTCAAATATAAACTACACAGTAGCATTCTGTGAAAATTCTTTCTGTTCTGTGCATTCAACTAACAGAGTTGAACCTTACTTTTGATTGAGCCGTTCTGAAACACTCTTTCTGTAGAAACTGCAATTGGACATGCTAAGCGCTAAGAGGCCTACATTGGGAAAAAGAATATCTTCAAATAAAAACTACACAGATGCATTCTGTGAAACTTATTTCTGATCTGTAAATTCAGTTAACAGAGATAAAACATATTTTTGATTGAGCAGTTATGAAACACTCTTTTTGTAGAAAATGCAAGTGGAGATTCGGAGCGCTAAGAGGGTAATAGTGGAAAAAGGAATGTCTTCAAATATAAACTACACAGAATCATTCGGTGAAACTTCTTTCTGATCTGTGCATTCAGCTAACAGAGTTAAACCATACTTTTGATTGAGCAGATCTGAACACTCTTTCTGTTGAAAATGCAACTGGACATTTGGAGCGGTAAGAACGTAGTAGTGGAAAAAGGAATATATTCAAATATAAACTACACAGAAGCATTCTGTGAAACTTCTTTCTGATCTGAGCATTCAGCTAACAGAGTTAAACCATACTTTTGATTGAGCAGTTTTGAAACACTCTGTCTGTAGAAAATGCAACTGGACATTCGTAGCGCTAAGTGGGTAATAGTGGAAAAAAGAATATGTTCAAATATAAACTACACAGAAGCATTGTATGAAACTTCTTTCTGTTCTGTGCATTCAACTAACAGAGTTGAACCTTACTTTTGATTCAGCCGTTCTGAAACACTCTTTCTGTAGAAACTGCAACTGGACATTCTGAGCGCTAAGAGGCCTATATTGGGAAAAAGAATGTCTACAAATAAAAACTACACAGAAGAATTGTGTGAAACTTCTTTCTGTTCTGTTTGTTCAACTAAAGGAGTTGAACCTTAGTTTTGATTGAGCCGTTCTGAAACACTCTTTCTGTAGAAAATGCAAGTGGAGATTCGGAGGGCTAAGAGGGCAGTAGTGGAAAAAGGAATATATTCAAATATAAACTACACAGAAGCATTCTGTGAAACTTCTTTCTGATCTGAGCATTCAGCTAACAGAGTTAAACCATACTTTTGATTGAGAAGTTTTGAAACACTCTGTCTGTAGAAAATGCAACTGGACATTCGTAGCACTAAGTGGGTAATAGTGGAAAAAAGAATATGTTCAAATATAAACTACACAGAAGCATTGTATGAAACTTCTTTCTGTTCTGTGCATTCAACTAACAGAGTTGAACCTTACTTTTGATTGAGCCGTTCTGAAACACTCTTTCTGTAGAAACTGCAATTGGACATTCTGAGCGCTAAGAGTCCTATATTGGGAAAAAGAATGTCTACAAATAAAAACTACACAGAAGAATTTTGTGAAACTTCTTTCTGTTCTGTTTGTTCAACTAAAAGAGTTGAACCTTAGTTTTGTTTGAGCCGTTCTGAAACACTCTTTCTGTAGAAAATGCAAGTGGAGATTCGGAGCGCTAAGAGGGTAATAGTGGAAAAAGGAATGTCTCCAAATATAAACTACACAGAATCATTCTGTGAAACTTCTTTCTGATCTGTGCATTCAGCTAACAGAGTTAAACCATACTTTTGATTGAGCAGATCTGAACACTCTTTCTGTAGAAAATGCAACTGGACATTTGGAGCGCTAAGAGAGTAGTAGTGGAAAAAGGAATATATTCACATATAAACTACACAGAAGCATTCTGTGAAACTTCTTTCTGATCTGAGCATTCAGCTAACAGAGTTAAACCATACTTTTGATTGAGCAGTTTTGAAACACTCTGTCTGTAGAAAATGCAACTGGACATTCGTAGCGCTAAGTAGGTAATAGTGGAAAAAAGAATATGTTCAAATATAAACTACACAGAAGCATTGTATGAAACTTCTTTCTGTTCTGTGCATTCAACTAACAGAGTTGAACCTTAATTTTGATTGAGCCTTTCTGAAACACTCTTTCTGTAGAAACTGCAATTGGACATTCTGAGCGCTAAGAGGCCTCTATTGGGAAAAATAATATCTTCAAATAAAAACTACACAGAAGCATTGTGTGAAACTTATTTCTGATATGTTCATTAAGCTAACAGAGTTAAACCATACTTTTGATTGCGCAGTTCTGAACACTCTTTCTGTAGAAAATGCAAGTGGACATTCGGAGCGCTAAGAGGGTAATAGTGGAAAAAGGAATATATTCAAATATAAACTACACAGTAGCATTCTGTGAAAATACTTTCTGTTCTGTGCATTCAACTAACAGAGTTGAACCTTACTTTTGATTGAGCCGTTCTGAAACACTCTTTCTGTAGAAACTGCAATTGGACATGCTAAGCGCTAAGAGGCCTACATTGGGAAAAAGAATATCTTCAAATAAAAACTACACAGATGCATTCTGTGAAACTTATTTCTGATCTGTAAATTCAGTTAACAGAGATAAAACATATTTTTGATTGAGCAGTTATGAAACACTCTTTTTGTAGAAAATGCAAGTGGAGATTCGGAGCGCTAAGGGGGTAATAGTGGAAAAAGGAATGTCTTCAAATATAAACTACACAGAATCATTCGGTGAAACTTCTTTCTGATCTGTGCATTCAGCTAACAGAGTTAAACCATACTTTTGATTGAGCAGATCTGAACACTCCTTCTGTTGAAAATGCAACTGTACATTTGGAGCACTAAGAGCGTAGTAGTGGAAAAAGGAATGTATTCAAATATAAACTTCACAGAAGCATTCTGTGAAACTTCTTTCTGATCTGAGCATTCAGCTAACAGAGTTAAACCATACTTTTGATTGAGCAGTTTTGAAACACTCTGTCTGTAGAAAATGCACCTGGACATTCGTAGCGCTAAGTGGGTAATAGTGGAAAAAAGTATATGTTCAAATATGAACTACACAGAAGCATTGTATGAAACTTCTTTCTGTTCTGTGCATTCAACTAACAGAGTTGAACCTTAATTTGATTGAGCCGTTCTGAAACGCTCTTTCTGTAGAAACTGCAATTGGACATTCTGAGCGCTAAGAGGCCTGTATTGGGAAAAAGAATGTCTACAAATAAAAACTACACAGAAGAATTGTGTGAAACTTCTTCCTGTTCTGTTTGTTCAACTAAAAGAGTTGAACTTTAGTTTTGATTGAGCCGTTCTGAAACACTCTTTCTGTAGAAAATGCAAGTGGAGATTCGGAGCGCTAAGAGGGTAATAGTGGAAAAAGGAATGTCTCCAAATATAAACTACACAGAATCATTCTGTGAAACTTCTTTCTGATCTGTGCATTCAGCTAACAGAGTTAAACCATACTTTTGATTGAGCAGATCTGAACACTCTTTCTGTAGAAAATGCAACTGGACATTTGGAGCGCTAAGAGAGTAGTAGTGGAAAAAGGAATATATTCAAATATAAACTACACAGAAGCATTCTGTGAAACTTCTTTCTGATCTGAGCATTCAGCTAACAGAGGTAAACCATACTTTTGATTGAGCAGTTTTGAAACACTCTGTCTGTAGAAAATGCAACTGGACATTCGTAGGGCTAAGTGGGTAATAGTGGAAAAAAGAATATGTTCAAATATAAACTACACAGAAGCATTGTATGAAACTTCTTTCTGTTCTGTGCATTCAACTAACAGAGTTGAACCTTACTTTTTATTGAGCCTTTCTGAAACACTCTTTCTGTGGAAACTGCAATTGGACATTCTGAGCGCGAAGAGGCCTCTATTGGGAAAAATAATATCTTCAAATAAAAACTACACAGAAGCATTGTGTGAAACTTATTTCTGATATGTTCATTAAGCTAACAGTGTTAAACCATACTTTTGATTGCGCAGTTCTGAACACTCTTTCTGTAGAAAATGCAAGTGGACATTCGGAGCGCTAAAGGGTAATAGTGGAAAAAGGAATATATTCAAATATGAACTACACAGTAGCATTCTGTGAAAATTCTTTCTGTTCTGCGCATTCAACTAACAGAGTTGAACCTTACTTTTGATTGAGCCGTTCTGAAACACTCTTTCTGTAGAAACTGCAATTGGACATGCTAAGCGCTAAGAGGCCTACATTGGGAAAAAGAATATCTTCAAATAAAAACTACACAGATGCATTCTGTGAAACTTATTTCTGATCTGTAAATTCAGTTAACAGAGATAAAACATATTTTTGATTGAGCAGTTATGAAACACTCTTTTTGTAGAAAATGCAAGTGGAGATTCGGAGCGCTAAGAGGGTAATAGTGGAAAAAGGAATGTCTTCAAATATAAACTACACAGAATCATTCGGTGAAACTTCTTTCTGATCTGTGCATTCAGCTAACAGAGTTAAACCATACTTTTGATTGAGCAGATCTGAACACTATTTCTGTTGAAAATGCAACTGGACATTTGGAGCGCTAAGAGCGTAGTAGTGGAAAAAGGAATATATTCAAATATAAACTTCACAGAAGCATTCTGTGAAACTTCTTTCTGATCTGAGCATTCAGCTAACAGAGTTAAACCATACTTTTGATTGAGCAGTTTTGAAACACTCTGTCTGTAGAAAATGCAACTGGACATTCGTAGCGCTAAGTGGGTAATAGTGGAAAAAAATTTATGTTCAAATATGAACTACACAGAAGCATTGTATGAAACTTCTTTCTGTTCTGTGCATTCAACTAACAGAGTTGAACCTTAATTTGATTGAGCCGTTCTGAAACACTCTTTCTGTAGAAACTGCAATTGGACATTCTGAGCGCTAAGAGGCCTGTATTGGGAAAAAGAATGTCTACAAATAAAAACTACACAGAAGAATTGTGTGAAACTTCTTCCTGTTCTGTTTGTTCAACTAAAAGAGTTGAACTTTAGTTTTGATTGAGCCGTTCTGAAACACTCTTTCTGTAGAAAATGCAAGTGGAGATTCGGAGCGCTAAGAGGGTAATAGTGGAAAAAGGAATGTCTCCAAATATAAACTACACAGAATCATTCTGTGAAACTTCTTTCTGATCTGTGCATTCAGCTAACAGAGTTAAACCATACTTTTGATTGAGCAGATCTGAACACTCTTTCTGTAGAAAATGCAACTGGACATTTGGAGCGCTAAGAGTGTAGTAGTGGAAAAAGGAATATATTCAAATATAAACTACACAGAAGCATTCTGTGAAACTTCTTTCTGATCTGAGCATTCAGCTAACAGAGGTAAACCATACTTTTGATTGAGCAGTTTTGAAACACTCTGTCTGTAGAAAATGCAACTGGACATTCGTAGCGCTAAGTGGGTAATAGTGGAAAAAAGAATATGTTCAAATATAAACTACACAGAAGCATTGTATGAAACTTCTTTCTGTTCTGTGCATTCAACTAACAGAGTTGAACCTTACTTTTTATTGAGCCTTTCTGAAACACTCTTTCTGTGGAAACTGCAATTGGACATTCTGAGCGCGAAGAGGCCTCTATTGGGAAAAATAATATCTTCAAATAAAAACTACACAGAAGCATTGTGTGAAACTTATTTCTGATATGTTCATTAAGCTAACAGTGTTAAACCATACTTTTGATTTCGCAGTTCTGAACACTCTTTCTGTAGAAAATGCAAGTGGACATTCGGAGCGCTAAGAGGGTAATAGTGGAAAAAGGAATATATTCAAATATGAACTACACAGTAGCATTCTGTGAAAATTCTTTCTGTTCTGCGCATTCAACTAACAGAGTTGAACCTTACTTTTGATTGAGCCGTTCTGAAACACTCTTTCTGTAGAAACTGCAATTGGACATGCTAAGCGCTAAGAGGCCTACATTGGGAAAAAGAATATCTTCAAATAAAAACTACACAGATGCATTCTGTGAAACTTATTTCTGATCTGTAAATTCAGTTAACAGAGATAAAACATATTTTTGATTGAGCAGTTATGAAACACTCTTTTTGTAGAAAATGCAAGTGGAGATTCGGAGCGCTAAGAGGGTAATAGAGGAAAAAGGAATGTCTTCAAATATAAACTACACAGAATCATTCGGTGAAACTTCTTTCTGATCTGTGCATTCAGCTAACAGAGTTAAACCATACTTTTGATTGAGCAGATCTGAACACTCTTTCTGTTGAAAATGCAACTGGACATTTGGAGCGCTAAGAGAGTAGTGGAAAAAGGAATATATTCAAATATAAACTTCACAGAAGCATTCTGTGAAACTTCTTTCTGATCTGAGCATTCAGCTAACAGAGTTAAACCATACTTTTGATTGAGCAGTTTTGAAACACTCTGTCTGTAGAAAATGCAACTGGACATTCGTAGCGCTAAGTGGGTAATAGTGGAAAAAAGAATATGTTCAAATATAAACTACACAGAAGCATTGTATGAAACTTCTTTCTGTTCTGTGCATTCAACTAACAGAGCTGAACCTTACTTTTGATTGAGCCTTTCTCAAACACTCTTTCTGTAGAAACTGCAATTGGACATTCTGAGCGCTAAGAGGCCTATATTGGGAAAAATAATATCTTCAAATAAAAACTACACAGAAACATTGTGTGAAACTTATTTCTAATATGTTCATTAAGCTAACAGAGTTAAACCATACTTTTGATTGCGCAGTTCTGAACACTCTTTCTGTAGAAAATGCAAGTGGACATTCGGAGCGCTAAGAGGGTAATAGTGGAAAAAGGAATATATTCAAATATAAACTACACAGTAGCATTCTGTGAAAATTCTTTCTGTTCTGTGCATTCAACTAACAGAGTTGAACCTTACTTTTGATTGAGCCGTTCTGAAACACTCTTTCTGTAAAAACTGCAATTGGACATGCTAAGCGCTAAGAGGCCTACATTGGGAAAAAGAATATCTTCAAATAAAAACTACACAGATGCATTCTGTGAAACTTATTTCTGATTTGTAAATTCCGTTAACAGAGATAAAACATATTTTTGATTGAGCAGTTCTGAACACTCTTTCTGTAGAAAATGCAAGTGGACATTCGGAGCGCTAAGAGGGTAATAGTGGAAAAAGGAATATATTCAAATATAAACTACACAGTAGCATTCTGTGAAAATTCTTTCTGTTCTGTGCATTCAACTAACAGAGTTGAACCTTACTTTTGATTGAGCCGTTCTGAAACACTCTTTCTGTAAAAACTGCAATTGGACATGCTAAGCGCTAAGAGGCCTACATTGGGAAAAAGAATATCTTCAAATAAAAACTACACAGATGCATTCTGTGAAACTTATTTCTGATTTGTAAATTCCGTTAACAGAGATAAAACATATTTTTGATTGAGCAGTTATGAAACACTCTTTTTGTAGAAAATGCAAGTGGAGATTCGGAGCGCTAAGAGGGTAATAGTGGAAAAAGGAATGTCTTCAAATATAAACTACACAGAATCATTCGGTGAAACTTCTTTCTGATCTGTGCATTCAGCTAAGAGAGTTAAACCATACTTTTGATTGAGCAGATCTGAACACTCTTTCTGTTGAAAATGCAACTGGACATTTGGAGCGCTAAGAGCGTAGTAGTGGAAAAAGGAATATATTCAAATATAAACTACACAGAAGCATTCTGTGAAACTTCTTTCTGATCTGAGCATACAGCTAACAGAGTTAAACCATACTTTTGATTGAGCAGTTTTGAAACACTCTGTCTGTAGAAAATGCAACTGGACATTCGTAGCGCTAAGTGGGTAATAGTGGAAAAAAGAATATGTTCAAATATAAACTACACAGAAGCATTGTATGAAACTTCTTTCTGTTCTGTGCATTCAACTAACAGAGTTGAACCATACTTTTGATTGAGCCGTTCTGAAACACTCTTTCTGTAGAAACTGCAATTGGACATTCTGAGCGCTAAGAGGCCTATATTGGGAAAAAGAATGTCTACAAATAAAAACTACACAGAATAATTGTGTGAAACTTCTTTCTGTTCTGTTTGTTCAACTAAAAGAGTTGAACCTTAGGTTTGATTGAGCCGTTCTGAAACACTCTTTCTGTAGAAAATTCAAGTGGAGATTCGGAGCGCTAACAGGGTAATAGTGGAAAAAGGAATGTCTCCAAATATAAACTACACAGAATCATTCTGTGAAACTTCTTTCTGATCTGTGCATTCAGCTAACAGAGTTAAACCATACTTTTGATTGAGCAGATCTGAACACTCTTTCTGTAGAAAATGCAACTGGACATTTGGAGCGTTAAGAGAATAGTAGTGGAAAAAGGAATATATTCAAATATAAACTACACAGAAGCATTCTGTGAAACTTCTTTCTGATCTGAGCATTCAGCTAACAGAGTTAAACCATACTTTTGATTGAGCAGTTTTGAAACACTCTGTCTGTAGAAAATGCAACTGGACATTCGTAGCGCTAAGTGGGTAATAGTGGAAAAAAGAATATGTTCAAATATAAACTACACAGAAGCATTGTATGAAACTTCTTTCTGTTCTGTGCATTCAACTAACAGAGTTGAACCTTACTTTTGATTGAGCGGTTCTGAAACACTCTTTCTGTAGAAATTGCAATTGGACATTCTGAGTGCTAAGAGGCCTATATTGGGAAAAAGAATCTCTACAAATAAAAACTACACAGAAGAATTGTGTGAAACTTCTTTCTGTTCTGTTTGTTCAACTAAAAGAGTTGAAACTTAGTTTTGATTGAGCCGTTCTGAAACACTCTTTCTGTAGAAAATGCAAGTGGAGATTCGGAGCGCTAAGAGGGTAATAGTGGAAATAGGAATGTCTCCAAATATAAACTACACAGAATCATTCTGTGAAACTTCTTTCTGATCTGTGCATTCAGCTAACAGAGTTAAACCATACTTTTGATTGAGCAGATCTGAACACTCTTTCTGTAGAAAATGCAACTGGACATTTGGAGCGCTAAGAGAGTAGTAGTGGAAAAAGGAATATATTCAAATATAAACTACACAGAAGCATTCTGTGAAACTTCTTTCTGATCTGAGCATTCAGCTAACAGAGTTAAACCATACTTTTGATTGAGCAGTTTTGAAACACTCTGTCTGTAGAAAATGCAACTGGACATTCGTAGCGCTAAGTGGGTTATAGTGGAAAAAAGAATATGTTCAAATATAAACTACACAGAAGCATTGTATGAAACTTCTTTCTGTTCTGTGCATTCAACTAACAGAGTTGAACCTTACTTTTGATTGATCCTTTCTCAAACACTCTTTCTGTAGAAACTGCAATTGGACATTCTGAGCGCTAAGAGGCCTATATTGGGAAAAATAATATCTTCAAATAAAAACTACACAGAAGCATTGTGTGAAACTTATTTCTGATATGTTCATTAAGCTAACAGAGTTAAACCATAATTTGATTGCGCAGTTCTGAACACTCTTTCTGTAGAAAATGCAAGTGGACATTCGGAGCGCTAAGAGGGTAATAGTGGAAAAAGGAATATATTCAAATATAAACTACACAGTAGCATTCTGTGAAAATTCTTTCTGTTCTGTGCATTCAACTAACAGAGTTGAACCTTACTTTTGATTGAGCCGTTCTGAAACACTCTTTCTGTAGAAACTGCAATTGGACATTCTGAGCGCTAAGAGGCCTATATTGGGACAAAGAATGTCTACAAATAAAAACTACACAGAATAATTGTCTGAAACTTCTTTCTGTTCTGTTTGTTCAACTAAAAGAGTTGAACCTTAGTTTTGATTGAGCCGTTCTGAAACACTCTTTCTGTAGAAAATTCAAGTGGAGATTCGGAGCGCTAACAGGGTAATAGTGGAAAAAGGAATGTCTCCAAATATAAACTACACAGAATCATTCTGTGAAACTTCTTTCTGATCTGTGCATTCAGCTAACAGAGTTAAACCATACTTTTGATTGAGCAGATCTGAACACTCTTTCTGTAGAAAATGCAACTGGACATTTGGAGCGCTAAGAGAGTAGTAGTGGAAAAAGGAATATATTCAAATATAAACTACACAGAAGCATTCTGTGAAACTTCTTTCTGATCTCAGCATTCAGCTAACAGAGTTAAACCATACTTTTGATTGAGCAGTTTTGAAACACTCTGTCTGTAGAAAATGCAACTGGACATTCGTAGCGCTAAGTGGGTAATAGTGGAAAAAAGAATATGTTCAAATATAAATTACACAGAAGCATTTTATGAAACTTCTTTCTGTTCTGTGCATTCAATTAACAGAGTTGAACCTTACTTTTGATTGAGCCTTTCTGAAACACTCTTTCTGTAGAAACTGCAATTGGACATTCTGAGCGCTAAGAGGCCTCTATTGGGAAAAATAATATCTTCAAATAAAAACTACACAGAAGCATTGTGTGAAACTTATATCTGATATGTTCATTAAGCTAACAGAGTTAAACCATACTTTTGATTGCGCAGTTCTGAACACTCTTTCTGTAGAAAATGCAAGTGGACATTCGGAGCGCTAAGAGGGTAATAGTGGAAAAAGGAATATATTCAAATATAAACTACACAGTAGCATTCTGTGAAAATTCTTTCTGTTCTGTGCATTCAACTAACAGAGTTGAACCTTACTTTGGATTGAGCCGTTCTGAAACACTCTTTCTGTAGAAACTGCAATTGGACATGCTAAGCGCTAAGAGGCCTACATTGGGAAAAAGAATATCTTCAAATAAAAACTACACAGATGCATTCTGTGAAACTTATTTCTGATCTGTAAATTCAGTTAACAGAGATAAAACATATTTTTGATTGAGCAGTTATGAAACACTCTTTTTGTAGAAAATGCAAGTGGAGATTCGGAGCGCTAAGAGGGTAATAGTGGAAAAAGGAATGTCTTCAAATATAAACTACACAGAATCATTCGGTGAAACTTCTTTCTGATCTGTGCATTCAGCTAACAGAGTTAAACCATACTTTTGATTGAGCAGATCTGAACACTCTTTCTGTTGAAAATGCAACTGGACATTTGGCGCGCTAAGGGCGTAGTAGTGGAAAAAGGAATATATTCAAATATAAACTACACAGAAGCATTCTGTGAAACTTCTTTCTGATCTGAGCATACAGCTAACAGAGTTAAACCATACTTTTGATTGAGCAGTTTTGAAACACTCTGTCTGTAGAAAATGCAACTGGACATTCGTAGCGCTAAGTGGGTAATAGTGGAAAAAAGAATATGTTCAAATATAAACTACACAGAAGCATTGTATGAAACTTCTTTCTGTTCTGTGCATTCAACTAACAGAGTTGTACCTTACTTTTGATTGAGCCGTTCTGAAACACTCTTTCTGTAGAAACTGCAATTGGACATTCTGAGCGCTAAGAGGCCTATATTGGGACAAAGAATGTCTACAAATAAAAACTACACAGAATAATTGTCTGAAACTTCTTTCTGTTCTGTTTGTTCAACTAAAAGAGTTGAACCTTAGTTTTGATTGAGCCGTTCTGAAACACTCTTTCTGTAGAAAATTCAAGTGGAGATTCGGAGCGCTAACAGGGTAATAGTGGAAAAAGGAATGTCTCCAAATATAAACTACACAGAATCATTCTGTGAAACTTCTTTCTGATCTGTGCATTCAGCTAACAGAGTTAAACCATACTTTTGATTGAGCAGATCTGAACACTCTTTCTGTAGAAAATGCAACTGGACATTTGGAGCGCTAAGAGAGTAGTAGTGGAAAAAGGAATATATTCAAATATAAACTACACAGAAGCATTCTGTGAAACTTCTTTCTGATCTGAGCATTCAGCTAACAGAGTTAAACCATACTTTTGATTGAGCAGTTTTGAAACACTCTGTCTGTAGAAAATGCAACTGGACATTCGTAGCGCTAAGTGGGTAATAGTGGAAAAAAGAATATGTTCAAATATAAATTACACAGAAGCATTGTATGAAACTTCTTTCTGTTCTGTGCATTCAATTAACAGAGTTGAACCTTACTTTTGATTGAGCCTTTCTGAAACACTCTTTCTGTAGAAACTGCAATTGGACATTCTGAGCGCTAAGAGGCCGATATTGGGAAAAATAATATCTTCAAATAAAAACTACACAGAAGCATTGTGTGAAACTTATATCTGATATGTTCATTAAGCTAACAGAGTTAAACCATACTTTTGATTGCGCAGTTCTGAACACTCTTTCTGTAGAAAATGCAAGTGGACATTCGGAGCGCTAAGAGGGTAATAGTGGAAAAAGGAATATATTCAAATATAAACTACACAGTAGCATTCTGTGAAAATTCTTTCTGTTCTGTGCATTCAACTAACAGAGTTGAACCTTACTTTTGATTGAGCCGTTCTGAAACACTCTTTCTGTAGAAACTGCAATTGGACATGCTAAGCGCTAAGAGGCCTACATTGGGAAAAAGAATATCTTCAAATAAAAACTACACAGATGCATTCTGTGAAACTTATTTCTGATCTCAAATTCAGTTAACAGAGATAAAACATATTTTTGATTGAGCAGTTATGAAACACTCTTTTTGTAGAAAATGCAAGTGGAGATTCGGAGCGCTAAGAGGGTAATAGTGGAAAAAGGAATGTCTTCAAATATAAACTACACAGAATCATTCGGTGAAACTTCTTTCTGATCTGTGCATTCAGCTAACAGAGTTAAACCATACTTTTGATTGAGCAGATCTGAACACTCTTTCTGTTGAAAATGCAACTGGACATTTGGCGCGCTAAGAGCGTAGTAGTGGAAAAAGGAATATATTCAAATATAAACTACACAGAAGCATTCTGTGAAACTTCTTTCTGATCTGAGCATACAGCTAACAGAGTTAAACCATACTTTTGATTGAGCAGTTTTGAAACACTCTGTCTGTAGAAAATGCAACTGGACATTCGTAGCGCTAAGTGGGTAATAGTGGAAAAAAGAATATGTTCAAATATAAACTACACAGAAGCATTGTATGAAACTTCTTTCTGTTCTGTGCATTCAACTAACAGAGTTGAACCTTACTTTTGATTGAGCCGTTCTGAAACACTCTTTCTGTAGAAACTGCAATTGGACATTCTGAGCGCTAAGAGGCCTATATTGGGAAAAAGAATGTCTACAAATAAAAACTACACAGAAGAATTGTGTGAAACTTCTTTCTGTTCTGTTTGTTCAACTAAAAGAGTTGAAACTTAGTTTTGATTGAGCCGTTCTGAAACACTCTTTCTGTAGAAAATGCAAGTGGAGATTCGGAGCGCTAAGAGGGTAATAGTGGAAATAGGAATGTCTCCAAATATAAACTACACAGAATCATTCTGTGAAACTTCTTTCTGATCTGTGCATTCAGCTAACAGAGTTAAACCATACTTTTGATTGAGCAGATCTGAACACTCTTTCTGTAGAAAATGCAACTGGACATTTGGAGCGCTAAGAGAGTAGTAGTGGAAAAAGGAATATATTCAAATATAAACTACACAGAAGCATTCTGTGAAACTTCTTTCTGATCTGAGCATTCAGCTAACAGAGTTAAACCATACTTTTGATTGAGCAGTTTTGAAACACTCTGTCTGTAGAAAATGCAACTGGACATTCGTAGCGCTAAGTGGGTTATAGTGGAAAAAAGAATATGTTCAAATATAAACTACAAAGAAGCATTGTATGAAACTTCTTTCTGTTCTGTGCATTCAACTAACAGAGTTGAACCTTACTTTTGATTGAGCCTTTCTCAAACACTCTTTCTGTAGAAACTGCAATTGGACATTCTGAGCGCTAAGAGGCCTATATTGGGAAAAATAATATCTTCAAATAAAAACTACACAGAAGCATTGTGTGAAACTTATTTCTGATATGTTCATTAAGCTAACAGAGTTAAACCATACTTTTGATTGCGCAGTTCTGAACACTCTTTCTGTAGAAAATGCAAGTGGACATTCGGAGCGCTAAGAGGGTAATAGTGGAAAAAGGAATATATTCAAATATAAACTACACAGTAGCATTCTGTGAAAATTCTTTCTGTTCTGTGCATTCAACTAACAGAGTTGAACCTTACTTTTGATTGAGCCGTTCTGAAACACTCTTTCTGTAGAAACTGCAATTGGACATGCTAAGCGCTAAGAGGCCTACATTGGGAAAAAGAATATCTTCAAATAAAAAGTACACAGATGCATTCTGTGAAACTTATTTCTGATGTGTAAATTCCGTTAACAGAGATAAAACATATTTTTGGTTGAGCAGTTATGAAACACTCTTTTTGTAGAAAATGCAAGTGGAGATTCGGAGCGCTAAGAGGGTAATAGTGGAAAAAGGAATGTCTTCAAATATAAACTACACAGAATCATTCGGTGAAACTTCTTTCTGATCTGTGCATTCAGCTAAAAGAGTTAAACCATACTTTTGATTGAGCAGATCTGAACACTCTTTCTGTTGAAAATGCAACTGGACATTTGGAGCGCTAAGAGCGTAGTAGTGGAAAAAGGAATATATTCAAATATAAACTACACAGAAGCATTCTGTGAAACTTCTTTCTGATCTGAGCATACAGCTAACAGAGTTAAACCATACTTTTGATTGAGCAGTTTTGAAACACTCTGTCTGTAGAAAATGCAACTGGACATTCGTAGCGCTAAGTGGGTAATAGTGGAAAAAAGAATATGTTCAAATATAAACTACACAGAAGCATTGTATGAAACTTCTTTCTGTTCTGTGCATTCAACTAACAGAGTTGAACCTTACTTTTGATTGAGCCGTTCTGAAACACTCTTTCTGTAGAAACTGCAATTGGACATTCTGAGCGCTAAGAGCCCTATATTGGGACAAAGAATGTCTACAAATAAAAACTACACAGAATAATTGTCTGAAACTTCTTTCTGTTCTGTTTGTTCAACTAAAAGAGTTGAACCTTAGTTTTGATTGAGCCGTTCTGAAACACTCTTTCTGTAGAAAATTCAAGTGGAGATTCGGAGCGCTAACAGGGTAATAGTGGAAAAAGGAATGTCTCCAAATATAAACTACACAGAATCATTCTGTGAAACTTCTTTCTGATCTGTGCATTCAGCTAACAGAGTTAAACCATACTTTTGATTGAGCAGATCTGAACACTCTTTCTGTAGAAAATGCAACTGGACATTTGGAGCGCTAAGAGAGTAGTAGTGGAAAAAGGAATATATTCAAATATAAACTACACAGAAGCATTCTGTGAAACTTCTTTCTGATCTGAGCATTCAGCTAACAGAGTTAAACCATACTTTTGATTGAGCAGTTTTGAAACACTCTGTCTGTAGAAAATGCAACTGGACATTCGTAGCACTAAGTGGGTAATAGTGGAAAAAAGAATATGTTCAAATATAAATTACACAGAAGCATTGTATGAAACTTCTTTCTGTTCTGTGCATTCAATTAACAGAGTTGAACCTTACTTTTGATTGAGCCTTTCTGAAACACTCTTTCTGTAGAAACTGCAATTGGACATTCTGAGCGCTAAGAGGCCTCTATTGGGAAAAATAATATCTTCAAATAAAAACTACACAGAAGCATTGTGTGAAACTTATATCTGATATGTTCATTAAGCTAACAGAGTTAAACCATACTTTTGATTGCGCAGTTCTGAACACTCTTTCTGTAGAAAATGCAAGTGGACATTCGGAGCGCTAAGAGGGTAATAGTGGAAAAAGGAATATATTCAAATATAAACTACACAGTAGCATTCTGTGAAAATTCTTTCTGTTCTGTGCATTCAACTAACAGAGTTGAACCTTACTTTGGATTGAGCCGTTCTGAAACACTCTTTCTGTAGAAACTGCAATTGGACATGCTAAGCGCTAAGAGGCCTACATTGGGAAAAAGAATATCTTCAAATATAAACTACACAGATGCATTCTGTGAAACTTATTTCTGATCTGTAAATTCAGTTAACAGAGATAAAACATATTTTTGATTGAGCAGTTATGAAACACTCTTTTTGTAGAAAATGCAAGTGGAGATTCGGAGCGCTAAGAGGGTAATAGTGGAAAAAGGAATGTCTTCAAATATAAACTACACAGAATCATTCGGTGAAACTTCTTTCTGATCTGTGCATTCAGCTAACAGAGTTAAAACATACTTTTGATTGAGCAGATCTGAACACTCTTTCTGTTGAAAATGCAACTGGACATTTTGCGCGCTAAGAGCGTAGTAGTGGAAATAGGAATATATTCAAATATAAACTACACAGAAGCATTCTGTGAAACTTCTTTCTGATCTGAGCATACAGCTAACAGAGTTAAACCATACTTTTGATTGAGCAGTTTTGAAACACTCTGTCTGTAGAAAATGCAACTGGACATTCGTAGCGCTAAGTGGGTAATAGTGGAAAAAAGAATATGTTCAAATATAAACTACACAGAAGCATTGTATGAAACTTCTTTCTGTTCTGTGCATTCAACTAACAGAGTTGAACCTTACTTTTGATTGAGCCGTTCTGAAACACTCTTTCTGTAGAAACTGCAATTGGACATTCTGAGCGCTAAGAGGCCTATATTGGGAAAAAGAATGTCTACAAATAAAAACTACACAGAAGAATTGTGAGAAACTTCTTTCTGTTCTGTTTGTTCAACTAAAAGAGTTGAACCTTAGTTTTGATTGAGCCGTTCTGAAACACTCTTTCTGTAGAAAATTCAAGTGGAGATTCGGAGCGCTAAGAGGGTAATAGTGGAAAAAGGAATGTCTCCAAATATAAACTACACAGAATCATTCTGTGAAACTTCTTTCTGATCTGTGCATTCAGCTAACAGTGTTAAACCATACTTTTGATTGAGCAGATCTGAACACTCTTTCTGTAGAAAATGCAACTGGACATTTTGAGCGCTAAGAGAGTAGTAGTGGAAAAAGGAATATATTCAAATATAAACTACACAGAAGCATTCTGTGAAACTTCTTTCTGATCTGAGCATTCAGCTAACAGAGTTAAACCATACTTTTGATTGAGCAGTTTTGAAACACTCTGTCTGTAGAAAATGCAACTGGACATTCGTAGCGCTAAGTGGGTTATAGTGGAAAAAAGAATATGTTCAAATATAAACTACACAGAAGCATTGTATGAAACTTCTTTCTGTTCTGTGCATTCAACTAACAGAGTTGAACCTTACTTTTGATTGAGCCTTTCTCAAACACTCTTTCTGTAGAAACTGCAATTGGACATTCTGAGCGCTAAGAGGCCTATATTGGGAAAAATAATATCTTCAAATAAAAACTACACAGAAGCATTGTGTGAAACTTATTTCTGATATGTTCATTAAGCTAACAGAGTTAAACCATTCTTTTGATTGCGCAGTTCTGAACACTCTTTCTGTAGAAAATGCAAGTGGACATTCGGAGCGCTAAGAGGGTAATAGTGGAAAAAGGAATATATTCAAATATAAACTACACAGTAGCATTCTGTGAAAATTCTTTCTGTTCTGTGCATTCAACTAACAGAGTTGAACCTTACTTTTGATTGAGCCGTTCTGAAACACTCTTTCTGTAGAAACTGCAATTGGACATGCTAAGCGCTAAGAGGCCTACATTGGGAAAAAGAATATCTTCAAATAAAAAGTACACAGATGCATTCTGTGAAACTTATTTCTGATTTGTAAATTCCGTTAACAGAGATAAAACATATTTTTGATTGAGCAGTTATGAAACACTCTTTTTGTAGAAAATGCAAGTGGAGATTCGGAGCGCTAAGAGGGTAATAGTGGAAAAAGGAATGTCTTCAAATATAAACTACACAGAATCATTCGGTGAAACTTCTTTCTGATCTGTGCATTCAGCTAACAGAGTTAAACCATACTTTTGATTGAGCAGATCTGAACACTCTTTCTGTTGAAAATGCAACTGGACATTTGGAGCGCTAAGAGCGTAGTAGTGGAAAAAGGAATATATTCAAATATAAACTACACAGAAGCATTCTGTGAAACTTCTTTCTGATCTGAGCATACAGCTAACAGAGTTAAACCATACTTTTGATTGAGCAGTTTTGAAACACTCTGTCTGTAGAAAATGCAACTGGACATTCGTAGCGCTAAGTGGGTAATAGTGGAAAAAAGAATATGTTCAAATATAAACTACACAGAAGCATTGTATGAAACTACTTTCTGTTCTGTGCATTCAACTAACAGAGTTGTACCTTACTTTTGATTGAGCCGTTCTGAAACACTCTTTCTGTAGAAACTGCAATTGGACATTCTGAGCGCTAAGAGGCCTATATTGGGACAAAGAATGTCTACAAATAAAAACTACACAGAATAATTGTCTGAAACTTCTTTCTGTTCTGTTTGTTCAACTAAAAGAGTTGAACCTTAGTTTTGATTGAGCCGTTCTGAAACACTCTTTCTGTAGAAAATTCAAGTGGAGATTCGGAGCGCTAACAGGGTAATAGTGGAAAAAGGAATGTCTCCAAATATAAACTACACAGAATCATTCTGTGAAATTTCTTTCTGATCTGTGCATTCAGCTAACAGAGTTAAACCATACTTTTGATTGAGCAGATCTGAACACTCTTTCTGTAGAAAATGCAACTGGACATTTGGAGCGCTAAGAGAGTAGTAGTGGAAAAAGGAATATATTCAAATATAAACTACACAGAAGCATTCTGTGAAACTTCTTTCTGATCTGAGCATTCAGCTAACAGAGTTAAACCATACTTTTGATTGAGCAGTTTTGAAACACTCTGTCTGTAGAAAATGCAACTGGACATTCGTAGCGCTAAGTGGGTAATAGTGGAAAAAAGAATATGTTCAAATATAAATTACACAGAAGCATTGTATGAAACTCCTTTCTGTTCTGTGCATTCAATTAACAGAGTTGAACCTTACTTTTGATTGAGCCTTTCTGAAACACTCTTTCTGTAGAAACTGCAATTGGACATTCTGAGCGCTAAGAGGCCTCTATTGGGAAAAATAATATCTTCAAATAAAAACTACACAGAAGCATTGTGTGAAACTTATATCTGATATGTTCATTAAGCTAACAGAGTTAAACCATACTTTTGATTGCGCAGTTCTGAACACTCTTTCTGTAGAAAATGCAAGTGGACATTCGGAGCGCTAAGAGGGTAATAGTGGAAAAAGGAATATATTCAAATATAAACTACACAGTAGCATTCTGTGAAAATTCTTTCTGTTCTGTGCATTCAACTAACAGAGTTGAACCTTACTTTGGATTGAGCCGTTCTGAAACACTCTTTCTGTAGAAACTGCAATTGGACATGCTATGCGCTAAGAGGCCTACATTGGGAAAAAGAATATCTTCAAATAAAAACTACACAGATGCATTCTGTGAAACTTATTTCTGATCTGTAAATTCAGTTAACAGAGATAAAACATATTTTTGATTGAGCAGTTATGAAACACTCTTTTTGTAGAAAATGCAAGTGGAGATTCGGAGCGCTAAGAGGGTAATAGTGGAAAAAGGAATGTCTTCAAATATAAACTACACAGAATCATTCGGTGAAACTTCTTTCTGATCTGTGCATTCAGCTAACAGAGTTAAACCATACTTTTGATGGAGCAGATCTGAACACACTTTCTGTTGAAAATGCAACTGGACATTTGGCGCGCTAAGAGCGTAGTAGTGGAAAAAGGAATATATTCAAATATAAACTACACAGAAGCATTCTCTGAAACTTCTTTCTGATCTGAGCAGACAGCTAACAGAGTTAAACCATACTTTTGATTGAGCAGTTTTGAAACACTCTGTCTGTAGAAAATGCAACTGGACATTCGTAGCGCTAAGTGGGTAATAGTGGAAAAAAGAATATGTTCAAATATAAACTACACAGAAGCATTGTATGAAACTTCTTTCTGTTCTGTGCATTCAACTAACAGAGTTGAACCTTACTTTTGATTGAGCCGTTCTGAAACACTCTTTCTGTAGAAACTGCAATTGGACATTCTGAGCGCTAAGAGGCCTATATTGGGAAAAAGAATGTCTACAAATAAAAACTACACAGAAGAATTGTGTGAAACTTCTTTCTGTTCTGTTTGTTCAACTAAAAGAGTTGAACCTTAGTTTTGATTGAGCCGTTCTGAAACACTCTTTCTGTAGAAAATTCAAGTGGAGATTCGGAGCGCTAAGAGGGTAATAGTGGAAAAAGGAATGTCTCCAAATATAAACTACACAGAATCATTCTGTGAAACTTCTTTCTGATCTGTGCATTCAGCTAACAGAGTTAAACCATACTTTTGATTGAGCAGATCTGAACACTCTTTCTGTAGAAAATGCAACTGGACATTTGGAGCGCTAAGAGAGTAATAGTGGAAAAAGGAATATATTCAAATATAAACTACACAGAAGCATTCTGTGAAACTTCTTTCTGATCTGAGCATTCAGCTAACAGAGTTAAACCATACTTTTGATTGAGCAGTTTTGAAACACTCTGTCTGTAGAAAACGCAACTGGACATTCGTAGCGCTAAGTGGGTAATAGTGGAAAAAAGAATATGTTCAAATATAAACTACACAGAAGCATTGTATGAAACTTCTTTCTGTTCTGTGCATTCAACTAACAGAGTTGAACCTTACTTTTGATTGAGCCTTTCTGAAACACTCTTTCTGTAGAAACTGCAATTCGACATTCTGAGCGCTAAGAGGCCTCTATTGGGAAATATAATATCTTCAAATAAAAACTACACAGAAGCATTGTGTGAAACTTATTTCTGATATGTTCATTAAGCTAACAGAGTTAAACCATACTTTTGATTGCGCAGTTCTGAACACTCTTTCTGTAGAAAATGCAAGTGGATATTCGGAGCGCTAAGAGGGTAATAGTGGAAAAAGGAATATATTCAAATATAAACCACACAGTAGCATTCTGTGAAAATTCTTTCTGTTCTGTGCATTCAAATAACAGAGTTGAACCTTACTTTTGATTGAGCCGTTTTGAAACACTCTTTCTGTAGAAACTGCAATTGGACATGCTAAGCGCTAAGAGGCCTACATTGGGAAAAATAATATCTTCAAATAAAAATTACACAGATGCATTCTGTGAAACTTATTTCTGATCTGTAAATTCAGTTAACAGAGATAAAACATATTTTTGATTGAGCAGTTATGAAACACTCTTTTTGTAGAAAATGCAAGTGGAGATTCGGAGCGCTAAGAGGGTAATAGTGGAAAAAGGAATGTCTTCATATATAAACTACACAGAATCATTGGTGAAACTTCTTTCTGATCTGTGCATTCAGCTAACAGAGTTAAACCATACTTTTGATTGAGCACATCTGAACACTCTTTCTGTTGAAAATGCAACTGGACATTTTGAGCGCTAAGAGCGTAGTAGTGGTAAAAGGAATATATTCAAATATAAACTAGACAGAAGCATTCTGTGAAACTTCTTTCTGATCTGAGCATACAGCTAACAGAGTTAAACCATACTTTTGATTGAGCAGTTTTGAAACACTCTGTCTGTAGAAAATGCAACTGGACATTCGTAGCGCTAAGTGGGTAATAGTGGAAAAAAGAATATGTTCAAATATAAACTACACAGAAGCATTGTATGAAACTTCTTTCTGTTCTGTGCATTCAACTAACAGAGTTGAACCTTACTTTTTATTGAGCCGTTCTGAAACACTCTTTCTGAAGAAACTGCAATTGGACATTCTGAGCGCTAAGAGGCCTATATTGGGAAAAAGAATGTCTACAAATAAAAACTACACAGAAGAATTGTGTGAAACTACTTTCTGTTCTGTTTGTTCAACTAAAAGAGTTGAACCTTAGTTTTGATTGAGCCGTTCTGAAACACTCTTTCTGTAGAAAATGCAAGTGGAGATTCGGAGCGCTAAGAGGGTAATAGTGGAAAAAGGAATGTCTTCAAATATAAAATACACAGAATCATTCTGTGAAACTTCTTTCTGATCTGTGCATTCAGCTAACAGAGTTAAACCATACTTTTGATTGAGCAGATCTGAAAACTCTTTCTGTAGAAAATGCAACTGGACATTTGGAGCGCTAAGAGAGTAGTAGTGGAAAAAGGAATATATTCAAATATAAACTACACAGAAGCATTCTGTGAAACTTCTTTCTGATCTGAGCATTCAGCTAACAGAGTTAAACCATATTTTTGATTGAGCAGTTTTGAAACACTCTGTCTGTAGAAAATGCAACTGGACATTCGTAGCGCTAAGGGGGTAATAGTGGAAAAAAGAATATGTTCAAATATAAACTACACAGAAGCATTGTATGAAACTTCTTTCTGTTCTGTGCATTCAACTAACAGAGTTGAACCTTACTTTTGATTGAGCCTTTCTGAAACACTCTTTCTGTAGAAACTGCAATTGGACATTCTGAGCGCTAAGAGGCCTCTATTGAGAAAAATAATATCTTCAAATAAAAACTACACAGAAGCATTGTGTGAAACTTATTTCTGATATGTTCATTAAGCTAACAGAGTTAAACCATACTTTTGATTGCGCAGTTCTGAACACTCTTTCTGTAGAAAATGCAAGTGGACATTCGGAGCGCTAAGAGGGTAATAGTGGAAAAAGAAATATATTCAAATATAAACTACACAGTAGCATTCTGTGAAAATTCTTTCTGTTCTGTGCATTCAACTAACAGAGTTGAACCTTACTTTTGATTGAGCCGTTCTGAAACACTCTTTCTGTAGAAAGTGCAATTGGACATGCTAAGCGCTAAGAGGCCTACATTGGGAAAAAGAATATCTTCAAATAAAAACTACACAGATGCATTCTGTGAAACTTATTTCTGATCTGTAAATTCAGTTAACAGAGATAAAACATATTTTTGATTGAGCAGTTATGAAACACTCTTTTTGTAGAAAATGCAAGTGGAGATTCGGAGCGCTAAGTGGCTAATAGTGGAAAAAGGAATGTCTTCAAATATAAACTACACAGATTCATTCGGTGAAACTTCTTTCTGATCTGTGCATTCAGCTAACAGAGTTAAACCATACTTTTGATTGAGAAGATCTGAACACTCTTTCTGTAGAAAATGCAACTGGACATTTGGAGCGCTAAGAGCGTAGTAGTGGAAAAAGGAATATATTCAAATATAAACTACACAGAAGCATTCTGTGAAACTTCTTTCTGATCTGAGCATTCAGCTAACAGAGTTAAACCATACTTTTGATTGAGCAGTTTTGAAACACTCTGTCTGTAGAAAATGCAACTGGACATTCGTAGCGCTAAGTGGGTAATAGTGGAAAAAAGAATATGTTCAAATATAAACTACACAGAAGCATTGTATGAAACTTCTTTCTGTTCTGTGCATTCAACTAACAGAGTTGAACCTTAATTTTGATTGAGCCGTTCTGAAACACTCTTTCTGTAGAAACTGCAATTGGACATTCTGAGCGCTAAGAGGCATATATTGGGAAAAAGAATGTCTACAAATAAAAACTACACAGAAGAATTGTGTGAAACTTCTTTCTGTTCTGTTTGTTCAACTAAAAGTGTTGAACCTTAGTTTTGATTGAGCCGTTCTGAAACACTCTTTCTGTAGAAAATGCAAGTGGAGATTCCGAGCGCTAAGAGGTTAATAGAGGAAAAAGGAATGTCTCCAAATATAAACTACACAGAATCATTCTGTGAAACTTTTTCTGATCTGTGCATTCAGCTAACAGAGTTAAACCATACTTTTGATTGAGCAGATCTGAACACTCTTTCTGTAGAAAATGCAACTGGACATTTGGAGCGCTAAGAGATTAGTAGTGGAAAAAGGAATATATTCAAATATAAACTACACAGAAGCATTCTGTGAAACTTATTTCTGATCTGAGCATTCACCTAACAGAGTTAAACCATACTTATGATTGAGCAGTTTTGAAACACTCTGTCTGTAGAAAATGCAACTGGACATTCGTAGCGCTAAGTGGGTAATAGTGGAAAAAAGAATATTTTCAAATATAAACTACACAGAAGCATTGTATGAAACTTCTTTCTCTTCTGTGCATTCAACTAACAGAGTTGAACCTTACTTTTGATTGAGCCTTTCTGAAACACTCTTTCTGTAGAAACTGCAATTGGACATTCTGAGCGCTAAGAGGCCTATATTGGGAAAAATAATATCTTCAAATAAAAACTACACAGAAGCATTGTTTGAAACTTATTTCTGATATGTTCATTAAGCTAACAGAGTTAAACCATACTTTTGATTGCGCAGTTCTGAACACTCTTTCTGTAGAAAATGCAAGTGGACATTCGGAGCGCTAAGAGGGTAATAGTGGAAAAAGGAATATATTCAAATATAAACTACACAGTAGCATTCTGTGAAAATTCTTTCTGTTCTGTGCATTCAACTAACAGAGTTGAACCTTACTTTTGATTGAGCCGTTCTGAAACACTCTTTCTGTAGAAACTTCAATTGGACATGCTAAGCGCTAAGAGGCCTACATTGGGAAAAAGAATATCTTCAAATAAAAACTACACAGATGCATTCTGTGAAACTTATTTCTGATCTGTAAATTCAGTTAACAGAGATAAAACATATTTTTGATTGAGCAGTTATGAAACACTCTTTTTGTAGAAAATGCAAGTGGAGATTCGGAGCGCTAAGAGGGTAATAGTGGAAAAAGGAATGTCTTCAAATATAAACTACACAGAATCATTCGGTGAAACCTCTTTCTGATCTGTGCATTCAGCTAACAGAGTTAAACCATACTTTTGATTGAGCAGATCTGAACACTCTTTCTGTTGAAAATGCAACTGGACATTTGGAGCGCTAAGAGCGCAGTAGTGGAAAAAGGAATATATTCAAATATAAACTACACAGAAGCATTCTGTGAAACTTCTTTCTGATCTGAGCATTCAGCTAACAGATTTAAACCATAGTTTTGATTGAGCAGATTTGAAACACTCTGTCTGTAGAAAATGCAACTGGACATTCGTAGCGCTAAGTGGGTAATAGTGGAAAAAAGAATATGTTCAAATATAAACTACACAGAAGCATTGTATGAAACTTCTTTCTGTTCTGTGCATTCAACTAACAGAGTTGAACCTTACATTTGATTGAGCCGTTCTGAAACACTCTTTCTGTAGAAACTGCAATTGGACATTCTGAGCGCTAAGAGGCCTATATTGGGAAAAATAGTATCTTCAAATAAAAACTACACAGAAGCATTGTGTGAAACTTATTTCTCATATGTTCATTAAGCTAACAGAGTTAAACCATACTTTTGATTGCACAGTTCTGAACACTCTTTCTGTAGAAAATGCAAGTGGACATTCGGAGCGCTAAGAGGGTAATAGTGGAAAAAGGAATGTCTCCAAATATAAACTACACAGAATCATTCTGTGAAACATCTTTCTGATCTGTGCATTCAGCTAACAGAGTTAAACCATACTTTTGATTGAGCAGATGTGAACACTCTTTCTGTAGAAAATGCAACTGGACATTTGGAGCGCTAAGAGAGTAGTAGTGGAAAAAGGAATATATTCAAATATAAACTACACAGAATCATTCTGTGAAACTTCTTTCTGATCTGAGCATTCAGCTAACAGAGTTAAACCATACTTTTGATTGAGCAGTTTTGAAACACTCTGTCTGTAGAAAACGCAACTGGACATTCGTAGCGCTAAGTGGGTAATAGTGGAAAAAAGAATATGTTCAAATATAAACTACACAGAAGCATTGTATGAAACTTCTTTCTGTTCTGTGCATTCAACTAACAGAGTTGAACCTTACTTTTGATTGAGCCTTTCTGAAACACTCTTTCTGTAGAAATTGCAATTCGACATTCTGAGTGCTAAGAGGCCTCTATTGGGAAAAATAATATCTTCAAATATAAACTACACAGAAGCATTGTGTGAAACTTATTTCTGATATGTTCATTAAGCTAACAGAGTTAAACCATACTTTTGATTGCGCAGTTCTGAACACTCTTTCTGTAGAAAATGCAAGTGGAAATTCGGAGCGCTAAGAGGGTAATAGTGGAAAAAGGAATATATTCAAATATAAACTACACAGTAGCATTCTGTGAAAATTCTTTCTGTTCTGTGCATTCAAATAACAGAGTTGAACCTTACTTTTGATTGAGCCGTTCTGAAACACTCTTTCTGTAGAAACTGAAATTGGACATGCTAAGCGCTAAGAGGCCTACATTGGGAAAAAGAATATCTTCAAATAAAAACTACACAGATGCATTCTGTGAAACTTATTTCTGATCTGTAAATTCAGTTAACAGACATAAAACATATTTTTGATTGAGCAGTTATGAAACACTCTTTTTGTAGAAAATGCAAGTGGAGATTCAGAGCGCTAAGAGGGTAATAGTGGAAAAAGGAATGTCTTCATATATAAACTACACAGAATCATTCGGTGAAACTTCTTTCTGATCTGTGCATTCAGCTAACAGAGTTAAACCATACTTTTGATTGAGCACATCTGAACACTCTTTCTGTTGAAAATGCAACTGGACATTTGGAGCGCTAAGAGCGTATTAGTGGTAAAAGGAATATATTCAAATATAAACTAGACAGAAGCATTCTGTGAAACTTCTTTCTGATCTGAGCATACAGCTAACAGAGTTAAACCATACTTTTGATTGAGCAGTTTTGAAACACTCTGTCTGTAGAAAATGCAACTGGACATTCGTAGCGCTAAGTGGGTAATAGTGGAAAAAAGAATATGTTCAAATATAAACTACACAGAAGCATTGTATGAAACTTCTTTCTGTTCTGTGCATTCAACTAACAGAGTTGAACCTTACTTTTGATTGGGCCGTTCTGAAACACTCTTTCTGAAGAAACTGCAATTGGACATTCTGAGTGCTAAGAGGCCTATATTGGGAAAAAGAAAGTCTACGAATAAAAACTACACAGAAGAATTGTGTGAAACTACTTTCTGTTCTGTTTGTTCAACTAAAAGAGTTGAACCTTAGTTTTGATTGAGCCGTTCTGAAACACTCTTTCTGTAGAAAATGCAAGTGGAGATTCGGAGCGCTAAGAGGGTAATAGTGGAAAAAGGAATGTCTTCAAATATAAACTACACAGAAGCATTCTGTGAAACTTCTTTCTGATCTGTGCATTCAGCTAACAGATTTAAACCATACTTTTGATTGAGCAGATTTGAAACACTCTGTCTGTAGAAAATGCAACTGGACATTCGTAGCGCTAAGTGGGTAATAGTGGAAAAAAGAATATGTTCAAATATAAACTACACAGAAGCATTGTATGAAACTTCTTTCTGTTCTGTGCATTCAACTAACAGAGTTGAACCTTACATTTGATTGAGCCGTTCTGAAACACTCTTTCTGTAGAAACTGCAATTGGACATTCTGAGCGCTAAGAGGCCTATATTGGGAAAAATAATATCTTCAAATAAAAACTACACAGAAGCATTGTGTGAAACTTATTTCTGATATGTTCATTAAGCTAACAGAGTTAAACCATACTTTTGATTGCGCAGTTCTGAACACTCTTTCTGCAGAAAATGCAAGTGGACATTCGGAGCGCTAAGAGGGTAATAGTGGAAAAAGGAATGTCTCCAAATATAAACTACACAGAAGCATTCTGTGAAACTTCTTTCTGATCTGAGCATTCAGCTAACAGAGTTAAACCATACTTTTCATTGAGCAGTTTTGAAACACTCTGTCTGTAGAAAATGCAACTGGACATTCGTAGCGCTAAGTGGGTAATATTGGAATAAAGAATATGTTCAAATATAAACTACACAGAAGCATTGTATGAAACTTCTTTCTGTTCTGTGCATTCAACTAACAGAGTTGAACCTTACTTTTGATTGAGCCGTTCTGAAACACTCTTTCTGTAGAAACTGCAATTGGACATTCTGAGCGCTAAGAGGCCTATATTGGGAAAAAGAATGTCTACAAATAAAAACTGCACAGAAGAATTGTGTGAAACTTCTTTCGGTTCTGTTTGTTCAACTAAAAGATTTGAACCTTAGTTTTGATTGAGCCGTTCTGAAACACTCTTTCTGTAGAAAATGCAAGTGGAGATTCGGAGCGCTAAGAGGTTAATAGAGGAAAAAGGAATGTCTCCAAATATGAACTACACAGAATCATTCTGTGAAACTTCTTTCTGATCTGTGCATTCAGCTAACAGAGTTAAACCATACTTTTGATTGAGCAGATCTGAACACTCTTTCTGTAGAAAATGCAACTGGACATTTGGAGCGCTAAGAGAGTAGTAGTGGAAAAAGGAATATATTCAAATATAAACTACACAGAAGCATTCTGTGAAACTTCTTTCTGATCTGAGCATTCAGCTAACAGAGTTAAACCATACTTATGATTGAGCAGTTTTGAAACACTCTGTCTGTAGAAAATGCAACTGGACATTCGTAGCGCTAAGTGGGTAATAGTGGAAAAAAGAATATTTTCAAATATAAACTACACAGAAGCATTGTATGAAACTTCTTTCTGTTCTGTGCATTCAGCTAACAGAGTTGAACCTTACGTTTGATTGAGCCTTTCTGAAACACTCTTTCTGTAGAAACTGCAATTGGACATTCTGAGCGCTAAGAGGCCTATATTGGGAAAAATAATATCTTCAAATAAAAACTACACAGAAGCATTGTTTGAAACTTATTTCTGATATGTTCATTAAGCTAACAGAGTTAAACCATACTTTTGATTGCGCAGTTCTGAACACTCTTTCTGTGGAAAATGCAAGTGGACATTCTGAGCGCTAAGAGGGTAATAGTGGAAAAAGGAATATATTCAAATATAAACTACACAGTAGCATTCTGTGAAAATTCTTTCTGTTCTGTGCATTCAACTAACAGAGTTGAACCTTACTTTTGATTGAGCCGTTCTGAAACACTCTTTCTGTAGAAACTGCAATTGGACATGCTAAGCGCTAAGAGGCCTACATTGGGAAAATGAATATCTTCAAATAAAAACTACACAGATGCATTCTGTGAAACTTATTTCTGATCTGTAAATTCAGTGAACAGAGATAAAACATATTTTTGATTGAGCAGTTATGAAACACTCTTTTTGTAGAAAATGCAAGTGGAGATTCGGAGCGCTAAGAGGGTAATAGTGGAAAAAGGAATGTCTTCAAATATAAACTACACAGAATCATTCGGTGAAACCTCTTTCTGATCTGTGCATTCAGCTAACAGAGTTAAACCATACTTTTGATTGAGCAGATCTGAACACTCTTTCTGTTGAAAATGCAACTGGACATTTGGAGCGCTAAGAGCGCAGTAGTGGAAAAAGGAATATATTCAAATATAAACTACACAGAAGCATTCTGTGAAACTTCTTTCTGATCTGAGCATTCAGCTAACAGATTTAAACCATACTATTGATTGAGCAGATTTGAAACACTCTGTCTGTAGAAAATGCAACTGGACATTCGTAGCGCTAAGTGGGTAATAGTGGAAAAAAGAATATGTTCAAATATAAACTACACAGAAGCATTGTATGAAACTTCCTTCTGTTCTGTGCGTTCAACTAACAGAGTTGAACCTTACTTTTGATTGAGCCTTTCTGAAACACTCTATCTGTAGAAACTGCAATTGGACATTCTGAGCGCTAAGAGGCCTATATTGGGAAAAATAATATCTTCAAATAAAAACTACACAGAAGCATTGTGTGAAACTTATTTCTGATATGTTCATTAAGCTAACAGAGTTAAACCATACTTTTGATTGCGCAGTTCTGAACACTCTTTCTGTAGAAAATGCAAGTTGACATTCGGAGCGCTAAGAGGGTAATAGTGGAAAAAGAAATATATTCAAATATAAACTACACAGTAGCATTCTGTGAAAATTCTTTCTGTTCTGTGCATTCAACTAACAGAGTTGAACCTTACTTTTGATTGAGCCGTTCTGAAACACTCTTTCTGTAGAAAGTGCAATTGGACATGCTAAGCGCTAAGAGGCCTACATTGGGAAAAAGAATATCTTCAAATAAAAACTACACAGATGCATTCTGTGAAACTTATTTCTGATCTGTAAATTCAGTTAACAGAGATAAAACATATTTCTGATTGAGCAGTTATGAAACACTCTTTTTGTAGAAAATGCAAGTGGAGATTCGGAGCGCTAAGTGGGTAATAGTGGAAAAAGGAATGTCTTCAAATATAAACTACACAGATTCATTCGGTGAAACTTCTTTCTGATCTGTGCATTCAGCTAACAGAGTTAAACCATACTTTTGATTGAGAAGATCTGAACACTCTTTCTGTAGAAAATGCAACTGGACATTTGGAGCGCTAAGAGCGTAGTAGTGGAAAAAGGAATATATTCAAATATAAACTACACAGAAGCATTCTGTGAAACTTCTTTCTGATCTGAGCATTCAGCTAACAGAGTTAAACCATACTTTTGATTGAGCAGTTTTGAAACACTCTGTCTGTAGAAAATGCAACTGGACATTCGTAGCGCTAAGTGGGTAATAGTGGAAAAAAGAATATGTTCAAATATAAACTACACAGAAGCATTGTATGAAACTTCTTTCTGTTCTGTGCATTCAACTAACAGAGTTGAACCTTAATTTTGATTGAGCCGTTCTGAAACACTCTTTCTGTAGAAACTGCAATTGGACATTCTGAGCGCTAAGAGGCATATATTGGGAAAAAGAATGTCTACAAATAAAAACTACACAGAAGAATTGTGTGAAACTTCTTTCTGTTCTGTTTGTTCAACTAAAAGAGTTGAACCTTAGTTTTGATTGAGCCGTTCTGAAACACTCTTTCTGTAGAAAATGCAAGTGGAGATTCGGAGCGCTAAGAGGTTAATAGAGGAAAAAGGAATGTCTCCAAATATAAACTACACAGAATCATTCTGTGAAACTTTTTCTGATCTGTGCATTCAGCTAACAGAGTTAAACCATACTTTTGATTGAGCAGATCTGAACACTCTTTCTGTAGAAAATGCAACTGGACATTTGGAGCGCTAAGAGAGTAGTAGTGGAAAAAGGAATATATTCAAATATAAACTACACAGAAGCATTCTGTGAAACTTCTTTCTGATCTGAGCATTCAGCTAACAGAGTTAAACCATACTTATGATTGAGCAGTTTTTAAACACTCTGTCTGTAGAAAATGCAACTGGACATTCGTAGCGCTAAGTGGGTAATAGTGGAAAAAAGAATATTTTCAAATATAAACTACACAGAAGCATTGTATGAAACTTCTTTCTCTTCTGTGCATTCAACTAACAGAGTTGAACCTTACTTTTGATTGAGCCTTTCTGAAACACTCTTTCTGTAGAAACTGCAATTGGACATTCTGAGCGCTAAGAGGCCTATATTGGGAAAAATAATATCTTCAAATAAAAACTACACAGAAGCATTGTGTGAAACTTATTTCTGATATGTTCATTAAGCTAACAGAGTTAAACCATACTTTTGATTGCGCAGTTCTGAACACTCTTTCTGTAGAAAATGCAAGTGGACATTCGGAGCGCTAAGAGGGTAATAGTGGAAAAAGGAATATATTCAAATATAAACTACACAGTAGCATTCTGTGAAAATTCTTTCTGTTCTGTGCATTCAACTAACAGAGTTGAACCTTACTTTTGATTGAGCCGTTCTGAAACACTCTTTCTGTAGAAACTGCAATTGGACATGCTAAGCGCTAAGAGGCCTACATTGGGAAAAAGAATATCTTCAAATAAAAACTACACAGATGCATTCTGTGAAACTTATTTCTGATCTGTAAATTCAGTTAACAGAGATAAAACATATTTTTGATTGAGCAGTTATGAAACACTCTTTTTGTAGAAAATGCAAGTGGAGATTCGGAGCGCTAAGAGGGTAATAGTGGAAAAAGGAATGTCTTCAAATATAAACTACACAGAATCATTCGGTGAAACCTCTTTCTGATCTGTGTATTCAGCTAACAGAGTTAAACCATACTTTTGATTGAGCAGATCTGAACACTCTTTCTGTTGAAAATGCAACTGGACATTTGGAGCGCTAAGAGCGCAGTAGAGGAAAAAGGAATATATTCAAATATAAACTACACAGAAGCATTCTGTGAAACTTCTTTCTGATCTGAGCATTCAGCTAACAGATTTAAACCATAGTTTTGATTGAGCAGATTTGAAACACTCTGTCTGTAGAAAATGCAACTGGACATTCGTAGCGCTAAGTGGGTAATAGTGGAAAAAAGAATATGTTCAAATATAAACTACACAGAAGCATTGTATGAAACTTCTTTCTGTTCTGTGCATTCAACTAACAGAGTTGAACCTTACATTTGATTGAGCCGTTCTGAAACACTCTTTCTGTAGAAACTGCAATTGGACATTCTGAGCGCTAAGAGGCCTATATAGGGAAAAATAATATCTTCAAATAAAAACTACACAGAAGCATTGTGTGAAACTTATTTCTCATATGTTCATTAAGCTAACAGAGTTAAACCATACTTTTGATTGCACAGTTCTGAACACTCTTTCTGTAGAAAATGCAAGTGGACATTCGGAGCGCTAAGAGGGTAATAGTGGAAAAAGGAATGTCTCCAAATATAAACTACACAGAATCATTCTGTGAAACTTCTTTCTGATCTGTGCATTCAGCTAACAGAGTTAAACCATACTTTTGATTGAGCAGATCTGAACACTCTTTCTGTAGAAAATGCAACTGGACATTTGGAGCGCTAAGAGAGTAGTAGTGGAAAAAGGAATATATTCAAATATAAACTACACAGAATCATTCTGTGAAACTTCTTTCTGATCTGAGCATTCAGCTAACAGAGTTAAACCATACTTTTGATTGAGCAGTTTTGAAACACTCTGTCTGTAGAAAACGCAACTGGACATTCGTAGCACTAAGTGGGTAATAGTGGAAAAAAGAATATGTTCAAATATAAACTACACAGAAGCATTGTATGAAACTTCTTTCTGTTCTGTGCATTCAACTAACAGAGTTGAACCTTACTTTTGATTGAGCCTTTCTGAAACACTCTTTCTGTAGAAATTGCAATTCGACATTCTGAGTGCTAAGAGGCCTCTATTGGGAAAAATAATATCTTCAAATATAAACTACACAGAAGCATTGTGTGAAACTTATTTCTGATATGTTCATTAAGCTAACAGAGTTAAACCATACTTTTGATTGCGCAGTTCTGAACACTCTTTCTGTAGAAAATGCAAGTGGAAATTCGGAGCGCTAAGAGGGTAATAGTGGAAAAAGGAATATATTCAAATATAAACTACACAGTAGCATTCTGTGAAAATTCTTTCTGTTCTGTGCATTCAAATAACAGAGTTGAACCTTACTTTTGATTGAGCCGTTCTGAAACACTCTTTCTGTAGAAACTGAAATTGGACATGCTAAGCGCTAAGAGGCCTACATTGGGAAAAAGAATATCTTCAAATAAAAACTACACAGATGCATTCTGTGAAACTTATTTCTGATCTGTAAATTCAGTTAACAGAGATAAAACATATTTTTGATTGAGCAGTTATGAAACACTCTTTTTGTAGAAAATGCAAGTGGAGATTCGGAGCGCTAAGTGGGTAATAGTGGAAAAAGGAATGTCTTCATATATAAACTACACAGAATCATTCGGTGAAACTTCTTTCTGATCTGTGCATTCAGCTAACAGAGTTAAACCATACTTTTGATTGAGCAGATCTGAACACTCTTTCTGTTGAAAATGCAACTGGACATTTGGAGCGCTAAGAGCGTATTAGTGGTAAAAGGAATATATTCAAATATAAACTAGACAGAAGCATTCTGTGAAACTTCTTTCTGATCTGAGCATACAGCTAACAGAGTTAAACCATACTTTTGATTGAGCAGTTTTGAAACACTCTGTCTGTAGAAAATGCAACTGGACATTCGTAGCGCTAAGTGGGTAATAGTGGAAAAAAGAATATGTTCAAATATAAACTACACAGAAGCATTGTATGAAACTTCTTTCTGTTCTGTGCATTCAACTAACAGAGTTGAACCTTACTTTTGATTGGGCCGTTCTGAAACACTCTTTCTGAAGAAACTGCAATTGGACATTCTGAGTGCTAAGAGGCCTATATTGGGAAAAAGAAAGTCTACAAATAAAAACTACACAGAAAAATTGTGTGAAACTACTTTCTGTTCTGTTTGTTCAACTAAAAGAGTTGAACCATAGTTTTGATTGAGCCGTTCTGAAACACTCTTTCTGTAGAAAATGCAAGTGGAGATTCGGAGCGCTAAGAGGGTAATAGTGGAAAAAGGAATGTCTTCAAATATAAACTACACAGAAGCATTCTGTGAAACTTCTTTCTGATCTGTGCATTCAGCTAACAGATTTAAACCATACTTTTGATTGAGCAGATTTGAAACACTCTGTCTGTAGAAAATGCAACTGGACATTCGTAGCGCTAAGTGGGTAATAGTGGAAAAAAGAATATGTTCAAATATAAACTACACAGAAGCATTGTATGAAACTTCTTTCTGTTCTGTGCATTCAACTAACAGAGTTGAACCTTACATTTGATTGAGCCGTTCTGAAACACTCTTTCTGTAGAAACTGCAATTGGACATTCTGAGCGCTAAGAGGCCTATATTGGGAAAAATAATATCTTCAAATAAAAACTACACAGAAGCATTGTGTGAAACTTATTTCTGATATGTTCATTAAGCTAACAGAGTTAAACCATACTTTTGATTGCGCAGTTCTGAACACTCTTTCTGCAGAAAATGCAAGTGGACATTCGGAGCGCTAAGAGGGTAATAGTGGAAAAAGGAATGTCTCCAAATATAAACTACACAGAAGCATTCTGTGAAACTTCTTTCTGATCTGAGCATTCAGCTAACAGAGTTAAACCATATTTTTCATTGAGCAGTTTTGAAACACTCTGTCTGTAGAAAATGCAACTGGACATTCGTAGCGCTAAGTGGGTAATATTGGAAAAAAGAATATGTTCAAATATAAACTACACAGAAGCATTGTATGAAACTTCTTTCTGTTCTGTGCATTCAACTAACAGAGTTGAACCTTACTTTTGATTGAGCCGTTCTGAAACACTCTTTCTGTAGAAACTGCAATTGGACATTCTGAGCGCTAAGAGGCCTATATTGGGAAAAAAATGTCTACAAATAAAAACTGCACAGAAGAATTGTGTGAAACTTCTTTCTGTTCTGTTTGTTCAACTAAAAGAGTTGAACCTTAGTTTTGATTGAGCCGTTCCGAAACACTCTTTCTGTAGAAAATGCAAGTGGAGATTCGGAGCGCTAAGAGGTTAATAGAGGAAAAAGGAATGTCTCCAAATATGAACTACACAGAATCATTCTGTGAAACTTCTTTCTGATCTGTGCATTCAGCTAACAGAGTTAAACCATACTTTTGATTGAGCAGATCTGAACACTCTTTCTGTAGAAAATGCAACTGGACATTTGGAGCGCTAAGAGAGTAGTAGTGGAAAAAGGAATATATTCAAATATAAACTACACAGAAGCATTCTGTGAAACTTCTTTCTGATCTGAGCATTCAGCTAACAGAGTTAAACCATACTTATGATTGAGCAGTTTTGAAACACTCTGTCTGTAGAAAATGCAACTGGACATTCGTAGCGCTAAGTGGGTAATAGTGGAAAAAGGAATATTTTCAAATATAAACTACACAGAAGCATTGTATGAAACTTCTTTCTGTTCTGTGCATTCAGCTAACAGAGTTGAACCTTACTTTTGATTGAGCCTTTCTGAAACACTCTTTCTGTAGAAACTGCAATTGGACATTCTGAGCGCTAAGAGGCCTATATTGGGAAAAATAATATCTTCAAATAAAAACTACACAGAAGCATTGTTTGAAACTTATTTCTGATATGTTCATTAAGCTAACAGAGTTAAACCATACTTTTGATTGCGCAGTTCTGAACACTCTTTCTGTAGAAAATGCAAGTGGACATTCTGAGCGCTAAGAGGGTAATAGTGGAAAAAGGAATATATTCAAATATAAACTACACAGTAGCATTCTGTGAAAATTCTTTCTGTTCTGTGCATTCAACTAACAGAGTTGAACCTTACTTTTGATTGAGCCGTTCTGAAACACTCTTTCTGTAGAAACTGCAATTGGACATGCTAAGCGCTAAGAGGCCTACATTGGGAAAATGAATATCTTCAAATAAAAACTACACAGATGCATTCTGTGAAACTTATTTCTGATCTGTAAATTCAGTGAACAGAGATAAAACATATTTTTGATTGAGCAGTTATGAAACACTCTTTTTGTAGAAAATGCAAGTGGAGATTTGGAGCGCTAAGAGGGTAATAGTGGAAAAAGGAATGTCTCCAAATATAAACTACACAGAATCATTCTGTGAAACTTCTTTCTGATCTGTGCATTGAGCTAACAGAGTTAAACCATACTTTTGATGGAGCAGATCTGAACACTCTTTCTGTAGAAAATGCAACTGGACATTTGGAGCGCTAAGAGAGTAGTAGTGGAAAAAGGAATATATTCAAATATAAACTACACAGAAGCATTCTGTGAAACTTCTTTCTGATCTGAGCATTCAGCTAACAGATTTAAACCATACTATTGATTGAGCAGATTTGAAACACTCTGTCTGTAGAAAATGCAACTGGACATTCGTAGCGCTAAGTGGGTAATAGTGGAAAAAAGAATATGTTCAAATATAAACTACACAGAAGCATTGTATGAAACTTCCTTCTGTTCTGTGCATTCAACTAACAGAGTTGAACCTTACTTTTGATTGAGCCGTTCTGAAACACTCTTTCTGTAGAAACTGCAATTGGACATTCTGAGCGCTAAGAGGCCTATATTGGGAAAAATAATATCTTCAAATAAAAACTACACAGAAGCATTGTGTGAAACTTATTTCTGATATATTCATTAAGCTAACAGAGTTAAACCATACTTTTGATTGCGCAGTTCTGAACACTCTTTCTGTAGAAAATGCAAGTGGACATTCGGAGCGCTAAGAGGGTAATAGTGGAAAAAGGAATATATTCAAATATAAACTACACAGTAGCATTCTGTGAAAATTCTTTCTGTTCTGTGCATTCAACTAACAGAGTTGAACCTTACTTTTGATTGAGCCATTCTCAAACACTGTTTCTGTAGAAACTGCAATTGGACATGCTAAGCGCTAAGAGGCCTACATTGGGAAAAAGAATATCTTCAAATAAAAACTACACAGATGCATTCTGTGAAACTTATTTCTGATCTGTAAATTCAGTTAACAGAGATAAAACATATTTTTGATTGAGCAGTTATGAAACACTCTTTTTGTAGAAAATGCAAGTGGAGATTCGGAGCGCTAAGAGGGTAATAGTGGAAAAAGGAATGTCTTCAAATATAAACTACACAGAATCATTCGGTGAAACTTCTTTCTGATCTGTGCATTCAGCTAACAGAGTTAAACCATACTTTTGATTGAGCAGTTTTGAAACACTCTGTCTGTAGAAAATGCAACTGGACATTCGTAGCGCTAAGTGGGTAATAGTGGAAAAAAGAATATGTTCAAATATAAACTACACAGAAGCATTGTATGAAACTTCTTTCTGTTCTGTGCATTCAACTAACAGAGTTGAACCTTACTTTTGATTGAGCCGTTCTGAAACACTCTTTCTGAAGAAACTGCAATTGGACATTCTGAGCGCTAAGAGGCCTATGTTGGGAAAAAGAATGTCTACAAATAAAAACTACACAGAAGAATTGTGTGAAACTTCTTTCTGTTCTGTTTGTTCAACTAAAAGAGTTGAACCTTAGTTTTGATTGAGCCGTTCTGAAACACTCTTTCTGTAGAAAATGCAAGTGGAGATTCGGAGCGCTAAGAGGTTAATAGAGGAAAAAGGAATGTCTCCAAATATGAACTACACAGAATCATTCTGTGAAACTTCTTTCTGATCTGTGCATTCAGCTAACAGAGTTAAACCATACTTTTGATTGAGCAGATCTGAACACTCTTTCTGTAGAAAATGCAACTGGACATTTGGAGCGCTAAGAGAGTAGTAGTGGAAAAAGGAATATATTCAAATATAAACTACACAGAAGCATTCTGTGAAACTTCTTTCTGATCTGAGCATTCAGCTAACAGAGTTAAACCATACTTATGATTGAGCAGTTTTGAAACACTCTGTCTGTATAAAATGCAACTGGACATTCGTAGCGCTAAGTGGGTAATAGTGGAAAAAAGAATATTTTCAAATATAAACTACACAGAAGCATTGTATGAAACTTCTTTCTGTTCTGTGCATTCAGCTAACAGAGTTGAACCTTACTTTTGATTGAGCCTTTCTGAAACACTCTTTCTGTAGAAACTGCAATTGGACATTCTGAGCGCTAAGAGGCCTATATTGGGAAAAAAAATATCTTCAAATAAAAACTACACAGAAGCATTGTTTGAAACTTATTTCTGATATGTTCATTAAGCTAACAGAGTTAAACCATACTTTTGATTGCGCAGTTCTGAACACTCTTTCTGTAGAAAATGTAAGTGGACATTCTGAGCGCTAAGAGGGTAATAGTGGAAAAAGGAATATATTCAAATATAAACTACACAGTAGCATTCTGTGAAAATTCTTTCTGTTCTGTGCATTCAACTAACAGAGTTGAACCTTACTTTTGATTGAGCCGTTCTGAAACACTCTTTCTGTAGAAACTGCAATTGGACATGCTAAGCGCTAAGAGGCCTACATTGGGAAAATAAATATCTTCAAATAAAAACTACACAGATGCATTCTGTGAAACTTATTTCTGATCTGTAAATTCAGTGAACAGAGATAAAACATATTTTTGATTGAGCAGTTATGAAACACTCTTTTTGTAGAAAATGCAAGTGGAGATTCGGAGCGCTAAGAGGGTAATAGTGGAAAAAGGAATGTCTTCAAATATAAACTACACAGAATCATTCGGTGAAACCTCTTTCTGATCTGTGCATTCAGCTAACAGAGTTAAACCATACTTTTGATTGAGCAGATCTGAACACTCTTTCTGTTGAAAATGCAACTGGACATTTGGAGCGCTAAGAGCGCAGTAGTGGAAAAAGGAATATATTCAAATATAAACTACACAGAAGCATTCTGTGAAACTTCTTTCTGATCTGAGCATTCAGCTAACAGATTTAAACCATACTATTGATTGAGCAGATTTGAAACACTCTGTCTGTAGAAAATGCAACTGGACATTCGTAGCGCTAAGTGGGTAATAGTGGAAAAAAGAATATGTTCAAATATAAACTACACAGAAGCATTGTATGAAACTTCCTTCTGTTCTGTGCATTCAACTAACAGAGTTGAACCTTACTTTTGATTGAGCCGTTCTGAAACACTCTTTCTGTAGAAACTGCAGTTGGACATTCTGAGCGCTAAGAGGCCTATATTGGGAAAAATAATATCTTCAAATAAAAACTACACAGAAGCATTGTGTGAAACTTATTTCTGATATATTCATTAAGCTAACAGAGTTAAACCATACTTTTGATTGCGCAGTTCTGAACACTCTTTCTGTAGAAAATGCAAGTGGACATTCGGAGCGCTAAGAGGGTAATAGTGGAAAAAGGAATATATTCAAATATAAACTACACAGTAGCATTCTGTGAAAATTCTTTCTGTTCTGTGCATTCAACTAACAGAGTTGAACCTTACTTTTGATTGAGCCATTCTCAAACACTGTTTCTGTAGAAACTGCAATTGGACATGCTAAGCGCTAAGAGGCCTACATTGGGAAAAAGAATATCTTCAAATAAAAACTACACAGATGCATTCTGTGAAACTTATTTCTGATCTGTAAATTCAGTTAACAGAGATAAAACATATTTTTGATTGAGCAGTTATGAAACACTCTTTTTGTAGAAAATGCAAGTGGAGATTCGGAGCGCTAAGAGGGTAATAGTGGAAAAAGGAATGTCTTCAAATATAAACTACACAGAATCATTCGGTGAAACTTCTTTCTGATCTGTGCATTCAGCTAACAGAGTTAAACCATACTTTTGATTGAGCAGATATGAACACTCTTTCTGTTGAAAATGCAACTGGACATTTGGAGCGCTAAGAGCGTAGTAGTGGAAAAAGGAATATATTCAAATATAAACTACACAGAAGCATTCTGTGAAACTTCTTTCTGATCTGAGCATACAGCTAACAGAGTTAAACCATACTTTTGATTGAGCAGTTTTGAAACACTCTGTCTGTAGAAAATGCAACTGGACATTCGTAGCGCTAAGTGGGTAATAGTGGAAAAAAGAATATGTTCAAATATAAACTACACAGAAGCATTGTATGAAACTTCTTTCTGTTCTGTGCATTCAACTAACAGAGTTGAACCTTACATTTGATTGAGCCGTTCTGAAACACTCTTTCTGAAGAAACTGCAATTGGACATTCTGAGCGCTAAGAGGCCTATGTTGGGAAAAAGAATGTCTACAAATAAAAACTACACAGAAGAATTGTGTGAAACTTCTTTCTGTTCTGTTTGTTCAACTAAAAGAGTTGAACCTTAGTTTTGATTGAGCCGTTCTGAAACACTCTTTCTGTAGAAAATGCAAGTGGAGATTCGGAGCGCTAAGAGGTTAATAGAGGAAAAAGGAATGTCTCCAAATATGAACTACACAGAATCATTCTGTGAAACTTCTTTCTGATCTGTGCATTCAGCTAACAGAGTTAAACCATACTTTTGATTGAGCAGATCTGAACACTCTTTCTGTAGAAAATGCAACTGGACATTTGGAGCGCTAAGAGAGTAGTAGTGGAAAAAGGAATATATTCAAATATAAACTACACAGAAGCATTCTGTGAAACTTCTTTCTGATCTGAGCATTCAGCTAACAGAGTTAAACCATACTTATGATTGAGCAGTTTTGAAACACTCTGTCTGTATAAGATGCAACTGGACATTCGTAGCGCTAAGTGGGTAATAGTGGAAAAAAGAATATTTTCAAATATAAACTACACAGAAGCATTGTATGAAACTTCTTTCTGTTCTGTGCATTCAGCTAACAGAGTTGAACCTTACTTTTGATTGAGCCTTTCTGAAACACTCTTTCTGTAGAAACTGCAATTGGACATTCTGAGCGCTAAGAGGCCTATATTGGGAAAAATAATATCTTCAAATAAAAACTACACAGAAGCATTGTTTGAAACTTATTTCTGATATGTTCATTAAGCTAACAGAGTTAAACCATACTTTTGATTGCGCAGTTCTGAACACTCTTTCTGTAGAAAATGCAAGTGGACATTCTGAGCGCTAAGAGGGTAATAGTGGAAAAAGGAATATATTCAAATATAAACTACACAGTAGCATTCTGTGAAAATTCTTTCTGTTCTGTGCATTCAACTAACAGAGTTGAACCTTACTTTTGATTGAGCCGTTCTGAAACACTCTTTCTGTAGAAACTGCAATTGGACATGCTAAGCGCTAAGAGGCCTACATTGGGAAAATGAATATCTTCAAATAAAAACTACACAGATGCATTCTGTGAAACTTATTTCTGATCTGTAAATTCAGTGAACAGAGATAAAACATATTTTTGATTGAGCAGTTATGAAACACTCTTTTTGTAGAAAATGCAAGTGGAGATTCGGAGCGCTAAGAGGGTAATAGTGGAAAAAGGAATGTCTTCAAATATAAACTACACAGAATCATTCGGTGAAACCTCTTTCTGATCTGTGCATTCAGCTAACAGAGTTAAACCATACTTTTGATTGAGCAGATCTGAACACTCTTTCTGTTGAAAATGCAACTGGACATTTGGAGCGCTAAGAGCGCAGTAGTGGAAAAAGGAATATATTCAAATATAAACTACACAGAAGCATTCTGTGAAACTTCTTTCTGATCTGAGCATTCAGCTAACAGATTTAAACCATACTATTGATTGAGCAGATTTGAAACACTCTGTCTGTAGAAAATGCAACTGGACATTCGTAGCGCTAAGTGGGTAATAGTGGAAAAAAGAATATGTTCAAATATAAACTACACAGAAGCATTGTATGAAACTTCCTTCTGTTCTGTGCATTCAACTAACAGAGTTGAACCTTACTTTTGATTGAGCCGTTCTGAAACACTCTTTCTGTAGAAACTGCAGTTGGACATTCTGAGCGCTAAGAGGCCTATATTGGGAAAAATAATATCTTCAAATAAAAACTACACAGAAGCATTGTGTGAAACTTATTTCTGATATATTCATTAAGCTAACAGAGTTAAACCATACTTTTGATTGCGCAGTTCTGAACACTCTTTCTGTAGAAAATGCAAGTGGACAATCGGAGCGCTAAGAGGGTAATAGTGGAAAAAGGAATATATTCAAATATAAACTACACAGTAGCATTCTGTGAAAATTCTTTCTGTTCTGTGCATTCAACTAACAGAGTTGAACCTTACTTTTGATTGAGCCATTCTCAAACACTGTTTCTGTAGAAACTGCAATTGGACATGCTAAGCGCTAAGAGGCCTACATTGGGAAAAAGAATATCTTCAAATAAAAACTACACAGATGCATTCTGTGAAACTTATTTCTGATCTGTAAATTCAGTTAACAGAGATAAAACATATTTTTGATTGAGCAGTTATGAAACACTCTTTTTGTAGAAAATGCAAGTGGAGATTCGGAGCGCTAAGAGGGTAATAGTGGAAAAAGGAATGTCTTCAAATATAAACTACACAGAATCATTCGGTGAAACTTCTTTCTGATCTGTGCATTCAGCTAACAGAGTTAAACCATACTTTTGATTGAGCAGATATGAACACTCTTTCTGTTGAAAATGCAACTGGACATTTGGAGCGCTAAGAGCGTAGTAGTGGAAAAAGGAATATATTCAAATATAAACTACACAGAAGCATTCTGTGAAACTTCTTTCTGATCTGAGCATTCAGCTAACAGAGTTAAACCATACTTTTGATTGAGCAGTTTTGAAACACTCTGTCTGTAGAAAATGCAACTGGACATTCGTAGCGCTAAGTGGGTAATAGTGGAAAAAAGAATATGTTCAAATATAAACTACACAGAAGCATTGTATGAAACTTCTTTCTGTTCTGTGCATTCAACTAACAGAGTTGAACCTTACTTTTGATTGAGCCGTTCTGAAACACTCTTTCTGAAGAAACTGCAATTGGACATTCTGAGCGCTAAGAGGCCTATGTTGGGAAAAAGAATGTCTACAAATAAAAACTACACAGAAGAATTGTGTGAAACTTCTTTCTGTTCTGTTTGTTCAACTAAAAGAGTTGAACCTTAGTTTTGATTGAGCCGTTCTGAAACACTCTTTCTGTAGAAAATGCAAGTGGAGATTCGGAGCGCTAAGAGGCCTATATTGGGAAAAATAATATCTTCAAATAAAAACTACACAGAAGCATTGTTTGAAACTTATTTCTGATATGTTCATTAAGCTAACAGAGTTAAACCATACTTTTGATTGCGCAGTTCTGAACACTCTTTCTGTAGAAAATGCAAGTGGACATTCTGAGCGCTAAGAGGGTAATAGTGGAAAAAGGAATATATTCAAATATAAACTACACAGTAGCATTCTGTGAAAATTCTTTCTGTTCTGTGCATTCAACTAACAGAGTTGAACCTTACTTTTGATTGAGCCGTTCTGAAACACTCTTTCTGTAGAAACTGCAATTGGACATGCTAAGCGCTAAGAGGCCTACATTGGGAAAATGAATATCTTCAAATAAAAACTACACAGATGCATTCTGTGAAACTTATTTCTGATCTGTAAATTCAGTGAACAGAGATAAAACATATTTTTGATTGAGCAGTTATGAAACACTCTTTTTGTAGAAAATGCAAGTGGAGATTCGGAGCGCTAAGAGGGTAATAGTGGAAAAAGGAATGTCTTCAAATATAAACTACACAGAATCATTCGGTGAAACCTCTTTCTGATCTGTGCATTCAGCTAACAGAGTTAAACCATACTTTTGATTGAGCAGATCTGAACACTCTTTCTGTTGAAAATGCAACTGGACATTTGCAGCGCTAAGAGCGCAGTAGTGGAAAAAGGAATATATTCAAATATAAACTACACAGAAGCATTCTGTGAAACTTCTTTCTGATCTGAGCATTCAGCTAACAGATTTAAACCATACTATTGATTGAGCAGATGTGAAACACTCTGTCTGTAGAAAATGCAACTGGACATTCGTAGCGCTAAGTGGGTAATAGTGGAAAAAAGAATATGTTCAAATATAAACTACACAGAAGCATTGTATGAAACTTCCTTCTGTTCTGTGCATTCAACTAACAGAGTTGAACCTTACTTTTGATTGAGCCGTTCTGAAACACTCTTTCTGTAGAAACTGCAGTTGGACATTCTGAGCGCTAAGAGGCCTATATTGGGAAAAATAATATCTTCAAATAAAAACTACACAGAAGCATTGTGTGAAACTTATTTCTGATATATTCATTAAGCTAACAGAGTTAAACCATACTTTTGATTGCGCAGTTCTGAACACTCTTTCTGTAGAAAATGCAAGTGGACATTCGGAGCGCTAAGAGGGTAATAGTGGAAAAAGGAATATATTCAAATATAAACTACACAGTAGCATTCTGTGAAAATTCTTTCTGTTCTGTGCATTCAACTAACAGAGTTGAACCTTACTTTTGATTGAGCCATTCTCAAACACTGTTTCTGTAGAAACTGCAATTGGACATGCTAAGCGCTAAGAGGCCTACATTGGGAAAAAGAATATCTTCAAATAAAAACTACACAGATGCATTCTGTGAAACTTATTTCTGATCTGTAAATTCAGTTAACAGAGATAAAACATATTTTTGATTGAGCAGTTATGAAACACTCTTTTTGTAGAAAATGCAAGTGGAGATTCGGAGCGCTAAGAGGGTAATAGTGGAAAAAGGAATGTCTTCAAATATAAACTACACAGAATCATTCGGTGAAACTTCTTTCTGATCTGTGCATTCAGCTAACAGAGTTAAACCATACTTTTGATTGAGCAGATATGAACACTCTTTCTGTTGAAAATGCAACTGGACATTTGGAGCGCTAAGAGCGTAGTAGTGGAAAAAGGAATATATTCAAATATAAACTACACAGAAGCATTCTGTGAAACTTCTTTCTGATCTGAGCATACAGCTAACAGAGTTAAACCATACTTTTGATTGAGCAGTTTTGAAACACTCTGTCTGTAGAAAATGCAACTGGACATTCGTAGCGCTAAGTGGGTAATAGTGGAAAAAAGAATATGTTCAAATATAAACTACACAGAAGCATTGTATGAAACTTCTTTCTGTTCTGTGCATTCAACTAACAGAGTTGAACCTTACTTTTGATTGATCCGTTCTGAAACACTCTTTCTGAAGAAACTGCAATTGGACATTCTGAGCGCTAAGCTGGCTATGTTGGGAAAAAGAATGTCTACAAATAAAAACTACACAGAAGAATTGTGTGAAACTTCTTACTGTTCTGTTTGTTCAACTAAAAGAGTTGAACCTTAGTTTTGATTGAGGCGTTCTGAAACACTCTTTCTGTAGAAAATGCAAGTGGAGATTCGGAGCGCTAAGAGGTTAATAGAGGAAAAAGGAATGTCTCCAAATATGAACTACACAGAATCATTCGGTGAAACTTCTTTCTGATCTGTGCATTCAGCTAACAGAGTTAAACCATACTTTTGATTGAGCAGATCTGAACACTCTTTCTGTAGAAAATGCAACTGGACATTTGGAGCGCTAAGAGAGTAGTAGTGGAAAAAGGAATATATTCAAATATAAACTACACAGAAGCATTCTGTGAAACTTCTTTCTGATCTGAGCATTCAGCTAACAGAGTTAAACCATACTTATGATTGAGCAGTTTTGAAACACTCTGTCTGTAGAAAATGCAACTGGACATTCGTAGCGCTAAGTGGGTAATAGTGGAAAAAAGAATATTTTCAAATATAAACTACACAGAAGCATTGTATGAAACTTCTTTCTGTTCTGTGCATTCAGCTAACAGAGTTGAACCTTACTTTTGATTGAGCCTTTCTGAAACACTCTTTCTGTAGAAACTGCAATTGGACATTCTGAGCGCTAAGAGGCCTATATTGGGAAAAATAATATCTTCAAATAAAAACTACACAGAAGCATTGTTTGAAACTTATTTCTGATATGTTCATTAAGCTAACAGAGTTAAACCATACTTTTGATTGCGCAGTTCTGAACACTCTTTCTGTAGAAAATGCAAGTGGACATTCGGAGCGCTAAGAGGGTAATAGTGGAAAAAGGAATATATTCAAATATAAACTACACAGTAGCATTCTGTGAAAATTCTTTCTGTTCTGTGCATTCAACTAACAGAGTTGAACCTTACTTTTGATTGAGCCGTTCTGAAACACTCTTTCTGTAGAAACTGCAATTGGACATGCTAAGCGCTAAGAGGCCTACATTGGGAAAATGAATATCTTCAAATAAAAACTACACAGATGCATTCTGTGAAACTTATTTCTGATCTGTAAATTCAGTGAACAGAGATAAAACATATTTTTGATTGAGCAGTTATGAAACACTCTTTTTGTAGAAAATGCAAGTGGAGATTCGGAGCGCTAAGAGGGTAATAGTGGAAAAAGGAATGTCTTCAAATATAAACTACACAGAATCATTCGGTGAAACCTCTTTCTGATCTGTGCATTCAGCTAACAGAGTTAAACCATACTTTTGATTGAGCAGATCTGAACACTCTTTCTGTTGAAAATGCAACTGGACATTTGGAGCGCTAAGAGCGCAGTAGTGGAAAAAGGAATATATTCAAATATAAATTACACAGAAGCATTCTGTGAAACTTCTTTCTGATCTGAGCATTCAGCTAACAGATTTAAACCATACTATTGATTGAGCAGATTTGAAACACTCTGTCTGTAGAAAATGCAACTGGACATTCGTAGCGCTTAGTGGGTAATAGTGGAAAAAAGAATATGTTCAAATATAAACTACACAGAAACATTGTATGAAACTTCCTTCTGTTCTGTGCATTCAACTAACAGAGTTGAACCTTACTTTTGATTGAGCCGTTCTGAAACACTCTTTCTGTAGAAACTGCAATTGGACATTCTGAGCGCTAAGAGACCTATATTGGGAAAAATAATATCTTCAAATAAAAACTACACAGAAGCATTGTGTGAAACTTATTTCTGATATATTCATTAAGCTAACAGAGTTAAACCATACTTTTGATTGCGCAGTTCTGAACACTCTTTCTGTAGAAAATGCAAGTGGACATTCGGAGCGCTAAGAGGGTAATAGTGGAAAAAGGAATATATTCAAATATAAACTACACAGTAGCATTCTGTGAAAATTCTTTCTGTTCTGTGCATTCAACTAACAGAGTTGAACCTTACTTTTGATTGAGCCATTCTCAAACACTGTTTCTGTAGAAACTGCAATTGGACATGCTAAGCGCTAAGAGGCCTACATTGGGAAAAAGAATATCTTCAAATAAAAACTACACAGATGCATTCTGTGAAACTTATTTCTGATCTGTAAATTCAGTTAACAGAGATAAAACATATTTTTGATTGAGCAGTTATGAAACACTCTTTTTGTAGAAAATGCAAGTGGAGATTCGGAGCGCTAAGAGGGTAATAGTGGAAAAAGGAATGTCTTCAAATATAAACTACACAGAATCATTCGGTGAAACTTCTTTCTGATCTGTGCATTCAGCTAACAGAGTTAAACCATACTTTTGATTGAGCAGATATGAACACTCTTTCTGTTGAAAATGCAACTGGACATTTGGAGCGCTAAGAGCGTAGTAGTGGAAAAAGGAATATATTCAAATATAAACTACACAGAAGCATTCTGTGAAACTTCTTTCTGATCTGAGCATACAGCTAACAGAGTTAAACCATACTTTTGATTGAGCAGTTTTGAAACACTCTGTCTGTAGAAAATGCAACTGGACATTCGTAGCGCTAAGTGGGTAATAGTGGAAAAAAGAATATGTTCAAATATAAACTACACAGAAGCATTGTATGAAACTTCTTTCTGTTCTGTGCATTCAACTAACAGAGTTGAACCTTACTTTTGATTGAGCCGTTCTGAAACACTCTTTCTGAAGAAACTGCAATTGGACATTCTGAGCGCTAAGAGGCCTATGTTGGGAAAAAGAATGTCTACAAATAAAAACTACACAGAAGAATTGTGTGAAACTTCTTTCTGTTCTGTTTGTTCAACTAAAAGAGTTGAACCTTAGTTTTGATTGAGGCGTTCTGAAACACTCTTTCTGTAGAAAATGCAAGTGGAGATTCGGAGCGCTAAGAGGTTAATAGAGGAAAAAGGAATGTCTCCAAATATGAACTACACAGAATCATTCGGTGAAACTTCTTTCTGATCTGTGCATTCAGCTAACAGAGTTAAACCATACTTTTGATTGAGCAGATCTGAACACTCTTTCTGTAGAAAATGCAACTGGACATTTGGAGCGCTAAGAGAGTAGTAGTGGAAAAAGGAATATATTCAAATATAAACTACACAGAAGCATTCTGTGAAACTTCTTTCTGATCTGAGCATTCAGCTAACAGAGTTAAACCATACTTATGATTGAGCAGTTTTGAAACACTCTGTCTGTATAAAATGCAACTGGACAATCGTAGCGCTAAGTGGGTAATAGTGGAAAAAAGAATATTTTCAAATATAAACTACACAGAAGCATTGTATGAAACTTCTTTCTGTTCTGTGCATTCAGCTAACAGAGTTGAACCTTACTTTTGATTGAGCCTTTCTGAAACACTCTTTCTGTAGAAACTGCAATTGGACATTCTGAGCGCTAAGAGGCCTATATTGGGAAAAATAATATCTTCAAATAAAAACTACACAGAAGCATTGTTTGAAACTTATTTCTGATATGTTCATTAAGCTAACAGAGTTAAACCATACTTTTGATTGCGCAGTTCTGAACACTCTTTCTGTAGAAAATGCAAGTGGACATTCGGAGCGCTAAGAGGGTAATAGTGGAAAAAGGAATATATTCAAATATAAACTACACAGTAGCATTCTGTGAAAATTCTTTCTGTTCTGTGCATTCAACTAACAGAGTTGAACCTTACTTTTGATTGAGCCGTTCTGAAACACTCTTTCTGTAGAAACTGCAATTGGACATGCTAAGCGCTAAGAGGCCTACATTGGGAAAATGAATATCTTCAAATAAAAACTACACAGATGCATTCTGTGAAACTTATTTCTGATCTGTAAATTCAGTGAACAGAGATAAAACATATTTTTGATTGAGCAGTTATGAAACACTCTTTTTGTAGAAAATGCAAGTGGAGATTCGGAGCGCTAAGAGGGTAATAGTGGAAAAAGGAATGTCTTCAAATATAAACTACACAGAATCATTCGGTGAAACCTCTTTCTGATCTGTGCATTCAGCTAACAGAGTTAAACCATACTTTTGATTGAGCAGATCTGAACACTCTTTCTGTTGAAAATGCAACTGGACATTTGGAGCGCTAAGAGCGCAGTAGTGGAAAAAGGAATATATTCAAATATAAACTACACAGAAGCATTCTGTGAAACTTCTTTCTGATCTGAGCATTCAGCTAACAGATTTAAACCATACTATTGATTGAGCAGATTTGAAACACTCTGTCTGTAGAAAATGCAACTGGACATTCGTAGCGCTAAGTGGGTAATAGTGGAAAAAAGAATATGTTCAAATATAAACTACACAGAAGCATTGTATGAAACTTCCTTCTGTTCTGTGCATTCAACTAACAGAGTTGAACCTTACTTTTGATTGAGCCGTTCTGAAACACTCTTTCTGTAGAAACTGCAGTTGGACATTCTGAGCGCTAAGAGGCCTATATTGGGAAAAATAATATCTTCAAATAAAAACTACACAGAAGCATTGTGTGAAACTTATTTCTGATATATTCATTAAGCTAACAGAGTTAAACCATACTTTTGATTGCGCAGTTCTGAACACTCTTTCTGTAGAAAATGCAAGTGGACATTCGGAGCGCTAAGAGGGTAATAGTGGAAAAAGGAATATATTCAAATATAAACTACACAGTAGCATTCTGTGAAAATTCTTTCTGTTCTGTGCATTCAACTAACAGAGTTGAACCTTACTTTTGATTGAGCCATTCTCAAACACTGTTTCTGTAGAAACTGCAATTGGACATGCTAAGCGCTAAGAGGCCTACATTGGGAAAAAGAATATCTTCAAATAAAAACTACACAGATGCATTCTGTGAAACTTATTTCTGATCTGTAAATTCAGTTAACAGAGATAAAACATATTTTTGATTGAGCAGTTATGAAACACTCTTTTTGTAGAAAATGCAAGTGGAGATTCGGAGCGCTAAGAGGGTAATAGTGGAAAAAGGAATGTCTTCAAATATAAACTACACAGAATCATTCGGTGAAACTTCTTTCTGATCTGTGCATTCAGCTAACAGAGTTAAACCATACTTTTGATTGAGCAGATATGAACACTCTTTCTGTTGAAAATGCAACTGGACATTTGGAGCGCTAAGAGCGTAGTAGTGGAAAAAGGAATATATTCAAATATAAACTACACAGAAGCATTCTGTGAAACTTCTTTCTGATCTGAGCATACAGCTAACAGAGTTAAACCATACTTTTGATTGAGCAGTTTTGAAACACTCTGTCTGTAGAAAATGCAACTGGACATTCGTAGCGCTAAGTGGGTAATAGTGGAAAAAAGAATATGTTCAAATATAAACTACACAGAAGCATTGTATGAAACTTCTTTCTGTTCTGTGCATTCAACTAACAGAGTTGAACCTTACTTTTGATTGAGCCGTTCTGAAACACTCTTTCTGAAGAAACTGCAATTGGACATTCTGAGCGCTAAGAGGCCTATGTTGGGAAAAAGAATGTCTACAAATAAAAACTACACAGAAGAATTGTGTGAAACTTCTTTCTGTTCTGTTTGTTCAACTAAAAGAGTTGAACCTTAGTTTTGATTGAGGCGTTCTGAAACACTCTTTCTGTAGAAAATGCAAGTGGAGATTCGGAGCGCTAAGAGGTTAATAGAGGAAAAAGGAATGTCTCCAAATATGAACTACACAGAATCATTCGGTGAAACTTCTTTCTGATCTGTGCATTCAGCTAACAGAGTTAAACCATACTTTTGATTGAGCAGATCTGAACACTCTTTCTGTAGAAAATGCAACTGGACATTTGGAGCGCTAAGAGAGTAGTAGTGGAAAAAGGAATATATTCAAATATAAACTACACAGAAGCATTCTGTGAAACTTCTTTCTGATCTGAGCATTCAGCTAACAGAGTTAAACCATACTTATGATTGAGCAGTTTTGAAACACTCTGTCTGTATAAAATGCAACTGGACAATCGTAGCGCTAAGTGGGTAATAGTGGAAAAAAGAATATTTTCAAATATAAACTACACAGAAGCATTGTATGAAACTTCTTTCTGTTCTGTGCATTCAGCTAACAGAGTTGAACCTTACTTTTGATTGAGCCTTTCTGAAACACTCTTTCTGTAGAAACTGCAATTGGACATTCTGAGCGCTAAGAGGCCTATATTGGGAAAAATAATATCTTCAAATAAAAACTACACAGAAGCATTGTTTGAAACTTATTTCTGATATGTTCATTAAGCTAACAGAGTTAAACCATACTTTTGATTGCGCAGTTCTGAACACTCTTTCTGTAGAAAATGCAAGTGGACATTCGGAGCGCTAAGAGGGTAATAGTGGAAAAAGGAATATATTCAAATATAAACTACACAGTAGCATTCTGTGAAAATTCTTTCTGTTCTGTGCATTCAACTAACAGAGTTGAACCTTACTTTTGATTGAGCCGTTCTGAAACACTCTTTCTGTAGAAACTGCAATTGGACATGCTAAGCGCTAAGAGGCCTACATTGGGAAAATGAATATCTTCAAATAAAAACTACACAGATGCATTCTGTGAAACTTATTTCTGATCTGTAAATTCAGTGAACAGAGATAAAACATATTTTTGATTGAGCAGTTATGAAACACTCTTTTTGTAGAAAATGCAAGTGGAGATTCGGAGCGCTAAGAGGGTAATAGTGGAAAAAGGAATGTCTTCAAATATAAACTACACAGAATCATTCGGTGAAACCTCTTTCTGATCTGTGCATTCAGCTAACAGAGTTAAACCATACTTTTGATTGAGCAGATCTGAACACTCTTTCTGTTGAAAATGCAACTGGACATTTGGAGCGCTAAGAGCGCAGTAGTGGAAAAAGGAATATATTCAAATATAAACTACACAGAAGCATTCTGTGAAACTTCTTTCTGATCTGAGCATTCAGCTAACAGATTTAAACCATACTATTGATTGAGCAGATTTGAAACACTCTGTCTGTAGAAAATGCAACTGGACATTCGTAGCGCTAAGTGGGTAATAGTGGAAAAAAGAATATGTTCAAATATAAACTACACAGAAGCATTGTATGAAACTTCCTTCTGTTCTGTGCATTCAACTAACAGAGTTGAACCTTACTTTTGATTGAGCCGTTCTGAAACACTCTTTCTGTAGAAACTGCAGTTGGACATTCTGAGCGCTAAGAGGCCTATATTGGGAAAAATAATATCTTCAAATAAAAACTACACAGAAGCATTGTGTGAAACTTATTTCTGATATATTCATTAAGCTAACAGAGTTAAACCATACTTTTGATTGCGCAGTTCTGAACACTCTTTCTGTAGAAAATGCAAGTGGACATTCGGAGCGCTAAGAGGGTAATAGTGGAAAAAGGAATATATTCAAATATAAACTACACAGTAGCATTCTGTGAAAATTCTTTCTGTTCTGTGCATTCAACTAACAGAGTTGAACCTTACTTTTGATTGAGCCATTCTCAAACACTGTTTCTGTAGAAACTGCAATTGGACATGCTAAGCGCTAAGAGGCCTACATTGGGAAAAAGAATATCTTCAAATAAAAACTACACAGATGCATTCTGTGAAACTTATTTCTGATCTGTAAATTCAGTTAACAGAGATAAAACATATTTTTGATTGAGCAGTTATGAAACACTCTTTTTGTAGAAAATGCAAGTGGAGATTCGGAGCGCTAAGAGGGTAATAGTGGAAAAAGGAATGTCTTCAAATATAAACTACACAGAATCATTCGGTGAAACTTCTTTCTGATCTGTGCATTCAGCTAACAGAGTTAAACCATACTTTTGATTGAGCAGATATGAACACTCTTTCTGTTGAAAATGCAACTGGACATTTGGAGCGCTAAGAGCGTAGTAGTGGAAAAAGGAATATATTCAAATATAAACTACACAGAAGCATTCTGTGAAACTTCTTTCTGATCTGAGCATACAGCTAACAGAGTTAAACCATACTTTTGATTGAGCAGTTTTGAAACACTCTGTCTGTAGAAAATGCAACTGGACATTCGTAGCGCTAAGTGGGTAATAGTGGAAAAAAGAATATGTTCAAATATAAACTACACAGAAGCATTGTATGAAACTTCTTTCTGTTCTGTGCATTCAACTAACAGAGTTGAACCTTACTTTTGATTGAGCCGTTCTGAAACACTCTTTCTGAAGAAACTGCAATTGGACATTCTGAGCGCTAAGAGGCCTATGTTGGGAAAAAGAATGTCTACAAATAAAAACTACACAGAAGAATTGTGTGAAACTTCTTTCTGTTCTGTTTGTTCAACTAAAAGAGTTGAACCTTAGTTTTGATTGAGGCGTTCTGAAACACTCTTTCTGTAGAAAATGCAAGTGGAGATTCGGAGCGCTAAGAGGTTAATAGAGGAAAAAGGAATGTCTCCAAATATGAACTACACAGAATCATTCGGTGAAACTTCTTTCTGATCTGTGCATTCAGCTAACAGAGTTAAACCATACTTTTGATTGAGCAGATCTGAACACTCTTTCTGTAGAAAATGCAACTGGACATTTGGAGCGCTAAGAGAGTAGTAGTGGAAAAAGGAATATATTCAAATATAAACTACACAGAAGCATTCTGTGAAACTTCTTTCTGATCTGAGCATTCAGCTAACAGAGTTAAACCATACTTATGATTGAGCAGTTTTGAAACACTCTGTCTGTATAAAATGCAACTGGACATTCGTAGCGCTAAGTGGGTAATAGTGGAAAAAAGAATATTTTCAAATATAAACTACACAGAAGCATTGTATGAAACTTCTTTCTGTTCTGTGCATTCAGCTAACAGAGTTGAACCTTACTTTTGATTGAGCCTTTCTGAAACACTCTTTCTGTAGAAACTGCAATTGGACATTCTGAGCGCTAAGAGGCCTCTATTGGGAAAAATAATATCTTCAAATAAAAACTACACAGAAGCATTGTTTGAAACTTATTTCTGATATGTTCATTAAGCTAACAGAGTTAAACCATACTTTTGATTGCGCAGTTCTGAACACTCTTTCTGTAGAAAATGCAAGTGGACATTCTGAGCGCTAAGAGGGTAATAGTGGAAAAAGGAATATATTCAAATATAAACTACACAGTAGCATTCTGTGAAAATTCTTTCTGTTCTGTGCATTCAACTAACAGAGTTGAACCTTACTTTTGATTGAGCCGTTCTGAAACACTCTTTCTGTAGAAACTGCAATTGGACATGCTAAGCGCTAAGAGGCCTACATTGGGAAAATGAATATCTTCAAATAAAAACTACACAGATGCATTCTGTGAAACTTATTTCTGATCTGTAAATTCAGTGAACAGAGATAAAACATATTTTTGATTGAGCAGTTATGAAACACTCTTTTTGTAGAAAATGCAAGTGGAGATTCGGAGCGCTAAGAGGGTAATAGTGGAAAAAGGAATGTCTTCAAATATAAACTACACAGAATCATTCGGTGAAACCTCTTTCTGATCTGTGCATTCAGCTAACAGAGTTAAACCATACTTTTGATTGAGCAGATCTGAACACTCTTTCTGTTGAAAATGCAACTGGACATTTGGAGCGCTAAGAGCGCAGTAGTGGAAAAAGGAATATATTCAAATATAAACTACACAGAAGCATTCTGTGAAACTTCTTTCTGATCTGAGCATTCAGCTAACAGATTTAAACCATACTATTGATTGAGCAGATTTGAAACACTCTGTCTGTAGAAAATGCAACTGGACATTCGTAGCGCTAAGTGGGTAATAGTGGAAAAAAGAATATGTTCAAATATAAACTACACAGAAGCATTGTATGAAACTTCCTTCTGTTCTGTGCATTCAACTAACAGAGTTGAACCTTACTTTTGATTGAGCCGTTCTGAAACACTCTTTCTGTAGAAACTGCAGTTGGACATTCTGAGCGCTAAGAGGCCTATATTGGGAAAAATAATATCTTCAAATAAAAACTACACAGAAGCATTGTGTGAAACTTATTTCTGATATATTCATTAAGCTAACAGAGTTAAACCATACTTTTGATTGCGCAGTTCTGAACACTCTTTCTGTAGAAAATGCAAGTGGACATTCGGAGCGCTAAGAGGGTAATAGTGGAAAAAGGAATATATTCAAATATAAACTACACAGTAGCATTCTGTGAAAATTCTTTCTGTTCTGTGCATTCAACTAACAGAGTTGAACCTTACTTTTGATTGAGCCATTCTCAAACACTGTTTCTGTAGAAACTGCAATTGGACATGCTAAGCGCTAAGAGGCCTACATTGGGAAAAAGAATATCTTCAAATAAAAACTACACAGATGCATTCTGTGAAACTTATTTCTGATCTGTAAATTCAGTTAACAGAGATAAAACATATTTTTGATTGAGCAGTTATGAAACACTCTTTTTGTAGAAAATGCAAGTGGAGATTCGGAGCGCTAAGAGGGTAATAGTGGAAAAAGGAATGTCTTCAAATATAAACTACACAGAATCATTCGGTGAAACTTCTTTCTGATCTGTGCATTCAGCTAACAGAGTTAAACCATACTTTTGATTGAGCAGATATGAACACTCTTTCTGTTGAAAATGCAACTGGACATTTGGAGCGCTAAGAGCGTAGTAGTGGAAAAAGGAATATATTCAAATATAAACTACACAGAAGCATTCTGTGAAACTTCTTTCTGATCTGAGCACACAGCTAACAGAGTTAAACCATACTTTTGATTGAGCAGTTTTGAAACACTCTGTCTGTAGAAAATGCAACTGGACATTCGTAGCGCTAAGTGGGTAATAGTGGAAAAAAGAATATGTTCAAATATAAACTACACAGAAGCATTGTATGAAACTTCTTTCTGTTCTGTGCATTCAACTAACAGAGTTGAACCTTACTTTTGATTGAGCCGTTCTGAAACACTCTTTCTGAAGAAACTGCAATTGGACATTCTGAGCGCTAAGAGGCCTATGTTGGGAAAAAGAATGTCTACAAATAAAAACTACACAGAAGAATTGTGTGAAACTTCTTTCTGTTCTGTTTGTTCAACTAAAAGAGTTGAACCTTAGTTTTGATTGAGCCGTTCTGAAACACTCTTTCTGTAGAAAATGGAAGTGGAGATTCGGAGCGCTAAGAGGTTAATAGAGGAAAAAGGAATGTCTCCAAATATGAACTACACAGAATCATTCGGTGAAACTTCTTTCTGATCTGTGCATTCAGCTAACAGAGTTAAACCATACTTTTGATTGAGCAGATCTGAACACTCTTTCTGTAGAAAATGCAACTGGACATTTGGAGCGCTAAGAGAGTAGTAGTGGAAAAAGGAATATATTCAAATATAAACTACACAGAAGCATTCTGTGAAACTTCTTTCTGATCTGAGCATTCAGCTAACAGAGTTAAACCATACTTATGATTGAGCAGTTTTGAAACACTCTGTCTGTATAAAATGCAACTGGACATTCGTAGCGCTAAGTGGGTAATAGTGGAAAAAAGAATATTTTCAAATATAAACTACACAGAAGCATTGTATGAAACTTCTTTCTGTTCTGTGCATTCAGCTAACAGAGTTAAACCATACTTTTGATTGCGCAGTTCTGAACACTCTTTCTGTAGAAAATGCAAGTGGACATTCTGAGCGCTAAGAGGGTAATAGTGGAAAAAGGAATATATTCAAATATAAACTACACAGTAGCATTCTGTGAAAATTCTTTCTGTTCTGTGCATTCAACTAACAGAGTTGAACCTTACTTTTGATTGAGCCGTTCTGAAACACTCTTTCTGTAGAAACTGCAATTGGACATGCTAAGCGCTAAGAGGCCTACATTGGGAAAATGAATATCTTCAAATAAAAACTACACAGATGCATTCTGTGAAACTTATTTCTGATCTGTAAATTCAGTGAACAGAGATAAAACATATTTTTGATTGAGCAGTTATGAAACACTCTTTTTGTAGAAAATGCAAGTGGAGATTCGGAGCGCTAAGAGGGTAATAGTGGAAAAAGGAATGTCTTCAAATATAAACTACACAGAATCATTCGGTGAAACCTCTTTCTGATCTGTGCATTCAGCTAACAGAGTTAAACCATACTTTTGATTGAGCAGATCTGAACACTCTTTCTGTTGAAAATGCAACTGGACATTTGGAGCGCTAAGAGCGCAGTAGTGGAAAAAGGAATATATTCAAATATAAACTACACAGAAGCATTCTGTGAAACTTCTTTCTGATCTGAGCATTCAGCTAACAGATTTAAACCATACTATTGATTGAGCAGATTTGAAACACTCTGTCTGTAGAAAATGCAACTGGACATTCGTAGCGCTAAGTGGGTAATAGTGGAAAAAAGAATATGTTCAAATATAAACTACACAGAAGCATTGTATGAAACTTCCTTCTGTTCTGTGCATTCAACTAACAGAGTTGAACCTTACTTTTGATTGAGCCGTTCTGAAACACTCTTTCTGTAGAAACTGCAGTTGGACATTCTGAGCGCTAAGAGGCCTATATTGGGAAAAATAATATCTTCAAATAAAAACTACACAGAAGCATTGTGTGAAACTTATTTCTGATATATTCATTAAGCTAACAGAGTTAAACCATACTTTTGATTGCGCAGTTCTGAACACTCTTTCTGTAGAAAATGCAAGTGGACATTCGGAGCGCTAAGAGGGTAATAGTGGAAAAAGGAATATATTCAAATATAAACTACACAGTAGCATTCTGTGAAAATTCTTTCTGTTCTGTGCATTCAACTAACAGAGTTGAACCTTACTTTTGATTGAGCCATTCTCAAACACTGTTTCTGTAGAAACTGCAATTGGACATGCTAAGCGCTAAGAGGCCTACATTGGGAAAAAGAATATCTTCAAATAAAAACTACACAGATGCATTCTGTGAAACTTATTTCTGATCTGTAAATTCAGTTAACAGAGATAAAACATATTTTTGATTGAGCAGTTATGAAACACTCTTTTTGTAGAAAATGCAAGTGGAGATTCGGAGCGCTAAGAGGGTAATAGTGGAAAAAGGAATGTCTTCAAATATAAACTACACAGAATCATTCGGTGAAACTTTTTTCTGATCTGTGCATTCAGCTAACAGAGTTAAACCATACTTTTGATTGAGCAGATATGAACACTCTTTCTGTTGAAAATGCAACTGGACATTTGGAGCGCTAAGAGCGTAGTAGTGGAAAAAGGAATATATTCAAATATAAACTACACAGAAGCATTCTGTGAAACTTCTTTCTGATCTGAGCATACAGCTAACAGAGTTAAACCATACTTTTGATTGAGCAGTTTTGAAACACTCTGTCTGTAGAAAATGCAACTGGACATTCGTAGCGCTAAGTGGGTAATAGTGGAAAAAAGAATATGTTCAAATATAAACTACACAGAAGCATTGTATGAAACTTCTTTCTGTTCTGTGCATTCAACTAACAGAGTTGAACCTTACTTTTGATTGAGCCGTTCTGAAACACTCTTTCTGAAGAAACTGCAATTGGACATTCTGAGCGCTAAGAGGCCTATGTTGGGAAAAAGAATGTCTACAAATAAAAACTACACAGAAGAATTGTGTGAAACTTCTTTCTGTTCTGTTTGTTCAACTAAAAGAGTTGAACCTTAGTTTTGATTGAGCCGTTCTGAAACACTCTTTCTGTAGAAAATGCAAGTGGAGATTCGGAGCGCTAAGAGGTTAATAGAGGAAAAAGGAATGTCTCCAAATATGAACTACACAGAATCATTCGGTGAAACTTCTTTCTGATCTGTGCATTCAGCTAACAGAGTTAAACCATACTTTTGATTGAGCAGATCTGAACACTCTTTCTGTAGAAAATGCAACTGGACATTTGGAGCGCTAAGAGAGTAGTAGTGGAAAAAGGAATATATTCAAATATAAACTACACAGAAGCATTCTGTGAAACTTCTTTCTGATCTGAGCATTCAGCTAACAGAGTTAAACCATACTTATGATTGAGCAGTTTTGAAACACTCTGTCTGTATAAAATGCAACTGGACATTCGTAGAGCTAAGTGGGTAATAGTGGAAAAAAGAATATTTTCAAATATAAACTACACAGAAGCATTGTATGAAACTTCTTTCTGTTCTGTGCATTCAGCTAACAGAGTTGAACCTTACTTTTGATTGAGCCTTTCTGAAACACTCTTTCTGTAGAAACTGCAATTGGACATTCTGAGCGCTAAGAGGCCTATATTGGGAAAAATAATATCTTCAAATAAAAACTACACAGAAGCATTGTTTGAAACTTATTTCTGATATGTTCATTAAGCTAACAGAGTTAAACCATACTTTTGATTGCGCAGTTCTGAACACTCTTTCTGTAGAAAATGCAAGTGGACATTCTGAGCGCTAAGAGGGTAATAGTGGAAAAAGGAATATATTCAAATATAAACTACACAGTAGCATTCTGTGAAAATTCTTTCTGTTCTGTGCATTCAACTAACAGAGTTGAACCTTACTTTTGATTGAGCCGTTCTGAAACACTCTTTCTGTAGAAACTGCAATTGGACATGCTAAGCGCTAAGAGGCCTACATTGGGAAAATGAATATCTTCAAATAAAAACTACACAGATGCATTCTGTGAAACTTATTTCTGATCTGTAAATTCAGTGAACAGAGATAAAACATATTTTTGATTGAGCAGTTATGAAACACTCTTTTTGTAGAAAATGCAAGTGGAGATTCGGAGCGCTAAGAGGGTAATAGTGGAAAAAGGAATGTCTTCAAATATAAACTACACAGAATCATTCGGTGAAACCTCTTTCTGATCTGTGCATTCAGCTAACAGAGTTAAACCATACTTTTGATTGAGCAGATCTGAACACTCTTTCTGTTGAAAATGCAACTGGACATTTGGAGCGCTAAGAGCGCAGTAGTGGAAAAAGGAATATATTCAAATATAAACTACACAGAAGCATTCTGTGAAACTTCTTTCTGATCTGAGCATTCAGCTAACAGATTTAAACCATACTATTGATTGAGCAGATTTGAAACACTCTGTCTGTAGAAAATGCAACTGGACATTCGTAGCGCTTAGTGGGTAATAGTGGAAAAAAGAATATGTTCAAATATAAACTACACAGAAACATTGTATGAAACTTCCTTCTGTTCTGTGCATTCAACTAACAGAGTTGAACCTTACTTTTGATTGAGCCGTTCTGAAACACTCTTTCTGTAGAAACTGCAATTGGACATTCTGAGCGCTAAGAGGCCTATATTGGGAAAAATAATATCTTCAAATAAAAACTACACAGAAGCATTGTGTGAAACTTATTTCTGATATATTCATTAAGCTAACAGAGTTAAACCATACTTTTGATTGCGCAGTTCTGAACACTCTTTCTGTAGAAAATGCAAGTGGACATTCGGAGCGCTAAGAGGGTAATAGTGGAAAAAGGAATATATTCAAATATAAACTACACAGTAGCATTCTGTGAAAATTCTTTCTGTTCTGTGCATTCAACTAACAGAGTTGAACCTTACTTTTGATTGAGCCATTCTCAAACACTGTTTCTGTAGAAACTGCAATTGGACATGCTAAGCGCTAAGAGGCCTACATTGGGAAAAAGAATATCTTCAAATAAAAACTACACAGATGCATTCTGTGAAACTTATTTCTGATCTGTAAATTCAGTTAACAGAGATAAAACATATTTTTGATTGAGCAGTTATGAAACACTCTTTTTGTAGAAAATGCAAGTGGAGATTCGGAGCGCTAAGAGGGTAATAGTGGAAAAAGGAATGTCTTCAAATATAAACTACACAGAATCATTCGGTGAAACTTCTTTCTGATCTGTGCATTCAGCTAACAGAGTTAAACCATACTTTTGATTGAGCAGATATGAACACTCTTTCTGTTGAAAATGCAACTGGACATTTGGAGCGCTAAGAGCGTAGTAGTGGAAAAAGGAATATATTCAAATATAAACTACACAGAAGCATTCTGTGAAACTTCTTTCTGATCTGAGCATACAGCTAACAGAGTTAAACCATACTTTTGATTGAGCAGTTTTGAAACACTCTGTCTGTAGAAAATGCAACTGGACATTCGTAGCGCTAAGTGGGTAATAGTGGAAAAAAGAATATGTTCAAATATAAACTACACAGAAGCATTGTATGAAACTTCTTTCTGTTCTGTGCATTCAACTAACAGAGTTGAACCTTACATTTGATTGAGCCGTTCTGAAACACTCTTTCTGAAGAAACTGCAATTGGACATTCTGAGCGCTAAGAGGCCTATGTTGGGAAAAAGAATGTCTACAAATAAAAACTACACAGAAGAATTGTGTGAAACTTCTTTCTGTTCTGTTTGTTCAACTAAAAGAGTTGAACCTTAGTTTTGATTGAGCCGTTCTGAAACACTCTTTCTGTAGAAAATGCAAGTGGAGATTCGGAGCGCTAAGAGGTTAATAGAGGAAAAAGGAATGTCTCCAAATATGAACTACACAGAATCATTCGGTGAAACTTCTTTCTGATCTGTGCATTCAGCTAACAGAGTTAAACCATACTTTTGATTGAGCAGATCTGAACACTCTTTCTGTAGAAAATGCAACTGGACATTTGGAGCGCTAAGAGAGTAGTAGTGGAAAAAGGAATATATTCAAATATAAACTACACAGAAGCATTCTGTGAAACTTCTTTCTGATCTGAGCATTCAGCTAACAGAGTTAAACCATACTTATGATTGAGCAGTTTTGAAAGACTCTGTCTGTAGAAAATGCAACTGGACATTCGTAGCGCTAAGTGGGTAATAGTGGAAAAAAGAATATTTTCAAATATAAACTACACAGAAGCATTGTATGAAACTTCTTTCTGTTCTGTGCATTCAGCTAACAGAGTTGAACCTTACTTTTGATTGAGCCTTTCTGAAACACTCTTTCTGTAGAAACTGCAATTGGACATTCTGAGCGCTAAGAGGCCTATATTGGGAAAAATAATATCTTCAAATAAAAACTACACAGAAGCATTGTTTGAAACTTATTTCTGATATGTTCATTAAGCTAACAGAGTTAAACCATACTTTTGATTGCGCAGTTCTGAACACTCTTTCTGTAGAAAATGCAAGTGGACATTCTGAGCGCTAAGAGGGTAATAGTGGAAAAAGGAATATATTCAAATATAAACTACACAGTAGCATTCTGTGAAAATTCTTTCTGTTCTGTGCATTCAACTAACAGAGTTGAACCTTACTTTTGATTGAGCCGTTCTGAAACACTCTTTCTGTAGAAACTGCAATTGGACATGCTAAGCGCTAAGAGGCCTACATTGGGAAAATGAATATCTTCAAATAAAAACTACACAGATGCATTCTGTGAAACTTATTTCTGATCTGTAAATTCAGTGAACAGAGATAAAACATATTTTTGATTGAGCAGTTATGAAACACTCTTTTTGTAGAAAATGCAAGTGGAGATTCGGAGCGCTAAGAGGGTAATAGTGGAAAAAGGAATGTCTTCAAATATAAACTACACAGAATCATTCGGTGAAACCTCTTTCTGATCTGTGCATTCAGCTAACAGAGTTAAACCATACTTTTGATTGAGCAGATCTGAACACTCTTTCTGTTGAAAATGCAACTGGACATTTGGAGCGCTAAGAGCGCAGTAGTGGAAAAAGGAATATATTCAAATATAAACTACACAGAAGCATTCTGTGAAACTTCTTTCTGATCTGAGCATTCAGCTAACAGATTTAAACCATACTATTGATTGAGCAGATTTGAAACACTCTGTCTGTAGAAAATGCAACTGGACATTCGTAGCGCTAAGTGGGTAATAGTGGAAAAAAGAATATGTTCAAATATAAACTACACAGAAGCATTGTATGAAACTTCCTTCTGTTCTGTGCATTCAACTAACAGAGTTGAACCTTACTTTTGATTGAGCCGTTCTGAAACACTCTTTCTGTAGAAACTGCAGTTGGACATTCTGAGCGCTAAGAGGCCTATATTGGGAAAAATAATATCTTCAAATAAAAACTACACAGAAGCATTGTGTGAAACTTATTTCTGATATATTCATTAAGCTAACAGAGTTAAACCATACTTTTGATTGCGCAGTTCTGAACACTCTTTCTGTAGAAAATGCAAGTGGACATTCGGAGCGCTAAGAGGGTAATAGTGGAAAAAGGAATATATTCAAATATAAACTACACAGTAGCATTCTGTGAAAATTCTTTCTGTTCTGTGCATTCAACTAACAGAGTTGAACCTTACTTTTGATTGAGCCATTCTCAAACACTGTTTCTGTAGAAACTGCAATTGGACATGCTAAGCGCTAAGAGGCCTACATTGGGAAAAAGAATATCTTCAAATAAAAACTACACAGATGCATTCTGTGAAACTTATTTCTGATCTGTAAATTCAGTTAACAGAGATAAAACATATTTTTGATTGAGCAGTTATGAAACACTCTTTTAGTAGAAAATGCAAGTGGAGATTCGGAGCGCTAAGAGGGTAATAGTGGAAAAAGGAATGTCTTCAAATATAAACTACACAGAATCATTCGGTGAAACTTCTTTCTGATCTGTGCATTCAGCTAACAGAGTTAAACCATACTTTTGATTGAGCAGATATGAACACTCTTTCTGTTGAAAATGCAACTGGACATTTGGAGCGCTAAGAGCGTAGTAGTGGAAAAAGGAATATATTCAAATATAAACTACACAGAAGCATTCTGTGAAACTTCTTTCTGATCTGAGCATACAGCTAACAGAGTTAAACCATACTTTTGATTGCGCAGTTCTGAACACTCTTTCTGTAGAAAATGCAAGTGGACATTCGGAGCGCTAAGAGGGTAATAGTGGAAAAAGGAATATATTCAAATATAAACTACACAGTAGCATTCTGTGAAAATTCTTTCTGTTCTGTGCATTCAACTAACAGAGTTGAACCTTACTTTTGATTGAGCCGTTCTGAAACACTCTTTCTGTAGAAACTGCAATTGGACATGCTAAGCGCTAAGAGGCCTACATTGGGAAAATGAATATCTTCAAATAAAAACTACACAGATGCATTCTGTGAAACTTATTTCTGATCTGTAAATTCAGTGAACAGAGATAAAACATATTTTTGATTGAGCAGTTATGAAACACTCTTTTTGTAGAAAATGCAAGTGGAGATTCGGAGCGCTAAGAGGGTAATAGTGGAAAAAGGAATGTCTTCAAATATAAACTACACAGAATCATTCGGTGAAACCTCTTTCTGATCTGTGCATTCAGCTAACAGAGTTAAACCATACTTTTGATTGAGCAGATCTGAACACTCTTTCTGTTGAAAATGCAACTGGACATTTGGAGCGCTAAGAGCGCAGTAGTGGAAAAAGGAATATATTCAAATATAAACTACACAGAAGCATTCTGTGAAACTTCTTTCTGATCTGAGCATTCAGCTAACAGATTTAAACCATACTATTGATTGAGCAGATTTGAAACACTCTGTCTGTAGAAAATGCAACTGGACATTCGTAGCGCTTAGTGGGTAATAGTGGAAAAAAGAATATGTTCAAATATAAACTACACAGAAACATTGTATGAAACTTCCTTCTGTTCTGTGCATTCAACTAACAGAGTTGAACCTTACTTTTGATTGAGCCGTTCTGAAACACTCTTTCTGTAGAAACTGCAATTGGACATTCTGAGCGCTAAGAGGCCTATATTGGGAAAAATAATATCTTCAAATAAAAACTACACAGAAGCATTGTGTGAAACTTATTTCTGATATATTCATTAAGCTAACAGAGTTAAACCATACTTTTGATTGCGCAGTTCTGAACACTCTTTCTGTAGAAAATGCAAGTGGACATTCGGAGCGCTAAGAGGGTAATAGTGGAAAAAGGAATATATTCAAATATAAACTACACAGTAGCATTCTGTGAAAATTCTTTCTGTTCTGTGCATTCAACTAACAGAGTTGAACCTTACTTTTGATTGAGCCATTCTCAAACACTGTTTCTGTAGAAACTGCAATTGGACATGCTAAGCGCTAAGAGGCCTACATTGGGAAAAAGAATATCTTCAAATAAAAACTACACAGATGCATTCTGTGAAACTTATTTCTGATCTGTAAATTCAGTTAACAGAGATAAAACATATTTTTGATTGAGCAGTTATGAAACACTCTTTTTGTAGAAAATGCAAGTGGAGATTCGGAGCGCTAAGAGGGTAATAGTGGAAAAAGGAATGTCTTCAAATATAAACTACACAGAATCATTCGGTGAAACTTCTTTCTGATCTGTGCATTCAGCTAACAGAGTTAAACCATACTTTTGATTGAGCAGATATGAACACTCTTTCTGTTGAAAATGCAACTGGACATTTGGAGCGCTAAGAGCGTAGTAGTGGAAAAAGGAATATATTCAAATATAAACTACACAGAAGCATTCTGTGAAACTTCTTTCTGATCTGAGCATACAGCTAACAGAGTTAAACCATACTTTTGATTGAGCAGTTTTGAAACACTCTGTCTGTAGAAAATGCAACTGGACATTCGTAGCGCTAAGTGGGTAATAGTGGAAAAAAGAATATGTTCAAATATAAACTACACAGAAGCATTGTATGAAACTTCTTTCTGTTCTGTGCATTCAACTAACAGAGTTGAACCTTACATTTGATTGAGCCCTTCTGAAACACTCTTTCTGAAGAAACTGCAATTGGACATTCTGAGCGCTAAGAGGCCTATGTTGGGAAAAAGAATGTCTACAAATAAAAACTACACAGAAGAATTGTGTGAAACTTCTTTCTGTTCAGTTTGTTCAACTAAAAGAGTTGAACCTTAGTTTTGATTGAGCCGTTCTGAAACACTCTTTCTGTAGAAAATGGAAGTGGAGATTCGGAGCGCTAAGAGGTTAATAGAGGAAAAAGGAATGTCTCCAAATATGAACTACACAGAATCATTCGGAGAAACTTCTTTCTGATCTGTGCATTCAGCTAACAGAGTTAAACCATACTTTTGATTGAGCAGATCTGAACACTCTTTCTGTAGAAAATGCAACTGGACATTTGGAGCGCTAAGAGAGTAGTAGTGGAAAAAGGAATATATTCAAATATAAACTACACAGAAGCATTCTGTGAAACTTCTTTCTGATCTGAGCATTCAGCTAACAGAGTTAAACCATACTTATGATTGAGCAGTTTTGAAACACTCTGTCTGTATAAAATGCAACTGGACATTCGTAGCGCTAAGTGGGTAATAGTGGAAAAAAGAATATTTTCAAATATAAACTACACAGAAGCATTGTATGAAACTTCTTTCTGTTCTGTGCATTCAGCTAACAGAGTTGAACCTTACTTTTGATTGAGCCTTTCTGAAACACTCTTTCTGTAGAAACTGCAATTGGACATTCTGAGCGCTAAGAGGCCTATATTGGGAAAAATAATATCTTCAAATAAAAACTACACAGAAGCATTGTTTGAAACTTATTTCTGATATGTTCATTAAGCTAACAGAGTTAAACCATACTTTTGATTGCGCAGTTCTGAACACTCTTTCTGTAGAAAATGCAAGTGGACATTCTGAGCGCTAAGAGGGTAATAGTGGAAAAAGGAATATATTCAAATATAAACTACACAGTAGCATTCTGTGAAAATTCTTTCTGTTCTGTGCATTCAACTAACAGAGTTGAACCTTACTTTTGATTGAGCCGTTCTGAAACACTCTTTCTGTAGAAACTGCAATTGGACATGCTAAGCGCTAAGAGGCCTACATTGGGAAAATGAATATCTTCAAATAAAAACTACACAGATGCATTCTGTGAAACTTATTTCTGATCTGTAAATTCAGTGAACAGAGATAAAACATATTTTTGATTGAGCAGTTATGAAACACTCTTTTTGTAGAAAATGCAAGTGGAGATTCGGAGCGCTAAGAGGGTAATAGTGGAAAAAGGAATGTCTTCAAATATAAACTACACAGAATCATTCGGTGAAACCTCTTTCTGATCTGTGCATTCAGCTAACAGAGTTAAACCATACTTTTGATTGAGCAGATCTGAACACTCTTTCTGTTGAAAATGCAACTGGACATTTGGAGCGCTAAGAGCGCAGTAGTGGAAAAAGGAATATATTCAAATATAAACTACACAGAAGCATTCTGTGAAACTTCTTTCTGATCTGAGCATTCAGCTAACAGATTTAAACCATACTATTGATTGAGCAGATTTGAAACACTCTGTCTGTAGAAAATGCAACTGGACATTCGTAGCGCTAAGTGGGTAATAGTGGAAAAAAGAATATGTTCAAATATAAACTACACAGAAGCATTGTATGAAACTTCCTTCTGTTCTGTGCATTCAACTAACAGAGTTGAACCTTACTTTTGATTGAGCCGTTCTGAAACACTCTTTCTGTAGAAACTGCAGTTGGACATTCTGAGCGCTAAGAGGCCTATATTGGGAAAAATAATATCTTCAAATAAAAACTACACAGAAGCATTGTGTGAAACTTATTTCTGATATATTCATTAAGCTAACAGAGTTAAACCATACTTTTGATTGCGCAGTTCTGAACACTCTTTCTGTAGAAAATGCAAGTGGACATTCGGAGCGCTAAGAGGGTAATAGTGGAAAAAGGAATATATTCAAATATAAACTACACAGTAGCATTCTGTGAAAATTCTTTCTGTTCTGTGCATTCAACTAACAGAGTTGAACCTTACTTTTGATTGAGCCATTCTCAAACACTGTTTCTGTAGAAACTGCAATTGGACATGCTAAGCGCTAAGAGGCCTACATTGGGAAAAAGAATATCTTCAAATAAAAACTACACAGATGCATTCTGTGAAACTTATTTCTGATCTGTAAATTCAGTTAACAGAGATAAAACATATTTTTGATTGAGCAGTTATGAAACACTCTTTTTGTAGAAAATGCAAGTGGAGATTCGGAGCGCTAAGAGGGTAATAGTGGAAAAAGGAATGTCTTCAAATATAAACTACACAGAATCATTCGGTGAAACTTCTTTCTGATCTGTGCATTCAGCTAACAGAGTTAAACCATACTTTTGATTGAGCAGATATGAACACTCTTTCTGTTGAAAATGCAACTGGACATTTGGAGCGCTAAGAGCGTAGTAGTGGAAAAAGGAATATATTCAAATATAAACTACACAGAAGCATTCTGTGAAACTTCTTTCTGATCTGAGCATACAGCTAACAGAGTTAAACCATACTTTTGATTGAGCAGTTTTGAAACACACTGTCTGTAGAAAATGCAACTGGACATTCGTAGCGCTAAGTGGGTAATAGTGGAAAAAAGAATATGTTCAAATATAAACTACACAGAAGCATTGTATGAAACTTCTTTCTGTTCTGTGCATTCAACTAACAGAGTTGAACCTTACTTTTGATTGAGCCGTTCTGAAACACTCTTTCTGAAGAAACTGCAATTGGACATTCTGAGCGCTAAGAGGCCTATGTTGGGAAAAAGAATGTCTACAAATAAAAACTACACAGAAGAATTGTGTGAAACTTCTTTCTGTTCTGTTTGTTCAACTAAAAGAGTTGAACCTTAGTTTTGATTGAGCCGTTCTGAAACACTCTTTCTGTAGAAAATGCAAGTGGAGATTCGGAGCGCTAAGAGGTTAATAGAGGAAAAAGGAATGTCTCCAAATATGAACTACACAGAATCATTCGGTGAAACTTCTTTCTGATCTGTGCATTCAGCTAACAGAGTTAAACCATACTTTTGATTGAGCAGATCTGAACACTCTTTCTGTAGAAAATGCAACTGGACATTTGGAGCGCTAAGAGAGTAGTAGTGGAAAAAGGAATATATTCAAATATAAACTACACAGAAGCATTCTGTGAAACTTCTTTCTGATCTGAGCATTCAGCTAACAGAGTTAAACCATACTTATGATTGAGCAGTTTTGAAACACTCTGTCTGTAGAAAATGCAACTGGACATTCGTAGCGCTAAGTGGGTAATAGTGGAAAAAAGAATATTTTCAAATATAAACTACACAGAAGCATTGTATGAAACTTCTTTCTGTTCTGTGCATTCAGCTAACAGAGTTGAACCTTACTTTTGATTGAGCCTTTCTGAAACACTCTTTCTGTAGAAACTGCAATTGGACATTCTGAGCGCTAAGAGGCCTATATTGGGAAAAATAATATCTTCAAATAAAAACTACACAGAAGCATTGTTTGAAACTTATTTCTGATATGTTCATTAAGCTAACAGAGTTAAACCATACTTTTGATTGCGCAGTTCTGAACACTCTTTCTGTAGAAAATGCAAGTGGACATTCTGAGCGCTAAGAGGGTAATAGTGGAAAAAGGAATATATTCAAATATAAACTACACAGTAGCATTCTGTGAAAATTCTTTCTGTTCTGTGCATTCAACTAACAGAGTTGAACCTTACTTTTGATTGAGCCGTTCTGAAACACTCTTTCTGTAGAAACTGCAATTGGACATGCTAAGCGCTAAGAGGCCTACATTGGGAAAATGAATATCTTCAAATAAAAACTACACAGATGCATTCTGTGAAACTTATTTCTGATCTGTAAATTCAGTGAACAGAGATAAAACATATTTTTGATTGAGCAGTTATGAAACACTCTTTTTGTAGAAAATGCAAGTGGAGATTCGGAGCGCTAAGAGGGTAATAGTGGAAAAAGGAATGTCTTCAAATATAAACTACACAGAATCATTCGGTGAAACCTCTTTCTGATCTGTGCATTCAGCTAACAGAGTTAAACCATACTTTTGATTGAGCAGATCTGAACACTCTTTCTGTTGAAAATGCAACTGGACATTTGGAGCGCTAAGAGCGCAGTAGTGGAAAAAGGAATATATTCAAATATAAACTACACAGAAGCATTCTGTGAAACTTCTTTCTGATCTGAGCATTCAGCTAACAGATTTAAACCATACTATTGATTGAGCAGATTTGAAACACTCTGTCTGTAGAAAATGCAACTGGACATTCGTAGCGCTTAGTGGGTAATAGTGGAAAAAAGAATATGTTCAAATATAAACTACACAGAAACATTGTATGAAACTTCCTTCTGTTCTGTGCATTCAACTAACAGAGTTGAACCTTACTTTTGATTGAGCCGTTCTGAAACACTCTTTCTGTAGAAACTGCAATTGGACATTCTGAGCGCTAAGAGGCCTATATTGGGAAAAATAATATCTTCAAATAAAAACTACACAGAAGCATTGTGTGAAACTTATTTCTGATATATTCATTAAGCTAACAGAGTTAAACCATACTTTTGATTGCGCAGTTCTGAACACTCTTTCTGTAGAAAATGCAAGTGGACATTCGGAGCGCTAAGAGGGTAATAGTGGAAAAAGGAATATATTCAAATATAAACTACACAGTAGCATTCTGTGAAAATTCTTTCTGTTCTGTGCATTCAACTAACAGAGTTGAACCTTACTTTTGATTGAGCCATTCTCAAACACTGTTTCTGTAGAAACTGCAATTGGACATGCTAAGCGCTAAGAGGCCTACATTGGGAAAAAGAATATCTTCAAATAAAAACTACACAGATGCATTCTGTGAAACTTATTTCTGATCTGTAAATTCAGTTAACAGAGATAAAACATATTTTTGATTGAGCAGTTATGAAACACTCTTTTTGTAGAAAATGCAAGTGGAGATTCGGAGCGCTAAGAGGGTAATAGTGGAAAAAGGAATGTCTTCAAATATAAACTACACAGAATCATTCGGTGAAACTTCTTTCTGATCTGTGCATTCAGCTAACAGAGTTAAACCATACTTTTGATTGAGCAGATATGAACACTCTTTCTGTTGAAAATGCAACTGGACATTTGGAGCGCTAAGAGCGTAGTAGTGGAAAAAGGAATATATTCAAATATAAACTACACAGAAGCATTCTGTGAAACTTCTTTCTGATCTGAGCATACAGCTAACAGAGTTAAACCATACTTTTGATTGAGCAGTTTTGAAACACTCTGTCTGTAGAAAATGCAACTGGACATTCGTAGCGCTAAGTGGGTAATAGTGGAAAAAAGAATATGTTCAAATATAAACTACACAGAAGCATTGTATGAAACTTCTTTCTGTTCTGTGCATTCAACTAACAGAGTTGAACCTTACATTTGATTGAGCCGTTCTGAAACACTCTTTCTGAAGAAACTGCAATTGGACATTCTGAGCGCTAAGAGGCCTATGTTGGGAAAAAGAATGTCTACAAATAAAAACTACACAGAAGAATTGTGTGAAACTTCTTTCTGTTCTGTTTGTTCAACTAAAAGAGTTGAACCTTAGTTTTGATTGAGCCGTTCTGAAACACTCTTTCTGTAGAAAATGCAAGTGGAGATTCGGAGCGCTAAGAGGTTAATAGAGGAAAAAGGAATGTCTCCAAATATGAACTACACAGAATCATTCGGTGAAACTTCTTTCTGATCTGTGCATTCAGCTAACAGAGTTAAACCATACTTTTGATTGAGCAGATCTGAACACTCTTTCTGTAGAAAATGCAACTGGACATTTGGAGCGCTAAGAGAGTAGTAGTGGAAAAAGGAATATATTCAAATATAAACTACACAGAAGCATTCTGTGAAACTTCTTTCTGATCTGAGCATTCAGCTAACAGAGTTAAACCATACTTATGATTGAGCAGTTTTGAAACACTCTGTCTGTAGAAAATGCAACTGGACATTCGTAGCGCTAAGTGGGTAATAGTGGAAAAAAGAATATTTTCAAATATAAACTACACAGAAGCATTGTATGAAACTTCTTTCTGTTCTGTGCATTCAGCTAACAGAGTTGAACCTTACTTTTGATTGAGCCTTTCTGAAACACTCTTTCTGTAGAAACTGCAATTGGACATTCTGAGCGCTAAGAGGCCTATATTGGGAAAAATAATATCTTCAAATAAAAACTACACAGAAGCATTGTGTGAAACTTATTTCTGATATGTTCATTAAGCTAACAGAGTTAAACCATACTTTTGATTGCGCAGTTCTGAACACTCTTTCTGTAGAAAATGCAAGTGGACATTCGGAGCGCTAAGAGGGTAATAGTGGAAAAAGGAATATATTCAAATATAAACTACACAGTAGCATTCTGTGAAAATTCTTTCTGTTCTGTGCATTCAACTAACAGAGTTGAACCTTACTTTTGATTGAGCCGTTCTGAAACACTCTTTCTGTAGAAACTGCAATTGGACATGCTAAGCGCTAAGAGGCCTACATTGGGAAAATGAATATCTTCAAATAAAAACTACACAGATGCATTCTGTGAAACTTATTTCTGATCTGTAAATTCAGTGAACAGAGATAAAACATATTTTTGATTGAGCAGTTATGAAACACTCTTTTTGTAGAAAATGCAAGTGGAGATTCGGAGCGCTAAGAGGGTAATAGTGGAAAAAGGAATGTCTTCAAATATAAACTACACAGAATCATTCGGTGAAACCTCTTTCTGATCTGTGCATTCAGCTAACAGAGTTAAACCATACTTTTGATTGAGCAGATCTGAACACTCTTTCTGTTGAAAATGCAACTGGACATTTGGAGCGCTAAGAGCGCAGTAGTGGAAAAAGGAATATATTCAAATATAAACTACACAGAAGCATTCTGTGAAACTTCTTTCTGATCTGAGCATTCAGCTAACAGATTTAAACCATACTATTGATTGAGCAGATTTGAAACACTCTGTCTGTAGAAAATGCAACTGGACATTCGTAGCGCTAAGTGGGTAATAGTGGAAAAAAGAATATGTTCAAATATAAACTACACAGAAGCATTGTATGAAACTTCCTTCTGTTCTGTGCATTCAACTAACAGAGTTGAACCTTACTTTTGATTGAGCCGTTCTGAAACACTCTTTCTGTAGAAACTGCAGTTGGACATTCTGAGCGCTAAGAGGCCTATATTGGGAAAAATAATATCTTCAAATAAAAACTACACAGAAGCATTGTGTGAAACTTATTTCTGATATATTCATTAAGCTAACAGAGTTAAACCATACTTTTGATTGCGCAGTTCTGAACACTCTTTCTGTAGAAAATGCAAGTGGACATTCGGAGCGCTAAGAGGGTAATAGTGGAAAAAGGAATATATTCAAATATAAACTACACAGTAGCATTCTGTGAAAATTCTTTCTGTTCTGTGCATTCAACTAACAGAGTTGAACCTTACTTTTGATTGAGCCATTCTCAAACACTGTTTCTGTAGAAACTGCAATTGGACATGCTAAGCGCTAAGAGGCCTACATTGGGAAAAAGAATATCTTCAAATAAAAACTACACAGATGCATTCTGTGAAACTTATTTCTGATCTGTAAATTCAGTTAACAGAGATAAAACATATTTTTGATTGAGCAGTTATGAAACACTCTTTTTGTAGAAAATGCAAGTGGAGATTCGGAGCGCTAAGAGGGTAATAGTGGAAAAAGGAATGTCTTCAAATATAAACTACACAGAATCATTCGGTGAAACTTCTTTCTGATCTGTGCATTCAGCTAACAGAGTTAAACCATACTTTTGATTGAGCAGATATGAACACTCTTTCTGTTGAAAATGCAACTGGACATTTGGAGCGCTAAGAGCGTAGTAGTGGAAAAAGGAATATATTCAAATATAAACTACACAGAAGCATTCTGTGAAACTTCTTTCTGATCTGAGCATACAGCTAACAGAGTTAAACCATACTTTTGATTGAGCAGTTTTGAAACACTCTGTCTGTAGAAAATGCAACTGGACATTCGTAGCGCTAAGTGGGTAATAGTGGAAAAAAGAATATGTTCAAATATAAACTACACAGAAGCATTGTATGAAACTTCTTTCTGTTCTGTGCATTCAACTAACAGAGTTGAACCTTACATTTGATTGAGCCGTTCTGAAACACTCTTTCTGAAGAAACTGCAATTGGACATTCTGAGCGCTAAGAGGCCTATGTTGGGAAAAAGAATGTCTACAAATAAAAACTACACAGAAGAATTGTGTGAAACTTCTTTCTGTTCTGTTTGTTCAACTAAAAGAGTTGAACCTTAGTTTTGATTGAGCCGTTCTGAAACACTCTTTCTGTAGAAAATGCAAGTGGAGATTCGGAGCGCTAAGAGGTTAATAGAGGAAAAAGGAATGTCTCCAAATATGAACTACACAGAATCATTCGGTGAAACTTCTTTCTGATCTGTGCATTCAGCTAACAGAGTTAAACCATACTTTTGATTGAGCAGATCTGAACACTCTTTCTGTAGAAAATGCAACTGGACATTTGGAGCGCTAAGAGAGTAGTAGTGGAAAAAGGAATATATTCAAATATAAACTACACAGAAGCATTCTGTGAAACTTCTTTCTGATCTGAGCATTCAGCTAACAGAGTTAAACCATACTTATGATTGAGCAGTTTTGAAACACTCTGTCTGTAGAAAATGCAACTGGACATTCGTAGCGCTAAGTGGGTAATAGTGGAAAAAAGAATATTTTCAAATATAAACTACACAGAAGCATTGTATGAAACTTCTTTCTGTTCTGTGCATTCAGCTAACAGAGTTGAACCTTACTTTTGATTGAGCCTTTCTGAAATACTCTTTCTGTAGAAACTGCAATTGGACATTCTGAGCGCTAAGAGGCCTATATTGGGAAAAATAATATCTTCAAATAAAAACTACACAGAAGCATTGTGTGAAACTTATTTCTGATATGTTCATTAAGCTAACAGAGTTAAACCATACTTTTGATTGCGCAGTTCTGAACACTCTTTCTGTAGAAAATGCAAGTGGACATTCGGAGCGCTAAGAGGGTAATAGTGGAAAAAGGAATATATTCAAATATAAACTACACAGTAGCATTCTGTGAAAATTCTTTCTGTTCTGTGCATTCAACTAACAGAGTTGAACCTTACTTTTGATTGAGCCGTTCTGAAACACTCTTTCTGTAGAAACTGCAATTGGACATGCTAAGCGCTAAGAGGCCTACATTGGGAAAATGAATATCTTCAAATAAAAACTACACAGATGCATTCTGTGAAACTTATTTCTGATCTGTAAATTCAGTGAACAGAGATAAAACATATTTTTGATTGAGCAGTTATGAAACACTCTTTTTGTAGAAAATGCAAGTGGAGATTCGGAGCGCTAAGAGGGTAATAGTGGAAAAAGGAATGTCTTCAAATATAAACTACACAGAATCATTCGGTGAAACCTCTTTCTGATCTGTGCATTCAGCTAACAGAGTTAAACCATACTTTTGATTGAGCAGATCTGAACACTCTTTCTGTTGAAAATGCAACTGGACATTTGGAGCGCTAAGAGCGCAGTAGTGGAAAAAGGAATATATTCAAATATAAACTACACAGAAGCATTCTGTGAAACTTCTTTCTGATCTGAGCATTCAGCTAACAGATTTAAACCATACTATTGATTGAGCAGATTTGAAACACTCTGTCTGTAGAAAATGCAACTGGACATTCGTAGCGCTAAGTGGGTAATAGTGGAAAAAAGAATATGTTCAAATATAAACTACACAGAAGCATTGTATGAAACTTCCTTCTGTTCTGTGCATTCAACTAACAGAGTTGAACCTTACTTTTGATTGAGCCGTTCTGAAACACTCTTTCTGTAGAAACTGCAGTTGGACATTCTGAGCGCTAAGAGGCCTATATTGGGAAAAATAATATCTTCAAATAAAAACTACACAGAAGCATTGTGTGAAACTTATTTCTGATATATTCATTAAGCTAACAGAGTTAAACCATACTTTTGATTGCGCAGTTCTGAACACTCTTTCTGTAGAAAATGCAAGTGGACATTCGGAGCGCTAAGAGGGTAATAGTGGAAAAAGGAATATATTCAAATATAAACTACACAGTAGCATTCTGTGAAAATTCTTTCTGTTCTGTGCATTCAACTAACAGAGTTGAACCTTACTTTTGATTGAGCCATTCTCAAACACTGTTTCTGTAGAAACTGCAATTGGACATGCTAAGCGCTAAGAGGCCTACATTGGGAAAAAGAATATCTTCAAATAAAAACTACACAGATGCATTCTGTGAAACTTATTTCTGATCTGTAAATTCAGTTAACAGAGATAAAACATATTTTTGATTGAGCAGTTATGAAACACTCTTTTTGTAGAAAATGCAAGTGGAGATTCGGAGCGCTAAGAGGGTAATAGTGGAAAAAGGAATGTCTTCAAATATAAACTACACAGAATCATTCGGTGAAACTTCTTTCTGATCTGTGCATTCAGCTAACAGAGTTAAACCATACTTTTGATTGAGCAGATATGAACACTCTTTCTGTTGAAAATGCAACTGGACATTTGGAGCGCTAAGAGCGTAGTAGTGGAAAAAGGAATATATTCAAATATAAACTACACAGAAGCATTCTGTGAAACTTCTTTCTGATCTGAGCATACAGCTAACAGAGTTAAACCATACTTTTGATTGAGCAGTTTTGAAACACTCTGTCTGTAGAAAATGCAACTGGACATTCGTAGCGCTAAGTGGGTAATAGTGGAAAAAAGAATATGTTCAAATATAAACTACACAGAAGCATTGTATGAAACTTCTTTCTGTTCTGTGCATTCAACTAACAGAGTTGAACCTTACATTTGATTGAGCCGTTCTGAAACACTCTTTCTGAAGAAACTGCAATTGGACATTCTGAGCGCTAAGAGGCCTATGTTGGGAAAAAGAATGTCTACAAATAAAAACTACACAGAAGAATTGTGTGAAACTTCTTTCTGTTCTGTTTGTTCAACTAAAAGAGTTGAACCTTAGTTTTGATTGAGCCGTTCTGAAACACTCTTTCTGTAGAAAATGCAAGTGGAGATTCGGAGCGCTAAGAGGTTAATAGAGGAAAAAGGAATGTCTCCAAATATGAACTACACAGAATCATTCGGTGAAACTTCTTTCTGATCTGTGCATTCAGCTAACAGAGTTAAACCATACTTTTGATTGAGCAGATCTGAACACTCTTTCTGTAGAAAATGCAACTGGACATTTGGAGCGCTAAGAGAGTAGTAGTGGAAAAAGGAATATATTCAAATATAAACTACACAGAAGCATTCTGTGAAACTTCTTTCTGATCTGAGCATTCAGCTAACAGAGTTAAACCATACTTATGATTGAGCAGTTTTGAAACACTCTGTCTGTAGAAAATGCAACTGGACATTCGTAGCGCTAAGTGGGTAATAGTGGAAAAAAGAATATTTTCAAATATAAACTACACAGAAGCATTGTATGAAACTTCTTTCTGTTCTGTGCATTCAGCTAACAGAGTTGAACCTTACTTTTGATTGAGCCTTTCTGAAATACTCTTTCTGTAGAAACTGCAATTGGACATTCTGAGCGCTAAGAGGCCTATATTGGGAAAAATAATATCTTCAAATAAAAACTACACAGAAGCATTGTGTGAAACTTATTTCTGATATGTTCATTAAGCTAACAGAGTTAAACCATACTTTTGATTGCGCAGTTCTGAACACTCTTTCTGTAGAAAATGCAAGTGGACATTCGGAGCGCTAAGAGGGTAATAGTGGAAAAAGGAATATATTCAAATATAAACTACACAGTAGCATTCTGTGAAAATTCTTTCTGTTCTGTGCATTCAACTAACAGAGTTGAACCTTACTTTTGATTGAGCCGTTCTGAAACACTCTTTCTGTAGAAACTGCAATTGGACATGCTAAGCGCTAAGAGGCCTACATTGGGAAAATGAATATCTTCAAATAAAAACTACACAGATGCATTCTGTGAAACTTATTTCTGATCTGTAAATTCAGTGAACAGAGATAAAACATATTTTTGATTGAGCAGTTATGAAACACTCTTTTTGTAGAAAATGCAAGTGGAGATTCGGAGCGCTAAGAGGGTAATAGTGGAAAAAGGAATGTCTTCAAATATAAACTACACAGAATCATTCGGTGAAACCTCTTTCTGATCTGTGCATTCAGCTAACAGAGTTAAACCATACTTTTGATTGAGCAGATCTGAACACTCTTTCTGTTGAAAATGCAACTGGACATTTGGAGCGCTAAGAGCGCAGTAGTGGAAAAAGGAATATATTCAAATATAAACTACACAGAAGCATTCTGTGAAACTTCTTTCTGATCTGAGCATTCAGCTAACAGATTTAAACCATACTATTGATTGAGCAGATTTGAAACACTCTGTCTGTAGAAAATGCAACTGGACATTCGTAGCGCTAAGTGGGTAATAGTGGAAAAAAGAATATGTTCAAATATAAACTACACAGAAGCATTGTATGAAACTTCCTTCTGTTCTGTGCATTCAACTAACAGAGTTGAACCTTACTTTTGATTGAGCCGTTCTGAAACACTCTTTCTGTAGAAACTGCAGTTGGACATTCTGAGCGCTAAGAGGCCTATATTGGGAAAAATAATATCTTCAAATAAAAACTACACAGAAGCATTGTGTGAAACTTATTTCTGATATATTCATTAAGCTAACAGAGTTAAACCATACTTTTGATTGCGCAGTTCTGAACACTCTTTCTGTAGAAAATGCAAGTGGACATTCGGAGCGCTAAGAGGGTAATAGTGGAAAAAGGAATATATTCAAATATAAACTACACAGTAGCATTCTGTGAAAATTCTTTCTGTTCTGTGCATTCAACTAACAGAGTTGAACCTTACTTTTGATTGAGCCATTCTCAAACACTGTTTCTGTAGAAACTGCAATTGGACATGCTAAGCGCTAAGAGGCCTACATTGGGAAAAAGAATATCTTCAAATAAAAACTACACAGATGCATTCTGTGAAACTTATTTCTGATCTGTAAATTCAGTTAACAGAGATAAAACATATTTTTGATTGAGCAGTTATGAAACACTCTTTTTGTAGAAAATGCAAGTGGAGATTCGGAGCGCTAAGAGGGTAATAGTGGAAAAAGGAATGTCTTCAAATATAAACTACACAGAATCATTCGGTGAAACTTCTTTCTGATCTGTGCATTCAGCTAACAGAGTTAAACCATACTTTTGATTGAGCAGATATGAACACTCTTTCTGTTGAAAATGCAACTGGACATTTGGAGCGCTAAGAGCGTAGTAGTGGAAAAAGGAATATATTCAAATATAAACTACACAGAAGCATTCTGTGAAACTTCTTTCTGATCTGAGCATACAGCTAACAGAGTTAAACCATACTTTTGATTGAGCAGTTTTGAAACACTCTGTCTGTAGAAAATGCAACTGGACATTCGTAGCGCTAAGTGGGTAATAGTGGAAAAAAGAATATGTTCAAATATAAACTACACAGAAGCATTGTATGAAACTTCTTTCTGTTCTGTGCATTCAACTAACAGAGTTGAACCTTACTTTTGATTGAGCCGTTCTGAAACACTCTTTCTGAAGAAACTGCAATTGGACATTCTGAGCGCTAAGAGGCCTATGTTGGGAAAAAGAATGTCTACAAATAAAAACTACACAGAAGAATTGTGTGAAACTTCTTTCTGTTCTGTTTGTTCAACTAAAAGAGTTGAACCTTAGTTTTGATTGAGCCGTTCTGAAACACTCTTTCTGTAGAAAATGCAAGTGGAGATTCGGAGCGCTAAGAGGTTAATAGAGGAAAAAGGAATGTCTCCAAATATGAACTACACAGAATCATTCGGTGAAACTTCTTTCTGATCTGTGCATTCAGCTAACAGAGTTAAACCATACTTTTGATTGAGCAGATCTGAACACTCTTTCTGTAGAAAATGCAACTGGACATTTGGAGCGCTAAGAGAGTAGTAGTGGAAAAAGGAATATATTCAAATATAAACTACACAGAAGCATTCTGTGAAACTTCTTTCTGATCTGAGCATTCAGCTAACAGAGTTAAACCATACTTATGATTGAGCAGTTTTGAAACACTCTGTCTGTAGAAAATGCAACTGGACATTCGTAGCGCTAAGTGGGTAATAGTGGAAAAAAGAATATTTTCAAATATAAACTACACAGAAGCATTGTATGAAACTTCTTTCTGTTCTGTGCATTCAGCTAACAGAGTTGAACCTTACTTTTGATTGAGCCTTTCTGAAACACTCTTTCTGTAGAAACTGCAATTGGACATTCTGAGCGCTAAGAGGCCTATATTGGGAAAAATAATATCTTCAAATAAAAACTACACAGAAGCATTGTTTGAAACTTATTTCTGATATGTTCATTAAGCTAACAGAGTTAAACCATACTTTTGATTGCGCAGTTCTGAACACTCTTTCTGTAGAAAATGCAAGTGGACATTCGGAGCGCTAAGAGGGTAATAGTGGAAAAAGGAATATATTCAAATATAAACTACACAGTAGCATTCTGTGAAAATTCTTTCTGTTCTGTGCATTCAACTAATAGAGTTGAACCTTACTTTTGATTGAGCCGTTCTGAAACACTCTTTCTGTAGAAACTGCAATTGGACATGCTAAGCGCTAAGAGGCCTACATTGGGAAAATGAATATCTTCAAATAAAAACTACACAGATGCATTCTGTGAAACTTATTTCTGATCTGTAAATTCAGTGAACAGAGATAAAACATATTTTTGATTGAGCAGTTATGAAACACTCTTTTTGTAGAAAATGCAAGTGGAGATTCGGAGCGCTAAGAGGGTAATAGTGGAAAAAGGAATGTCTTCAAATATAAACTACACAGAATCATTCGGTGAAACCTCTTTCTGATCTGTGCATTCAGCTAACAGAGTTAAACCATACTTTTGATTGAGCAGATCTGAACACTCTTTCTGTTGAAAATGCAACTGGACATTTGGAGCGCTAAGAGCGCAGTAGTGGAAAAAGGAATATATTCAAATATAAACTACACAGAAGCATTCTGTGAAACTTCTTTCTGATCTGAGCATTCAGCTAACAGATTTAAACCATACTATTGATTGAGCAGATTTGAAACACTCTGTCTGTAGAAAATGCAACTGGACATTCGTAGCGCTAAGTGGGTAATAGTGGAAAAAAGAATATGTTCAAATATAAACTACACAGAAGCATTGTATGAAACTTCCTTCTGTTCTGTGCATTCAACTAACAGAGTTGAACCTTACTTTTGATTGAGCCGTTCTGAAACACTCTTTCTGTAGAAAGTGCAGTTGGACATTCTGAGCGCTAAGAGGCCTATATTGGGAAAAATAATATCTTCAAATAAAAACTACACAGAAGCATTGTGTGAAACTTATTTCTGATATATTCATTAAGCTAACAGAGTTAAACCATACTTTTGATTGCGCAGTTCTGAACACTCTTTCTGTAGAAAATGCAAGTGGACATTCGGAGCGCTAAGAGGGTAATAGTGGAAAAAGGAATATATTCAAATATAAACTACACAGTAGCATTCTGTGAAAATTCTTTCTGTTCTGTGCATTCAACTAACAGAGTTGAACCTTACTTTTGATTGAGCCATTCTCAAACACTGTTTCTGTAGAAACTGCAATTGGACATGCTAAGCGCTAAGAGGCCTACATTGGGAAAAAGAATATCTTCAAATAAAAACTACACAGATGCATTCTGTGAAACTTATTTCTGATCTGTAAATTCAGTTAACAGAGATAAAACATATTTTTGATTGAGCAGTTATGAAACACTCTTTTTGTAGAAAATGCAAGTGGAGATTCGGAGCGCTAAGAGGGTAATAGTGGAAAAAGGAATGTCTTCAAATATAAACTACACAGAATCATTCGGTGAAACTTCTTTCTGATCTGTGCATTCAGCTAACAGAGTTAAACCATACTTTTGATTGAGCAGATATGAACACTCTTTCTGTTGAAAATGCAACTGTACATTTGGAGCGCTAAGAGCGTAGTAGTGGAAAAAGGAATATATTCAAATATAAACTACACAGAAGCATTCTGTGAAACTTCTTTCTGATCTGAGCATACAGCTAACAGAGTTAAACCATACTTTTGATTGAGCAGTTTTGAAACACTCTGTCTGTAGAAAATGCAACTGGACATTCCTAGCGCTAAGTGGGTAATAGTGGAAAAAAGAATATGTTCAAATATAAACTACACAGAAGCATTGTATGAAACTTCTTTCTGTTCTGTGCATTCAACTAACAGAGTTGAACCTTACTTTTGATTGAGCCGTTCTGAAACACTCTTTCTGAAGAAACTGCAATTGGACATTCTGAGCGCTAAGAGGCCTATGTTGGGAAAAAGAATGTCTACAAATAAAAACTACACAGAAGAATTGTGTGAAACTTCTTTCTGTTCTGTTTGTTCAACTAAAAGAGTTGAACCTTAGTTTTGATTGAGCCGTTCTGAAACACTCTTTCTGTAGAAAATGCAAGTGGAGATTCGGAGCGCTAAGAGGTTAATAGAGGAAAAAGGAATGTCTCCAAATATGAACTACACAGAATCATTCGGTGAAACTTCTTTCTGATCTGTGCATTCAGCTAACAGAGTTAAACCATACTTTTGATTGAGCAGATCTGAACACTCTTTCTGTAGAAAATGCAACTGGACATTTGGAGCGCTAAGAGAGTAGTAGTGGAAAAAGGAATATATTCAAATATAAACTACACAGAAGCATTCTGTGAAACTTCTTTCTGATCTGAGCATTCAGCTAACAGAGTTAAACCATACTTATGATTGAGCAGTTTTGAAACACTCTGTCTGTAGAAAATGCAACTGGACATTCGTAGCGCTAAGTGGGTAATAGTGGAAAAAAGAATATTTTCAAATATAAACTACACAGAAGCATTGTATGAAACTTCTTTCTGTTCTGTGCATTCAGCTAACAGAGTTGAACCTTACTTTTGATTGAGCCTTTCTGAAACACTCTTTCTGTAGAAACTGCAATTGGACATTCTGAGCGCTAAGAGGCCTATATTGGGAAAAATAATATCTTCAAATAAAAACTACACAGAAGCATTTTTTGAAACTTATTTCTGATATGTTCATTAAGCTAACAGAGTTAAACCATACTTTTGATTGCGCAGTTCTGAACACTCTTTCTGTAGAAAATGCAAGTGGACATTCGGAGCGCTAAGAGGGTAATAGTGGAAAAAGGAATATATTCAAATATAAACTACACAGTAGCATTCTGTGAAAATTCTTTCTGTTCTGTGCATTCAACTAACAGAGTTGAACCTTACTTTTGATTGAGCCGTTCTGAAACACTCTTTCTGTAGAAACTGCAATTGGACATGCTAAGCGCTAAGAGGCCTACATTGGGAAAATGAATATCTTCAAATAAAAACTACACAGATGCATTCTGTGAAACTTATTTCTGATCTGTAAATTCAGTGAACAGAGATAAAACATATTTTTGATTGAGCAGTTATGAAACACTCTTTTTGTAGAAAATGCAAGTGGAGATTCGGAGCGCTAAGAGGGTAATAGTGGAAAAAGGAATGTCTTCAAATATAAACTACACAGAATCATTCGGTGAAACCTCTTTCTGATCTGTGCATTCAGCTAACAGAGTTAAACCATACTTTTGATTGAGCAGATCTGAACACTCTTTCTGTTGAAAATGCAACTGGACATTTGGAGCGCTAAGAGCGCAGTAGTGGAAAAAGTAATATATTCAAATATAAACTACACAGAAGCATTCTGTGAAACTTCTTTCTGATCTGAGCATTCAGCTAACAGATTTAAACCATACTATTGATTGAGCAGATTTGAAACACTCTGTCTGTAGAAAATGCAACTGGACATTCGTAGCGCTAAGTGGGTAATAGTGGAAAAAAGAATATGTTCAAATATAAACTACACAGAAGCATTGTATGAAACTTCCTTCTGTTCTGTGCATTCAACTAACAGAGTTGAACCTTACTTTTGATTGAGCCGTTCTGAAACACTCTTTCTGTAGAAACTGCAGTTGGACATTCTGAGCGCTAAGAGGCCTATATTGGGAAAAATAATATCTTCAAATAAAAACTACACAGAAGCATTGTGTGAAACTTATTTCTGATATATTCATTAAGCTAACAGAGTTAAACCATATTTTGATTGCGCAGTTCTGAACACTCTTTCTGTAGAAAATGCAAGTGGACATTCGGAGCGCTAAGAGGGTAATAGTGGAAAAAGGAATATATTCAAATATAAACTACACAGTAGCATTCTGTGAAAATTCTTTCTGTTCTGTGCATTCAACTAACAGAGTTGAACCTTACTTTTGATTGAGCCATTCTCAAACACTGTTTCTGTAGAAACTGCAATTGGACATGCTAAGCGCTAAGAGGCCTACATTGGGAAAAAGAATATCTTCAAATAAAAACTACACAGATGCATTCTGTGAAACTTATTTCTGATCTGTAAATTCAGTTAACAGAGATAAAACATATTTTTGATTGAGCAGTTATGAAACACTCTTTTTGTAGAAAATGCAAGTGGAGATTCGGAGCGCTAAGAGGGTAATAGTGGAAAAAGGAATGTCTTCAAATATAAACTACACAGAATCATTCGGTGAAACTTCTTTCTGATCTGTGCATTCAGCTAACAGAGTTAAACCATACTTTTGATTGAGCAGATATGAACACTCTTTCTGTTGAAAATGCAACTGGACATTTGGAGCGCTAAGAGCGTAGTAGTGGAAAAAGGAATATATTCAAATATAAACTACACAGAAGCATTCTGTGAAACTTCTTTCTGATCTGAGCATACAGCTAACAGAGTTAAACCATACTTTTGATTGAGCAGTTTTGAAACACTCTGTCTGTAGAAAATGCAACTGGACATTCGTAGCGCTAAGTGGGTAATAGTGGAAAAAAGAATATGTTCAAATATAAACTACACAGAAGCATTGTATGAAACTTCTTTCTGTTCTGTGCATTCAACTAACAGAGTTGAACCTTACATTTGATTGAGCCGTTCTGAAACACTCTTTCTGAAGAAACTGCAATTGGACATTCTGAGCGCTAAGAGGCCTATGTTGGGAAAAAGAATGTCTACAAATAAAAACTACACAGAAGAATTGTGTGAAACTTCTTTCTGTTCTGTTTGTTCAACTAAAAGAGTTGAACCTTAGTTTTGATTGAGCTGTTCTGAAACACTCTTTCTGTAGAAAATGCAAGTGGAGATTCGGAGCGCTAAGAGGTTAATAGAGGAAAAAGGAATGTCTCCAAATATGAACTACACAGAATCATTCGGTGAAACTTCTTTCTGATCTGTGCATTCAGCTAACAGAGTTAAACCATACTTTTGATTGAGCAGATCTGAACACTCTTTCTGTAGAAAATGCAACTGGACATTTGGAGCGCTAAGAGAGTAGTAGTGGAAAAAGGAATATATTCAAATATAAACTACACAGAAGCATTCTGTGAAACTTCTTTCTGATCTGAGCATTCAGCTAACAGAGTTAAACCATACTTATGATTGAGCAGTTTTGAAACACTCTGTCTGTATAAAATGCAACTGGACATTCGTAGCGCTAAGTGGGTAATAGTGGAAAAAAGAATATTTTCAAATATAAACTACACAGAAGCATTGTATGAAACTTCTTTCTGTTCTGTGCATTCAGCTAACAGAGTTGAACCTTACTTTTGATTGAGCCTTTCTGAAACACTCTTTCTGTAGAAACTGCAATTGGACATTCTGAGCGCTAAGAGGCCTATATTGGGAAAAATAATATCTTCAAATAAAAACTACACAGAAGCATTGTTTGAAACTTATTTCTGATATGTTCATTAAGCTAACAGAGTTAAACCATACTTTTGATTGCGCAGTTCTGAACACTCTTTCTGTAGAAAATGCAAGTGGACATTCTGAGCGCTAAGAGGGTAATAGTGAAAAAAGGAATATATTCAAATATAAACTACACAGTAGCATTCTGTGAAAATTCTTTCTGTTCTGTGCATTCAACTAACAGAGTTGAACCTTACTTTTGATTGAGCCGTTCTGAAACACTCTTTCTGTAGAAACTGCAATTGGACATGCTAAGCGCTAAGAGGCCTACATTGGGAAAATGAATATCTTCAAATAAAAACTACACAGATGCATTCTGTGAAACTTATTTCTGATCTGTAAATTCAGTGAACAGAGATAAAACATATTTTTGATTGAGCAGTTATGAAACACTCTTTTTGTAGAAAATGCAAGTGGAGATTCGGAGCGCTAAGAGGGTAATAGTGGAAAAAGGAATGTCTTCAAATATAAACTACACAGAATCATTCGGTGAAACCTCTTTCTGATCTGTGCATTCAGCTAACAGAGTTAAACCATACTTTTGATTGAGCAGATCTGAACACTCTTTCTGTTGAAAATGCAACTGGACATTTGGAGCGCTAAGAGCGCAGTAGTGGAAAAAGGAATATATTCAAATATAAACTACACAGAAGCATTCTGTGAAACTTCTTTCTGATCTGAGCATTCAGCTAACAGATTTAAACCATACTATTGATTGAGCAGATTTGAAACACTCTGTCTGTAGAAAATGCAACTGGACATTCGTAGCGCTAAGTGGGTAATAGTGGAAAAAAGAATATGTTCAAATATAAACTACACAGAAGCATTGTATGAAACTTCCTTCTGTTCTGTGCATTCAACTAACAGAGTTGAACCTTACTTTTGATTGAGCCGTTCTGAAACACTCTTTCTGTAGAAACTGCAGTTGGACATTCTGAGCGCTAAGAGGCCTATATTGGAAAAAATAATATCTTCAAATAAAAACTACACAGAAGCATTGTGTGAAACTTATTTCTGATATATTCATTAAGCTAACAGAGTTAAACCATACTTTTGATTGCGCAGTTCTGAACACTCTTTCTGTAGAAAATGCAAGTGGACATTCGGAGCGCTAAGAGGGTAATAGTGGAAAAAGGAATATATTCAAATATAAACTACACAGTAGCATTCTGTGAAAATTCTTTCTGTTCTGTGCATTCAACTAACAGAGTTGAACCTTACTTTTGATTGAGCCATTCTCAAACACTGTTTCTGTAGAAACTGCAATTGGACATGCTAAGCGCTAAGAGGCCTACATTGGGAAAAAGAATATCTTCAAATAAAAACTACACAGATGCATTCTGTGAAACTTATTTCTGATCTGTTAATTCAGTTAACAGAGATAAAACATATTTTTGATTGAGCAGTTATGAAACACTCTTTTTGTAGAAAATGCAAGTGGAGATTCGGAGCGCTAAGAGGGTAATAGTGGAAAAAGGAATGTCTTCAAATATAAACTACACAGAATCATTCGGTGAAACTTCTTTCTGATCTGTGCATTCAGCTAACAGAGTTAAACCATACTTTTGATTGAGCAGATATGAACACTCTTTCTGTTGAAAATGCAACTGGACATTTGGAGCGCTAAGAGCGTAGTAGTGGAAAAAGGAATATATTCAAATATAAACTACACAGAAGCATTCTGTGAAACTTCTTTCTGATCTGAGCATACAGCTAACAGAGTTAAACCATACTTTTGATTGAGCAGTTTTGAAACACTCTGTCTGTAGAAAATGCAACTGGACATTCGTAGCGCTAAGTGGGTAATAGTGGAAAAAAGAATATGTTCAAATATAAACTACACAGAAGCATTGTATGAAACTTCTTTCTGTTCTGTGCATTCAACTAACAGAGTTGAACCTTACTTTTGATTGAGCCGTTCTGAAACACTCTTTCTGAAGAAACTGCAATTGGACATTCTGAGCGCTAAGAGGCCTATGTTGGGAAAAAGAATGTCTACAAATAAAAACTACACAGAAGAATTGTGTGAAACTTCTTTCTGTTCTGTTTGTTCAACTAAAAGAGTTGAACCTTAGTTTTGATTGAGCCGTTCTGAAACACTCTTTCTGTAGAAAATGCAAGTGGAGATTCGGAGCGCTAAGAGGTTAATAGAGGAAAAAGGAATGTCTCCAAATATGAACTACACAGAATCATTCGGTGAAACTTCTTTCTGATCTGTGCATTCAGCTAACAGAGTTAAACCATACTTTTGATTGAGCAGATCTGAACACTCTTTCTGTAGAAAATGCAACTGGACATTTGGAGCGCTAAGAGAGTAGTAGTGGAAAAAGGAATATATTCAAATATAAACTACACAGAAGCATTCTGTGAAACTTCTTTCTGATCTGAGCATTCAGCTAACAGAGTTAAACCATACTTATGATTGAGCAGTTTTGAAACACTCTGTCTGTAGAAAATGCAACTGGACATTCGTCGCGCTAAGTGGGTAATAGTGGAAAAAAGAATATTTTCAAATATAAACTACACAGAAGCATTGTATGAAACTTCTTTCTGTTCTGTGCATTCAACTAACAGAGTTGAACCTTACTTTTGATTGAGCCTTTCTGAAACACTCTTTCTGTAGAAACTGCAATTGGACATTCTGAGCGCTAAGAGGCCTATATTGGGAAAAATAATATCTTCAAATAAAAACTACACAGAAGCATTGTTTGAAACTTATTTCTGATATGTTCATTAAGCTAACAGAGTTAAACCATACTTTTGATTGCGCAGTTCTGAACACTCTTTCTGTAGAAAATGCAAGTGGACATTCGGAGCGCTAAGAGGGTAATAGTGGAAAAAGGAATATATTCAAATATAAACTACACAGTAGCATTCTGTGAAAATTCTTTCTGTTCTGTGCATTCAACTAACAGAGTTGAACCTTACTTTTGATTGAGCCGTTCTGAAACACTCTTTCTGTAGAAACTGCAATTGGACATGCTAAGCGCTAAGAGGCCTACATTGGGAAAATGAATATCTTCAAATAAAAACTACACAGATGCATTCTGTGAAACTTATTTCTGATCTGTAAATTCAGTGAACAGAGATAAAACATATTTTTGATTGAGCAGTTATGAAACACTCTTTTTGTAGAAAATGCAAGTGGAGATTCGGAGCGCTAAGAGGGTAATAGTGGAAAAAGGAATGTCTTCAAATATAAACTACACAGAATCATTCGGTGAAACCTCTTTCTGATCTGTGCATTCAGCTAACAGAGTTAAACCATACTTTTGATTGAGCAGATCTGAACAGTCTTTCTGTAGAAAATGCAACTGGACATTTGGAGCGCTAAGAGCGTAGTAGTGGAAAAAGGAATATATTCATATATAAACTACACAGAAGCCTTCTGTGAAACTTCTTTCTGATCTGAGCATTCAGCTAACAGAGTTAAACCATACTTTTGATTGAGCAGTTTTGAAACACTCTGTCTGTAGAAAATGCAACTGGACATTCGTAGCGCTAAGTGGGTAATAGTGGAAAAAAGAATATGTTCAAATATAAACTACACAGAAGCATTGTATGAAACTTCTTTCTGTTCTGTGCATTCAACTAACAGAGTTGAACCTTACTTTTGATTGAGCCGTTCTGAAACACTCTTTCTGTAGAAACTGCATTTGGACATTCTGAGCACTAAGAGGCCTATATTGGGAAAAAGAATGTCTACAAATAAAAACTACACAGATGAATTGTGTGAAACTTCTTTCTGTTCTGTTTGTTCAACTAAAAGAGTTGAACCTTAGTTTTGATTGAGCCGTTCTGAAACACTCTTTCTGTACAAAATGCAAGTGGAGATTCGGAGCGCTAAGAGGGTAATAGTGGAAAAAGGAATGTCTCCAAATATAAACTACACAGAATCATCTGTGAAAATTCTTTCTGATCTGTGCATTCAGCTAACAGAGTTAAACCATACTTTTGATTGAGCAGATCTGAACACTCTTTCTGTAGAAAATGCAACTGGACATTTGGAGCGCTAAGAGAGTAGTAGTGGAAAAAGGAATATATTCAAATATAAACTACACAGAAGCATTCTGTGAAACTTCTTTCTGATCTGAGCATTCAGCTAACAGAGTTAAACCATACTTTTGATTGAGCAGTTTTGAAACACTCTGTCTGTAGAAAATGCAACTGGACATTCGTAGCGCTAAGTGGGTAATAGTGGAAAAAAGAATATGTTCAAATATAAACTACACAGAAGCATTGTATGAAACTTCTTTCTGTTCTGTGCATTCAACTAACAGAGTTGAACCTTACTTTTGATTGAGCCTTTCTGAAACACTCTTTCTGGAGAAACTGCAATTGGACATTCTGAGCGCTAAGAGGCCTCTATTGGGAAAAATAATATCTTCAAATAAAAACTACACAGAAGCATTGTGTGAAACTTATTTCTGATATGTTCATTAAGCTAACAGAGTTAAACCATAGTTTTGATTGCGCAGTTCTGAACACTCTTTCTGTAGAAAATGCAAGTGGACATTCGGAGCGCTAAGAGGGTAATAGTGGAAAAAGGAATATATTCAAATATAAACTACACAGTAGCATTCTGTGAAAATTCTTTCTGTTCTGTGCATTCAACTAACAGAGTTGAACCTTACTTTTGATTGAGCCGTTCTGAAACACTCTTTCTGTAGAAACTGCAATTGGACATGCTAAGCGCTAAGAGGCCTACATTGGGAAAAAGAATATCTTCAAATAAAAACTACACAGATGCATTCTGTGAAAATTATTTCTGATCTGTAAATTCAGTTAACAGAGATAAAACATATTTTTGATTGAGCAGTTATGAAACACACTTTCTGTAGAAAATGCAAGTGGAGATTCGGAGCGCTAATAGGGTAATAGTGGAAAAAGGAATGTCTCCAAATATAAACTACACAGAATCATTCTGTGAAACTTCTTTCTGATCTGTGCATTCAGCTAACAGAGTTAAACCATACTTTTGATTGAGCAGATCTGAACACTCTTTCTGTAGAAAATGCAACTGGACATTTGGAGCGCTAAGAGAGTAGTAGTGGAAAAAGGAATATATTCAAATATAAACTACACAGAAGCATTCTGTGAAACTTCTTTCTGATCTGAGCATTCAGCTAACAGTGTTAAACCATACTTTTGATTGAGCAGTTTTGAAACACTCTGTCTGTAGAAAATGCAACTGGACATTCGTAGCGCTAAGTGGGTAATAGTGGAAAAAAGAGTATGTTCAGATATAAACTACACAGAAGCATTGTATGAAACTACTTTCTGTTCTGTGCATTCAACTAACAGAGTTGAACCTTACTTTTGATTGAGCCTTTCTGAAACACTCTTTCTGTAGAAACTGCAATTGGACATTCTGAGCGCTAAGAGGCCTCTATTGGGAAAAATAATATCTTCAAATAAAAACTACACAGAAGCATTGTGTGAAACTTATTTCTGATATGTTCATTAAGCTAACAGAGTTAAACCATAGTTTTGATTGCGCAGTTCTGAACACTCTTTCTGTAGAAAATGCAAGTGGACATTCGGAGCGCTAAGAGGGTAATAGTGGAAAAAGGAATATATTCAAATATAAACTACACAGTAGCATTCTGTGAAAATTCTTTCTGTTCTGTGCATTCAACTAACAGAGTTGAACCTTACTTTTGATTGAGCCGTTCTGAAACACTCTTTCTGTAGAAACTGCAATTGGACATGCTAAGCGCTAAGAGGCCTACATTGGGAAAAAGAATATCTTCAAATAAAAACTACACAGATGCATTCTGTGAAAATTATTTCTGATCTGTAAATTCAGTTAACAGAGATAAAACATATTTTTGATTGAGCAGTTATGAAACACACTTTCTGTAGAAAATGCAAGTGGAGATTCGGAGCGCTAATAGGGTAATAGTGGAAAAAGGAATGTCTCCAAATATAAACTACACAGAATCATTCTGTGAAACTTCTTTCTGATCTGTGCATTCAGCTAACAGAGTTAAACCATACTTTTGATTGAGCAGATCTGAACACTCTTTCTGTAGAAAATGCAACTGGACATTTGGAGCGCTAAGAGAGTAGTAGTGGAAAAAGGAATATATTCAAATATAAACTACACAGAAGCATTCTGTGAAACTTCTTTCTGATCTGAGCATTCAGCTAACAGTGTTAAACCATACTTTTGATTGAGCAGTTTTGAAACACTCTGTCTGTAGAAAATGCAACTGGACATTCGTAGCGCTAAGTGGGTAATAGTGGAAAAAAGAGTATGTTCAGATATAAACTACACAGAAGCATTGTATGAAACTACTTTCTGTTCTGTGCATTCAACTAACAGAGTTGAACCTTACTTTTGATTGAGCCTTTCTGAAACACTCTTTCTGTAGAAACTGCAATTGGACATTCTGAGCGCTAAGAGGCCTCTATTGGGAAAAATAATATCTTCAAATAAAAACTACACAGAAGCATTGTGTGAAACTTATTTCTGATATGTTCATTAAGCTAACAGAGTTAAAGCATACTTTTGATTGCGCAGTTCTGAACACTCTTTCTGTAGAAAATGCAAGTGGACATTCGGAGCGCTAAGAGGGTAATAGTGGAAAAAGGAATATATTCAAATATAAACTACACAGTAGCATTCTGTGAAAATTCTTTCTGTTCTGTGCATTCAACTAACAGAGTTGAACCTTACTTTTGATTGAGCCGTTCTGAAACACTCTTTCTGTAGAAACTGCAATTGGACATGCTAAGCGCTAAGAGGCCTACATTGGGAAAAAGAATATCTTCAAATAAAAACTACACAGATGCATTCTGTGAAACTTATTTCTGATCTGTAAATTCAGTTAACAGAGATAAAACATATTTTTGATTGAGCAGTTATGAAACACTCTTTTTGTAGAAAATGCAAGTGGAGATTCGGAGCGCTAAGTGGGTAATAGTGGAAAAAGGAATGTCTTCAAATATAAACTACACAGAATCATTCGGTGAAACTTCTTTCTGATCTGTGCATTCAGCTAACAGAGTTAAACCATACTTTTGATTGAGCAGATCTGAACACTCTTTCTCTAGAAAATGCAACTGGACATTTGGAGCGCTAAGAGCGTAGTAGTGGAAAAAGGAATATATTCAAATATAAACTACACAGAAGCCTTCTGTGAAACTTCTTTCTGATCTGAGCATTCAGCTAACAGAGTTAAACCATACTTTTGATTGAGCAGTTTTGAAACACTCTGTCTGTAGAAAATGCAACTGGACATTCGTAGCGCTAAGTAGGTAATAGTGCAAAAAAGAATATGTTCAAATATAAACTACACAGAAGCATTGTATGAAACTTCTTTCTGTTCTGTGCATTCAACTAACAGAGTTGAACCTTACTTTTGATTGAGCCGTTCTGAAACACTCTTTCTGTAGAAATTGCAATTGGACATTCTGAGCGCTAAGAGGCCTATATTGGGAAAAAGAATGTCTACAAATAAAAACTACACAGATGAATTGTGTGAAACTTCTTTCTGTTCTGTTTGTTCAAGTAAAACAGTTGAACCTTAGTTTTGATTGAGCCGTTCTGAAACACTCTTTCTGTAGAAAATGCAAGTGGAGATTCGGAGCGCTAATAGGGTAATAGTGGAAAAAGGAATGTCTCCAAATATAAACTACACAGAATCATTCTGTGAAACTTCTTTCTGATCTGTGCATTCAGCTAAAAGAGTTAAACCATACTTTTGATTGAGCAGATCTGAACACTCTTTCTGTAGAAAATGCAACTGGACATTTGGAGCGCTAAGAGAGTAGTAGTGGAAAAAGGAATATATTCAAATATAAACTACACAGAAGCATTCTGTGAAACTTCTTTCTGATCTGAGCATTCAGCTAACAGTGTTAAACCATACTTTTGATTGAGCAGTTTTGAAACACTCTGTCTGTAGAAAATGCAACTGGACATTCGTAGCGCTAAGTGGGTAATAGTGGAAAAAAGAGTATGTTCAGATATAAACTACACAGAAGCATTGTATGAAACTACTTTCTGTTCTGTGCATTCAACTAACAGAGTTGAACCTTACTTTTGATTGAGCCTTTCTGAAACACTCTTTCTGTAGAAACTGCAATTGGACATTCTGAGCGCTAAGAGGCCTCTATTGGGAAAAATAATATCTTCAAATAAAAACTACACAGAAGCATTGTGTGAAACTTATTTCTGATATGTTCATTAAGCTAACAGAGTTAAACCATAGTTTTGATTGCGCAGTTCTGAACACTCTTTCTGTAGAAAATGCAAGTGGACATTCGGAGCGCTAAGAGGGTAATAGTGGAAAAAGGAATATATTCAAATATAAACTACACAGTAGCATTCTGTGAAAATTCTTTCTGTTCTGTGCATTCAACTAACAGAGTTGAACCTTACTTTTGATTGAGCCGTTCTGAAACACTCTTTCTGTAGAAACTGCAATTGGACATGCTAAGCGCTAAGAGGCCTACATTGGGAAAAAGAATATCTTCAAATAAAAACTACACAGATGCATTCTGTGAAAATTATTTCTGATCTGTAAATTCAGTTAACAGAGATAAAACATATTTTTGATTGAGCAGTTATGAAACACACTTTCTGTAGAAAATGCAAGTGGAGATTCGGAGCGCTAATAGGGTAATAGTGGAAAAAGGAATGTCTCCAAATATAAACTACACAGAATCATTCTGTGAAACTTCTTTCTGATCTGTGCATTCAGCTAACAGAGTTAAACCATACTTTTGATTGAGCAGATCTGAACACTCTTTCTGTAGAAAATGCAACTGGACATTTGGAGCGCTAAGAGAGTAGTAGTGGAAAAAGGAATATATTCAAATATAAACTACACAGAAGCATTCTGTGAAACTTCTTTCTGATCTGAGCATTCAGCTAACAGTGTTAAACCATACTTTTGATTGAGCAGTTTTGAAACACTCTGTCTGTAGAAAATGCAACTGGACATTCGTAGCGCTAAGTGGGTAATAGTGGAAAAAAGAGTATGTTCAGATATAAACTACACAGAAGCATTGTATGAAACTACTTTCTGTTCTGTGCATTCAACTAACAGAGTTGAACCTTACTTTTGATTGAGCCTTTCTGAAACACTCTTTCTGTAGAAACTGCAATTGGACATTCTGAGCGCTAAGAGGCCTCTATTGGGAAAAATAATATCTTCAAATAAAAACTACACAGAAGCATTGTGTGAAACTTATTTCTGATATGTTCATTAAGCTAACAGAGTTAAAGCATACTTTTGATTGCGCAGTTCTGAACACTCTTTCTGTAGAAAATGCAAGTGGACATTCGGAGCGCTAAGAGGGTAATAGTGGAAAAAGGAATATATTCAAATATAAACTACACAGTAGCATTCTGTGAAAATTCTTTCTGTTCTGTGCATTCAACTAACAGAGTTGAACCTTACTTTTGATTGAGCCGTTCTGAAACACTCTTTCTGTAGAAACTGCAATTGGACATGCTAAGCGCTAAGAGGCCTACATTGGGAAAAAGAATATCTTCAAATAAAAACTACACAGATGCATTCTGTGAAACTTATTTCTGATCTGTAAATTCAGTTAACAGAGATAAAACATATTTTTGATTGAGCAGTTATGAAACACACTTTTTGTAGAAAATGCAAGTGGAGATTCGGAGCGCTAAGTGGGTAATAGTGGAAAAAGGAATGTCTTCAAATATAAACTACACAGAATCATTCGGTGAAACTTCTTTCTGATCTGTGCATTCAGCTAACAGAGTTAAACCATACTTTTGATTGAGCAGATCTGAACACTCTTTCTCTAGAAAATGCAACTGGACATTTGGAGCGCTAAGAGCGTAGTAGTGGAAAAAGGAATATATTCAAATATAAACTACACAGAAGCCTTCTGTGAAACTTCTTTCTGATCTGAGCATTCAGCTAACAGAGTTAAACCATACTTTTGATTGAGCAGTTTTGAAACACTCTGTCTGTAGAAAATGCAACTGGACATTCGTAGCGCTAAGTAGGTAATAGTGCAAAAAAGAATATGTACAAATATAAACTACACAGAAGCATTGTATGAAACTTCTTTCTGTTCTGTGCATTCAACTAACAGAGTTGAACCTTACTTTTGATTGAGCCGTTCTGAAACACTCTTTCTGTAGAAATTGCAATTGGACATTCTGAGCGCTAAGAGGCCTATATTGGGAAAAAGAATGTCTACAAATAAAAACTACACAGATGAATTGTCTGAAACTTCTTTCTGTTCTGTTTGTTCAAGTAAAACAGTTGAACCTTAGTTTTGATTGAGCCGTTCTGAAACACTCTTTCTGTAGAAAATGCAAGTGGAGATTCGGAGCGCTAATAGGGTAATAGTGGAAAAAGGAATGTCTCCAAATATAAACTACACAGAATCATTCTGTGAAACTTCTTTCTGATCTGTGCATTCAGCTAAAAGAGTTAAACCATACTTTTGATTGAGCAGATCTGAACACTCTTTCTGTAGAAAATGCAACTGGACATTTGGAGCGCTAAGAGAGTAGTAGTGGAAAAAGGAATATATTCAAATATAAACTACACAGAAGCATTCTGTGAAACTTCTTTCTGATCTGAGCATTCAGCTAACAGTGTTAAACCATACTTTTGATTGAGCAGTTTTGAAACACTCTGTCTGTAGAAAATGCAACTGGACATTCGTAGCGCTAAGTGGGTAATAGTGGAAAAAAGAGTATGTTCAGATATAAACTACACAGAAGCATTGTATGAAACTACTTTCTGTTCTGTGCATTCAACTAACAGAGTTGAACCTTACTTTTGATTGAGCCTTTCTGAAACACTCTTTCTGTAGAAACTGCAATTGGACATTCTGAGCGCTAAGAGGCCTCTATTGGGAAAAATAATATCTTCAAATAAAAACTACACAGAAGCATTGTGTGAAACTTATTTATGATATGTTCATTAAGCTAACAGAGTTAAAGCATACTTTTGATTGCGCAGTTCTGAACACTCTTTCTGTAGAAAATGCAAGTGGACATTCGGAGCGCTAAGAGGGTAATAGTGGAAAAAGGAATATATTCAAATATAAACTACACAGTAGCATTCTGTGAAAATTCTTTCTGTTCTGTGCATTCAACTAACAGAGTTGAACCTTACTTTTGATTGAGCCGTTCTGAAACACTCTTTCTGTAGAAACTGCAATTGGACATGCTAAGCGCTAAGAGGCCTACATTGGGAAAAAGAATATCTTCAAATAAAAACTACACAGATGCATTCTGTGAAACTTATTTCTGATCTGTAAATTCAGTTAACAGAGATAAAATATATTTTTGATTGAGCAGTTATGAAACACTCTTTTTGTAGAAAATGCAAGTGGAGATTCGGAGCGCTAAGTGGGTAATAGTGGAAAAAGGAATGTCTTCAAATATAAACTACACAGAATCATTCGGTGAAACTTCTTTCTGATCTGTGCATTCAGCTAACAGAGTTAAACCATACTTTTGATTGAGCAGATCTGAACACTCTTTCTCTAGAAAATGCAACTGGACATTTGGAGCGCTAAGAGCGTAGTAGTGGAAAAAGGAATATATTCAAATATAAACTACACAGAAGCCTTCTGTGAAACTTCTTTCTGATCTGAGCATTCAGCTAACAGAGTTAAACCATACTTTTGATTGAGCAGTTTTGAAACACTCTGTCTGTAGAAAATGCAACTGGACATTCGTAGCGCTAAGTAGGTAATAGTGCAATAAAGAATATGTTCAAATATAAACTACACAGAAGCATTGTATGAAACTTCTTTCTGTTCTGTGCATTCAACTAACAGAGTTGAACCTTACTTTTGATTGAGCCGTTCTGAAACACTCTTTCTGTAGAAATTGCAATTGGACATTCTGAGCGCTAAGAGGCCTATATTGGGAAAAAGAATGTCTACAAATAAAAACTACACAGATGAATTGTGTGAAACTTCTTTCTGTTCTGTTTGTTCAAGTAAAACAGTTGAACCTTAGTTTTGATTGAGCCGTTCTGAAACACTCTTTCTGTAGAAAATGCAAGTGGAGATTCGGAGCGCTAATAGGGTAATAGTGGAAAAAGGAATGTCTCCAAATATAAACTACACAGAATCATTCTGTGAAACTTCTTTCTGATCTGTGCATTCAGCTAAAAGAGTTAAAACATACTTTTGATTGAGCAGATCTGAACACTCTTTCTGTAGAAAATGCAACTGGACATTTGGAGCGCTAAGAGAGTAGTAGTGGAAAAAGGAATATATTCAAATATAAACTACACAGAAGCATTCTGTGAAACTACTTTCTGATCTGAGCATTCAGCTAACAGTGTTAAACCATACTTTTGATTGAGCAGTTTTGAAACACTCTGTCTGTAGAAAATGCAACTGGACATTCGTAGCGCTAAGTGGGTAATAGTGGAAAAAAGAGTATGTTCAGATATAAACTACACAGAAGCATTGTATGAAACTACTTTCTGTTCTGTGCATTCAACTAACAGAGTTGAACCTTACTTTTGATTGAGCCTTTCTGAAACACTCTTTCTGTAGAAACTGCAATTGGACATTCTAAGCGCTAAGAGGCCTCTATTGGGAAAAATAATATCTTCAAATAAAAACTACACAGAAGCATTGTGTGAAACTTATTTCTGATATGTTCATTAAGCTAACAGAGTTAAAGCATACTTTTGATTGCGCAGCTCTGAACACTCTTTCTGTAGAAAATGCAAGTGGACATTCGGAGCGCTAAGAGGGTAATAGTGGAAAAAGGAATATATTCAAATATAAACTACACAGTAGCATTCTGTGAAAATTCTTTCTGTTCTGTGCATTAAACTAACAGAGTTGAACCTTACTTTTGATTGAGCCGTTCTGAAACACTCTTTCTGTAGAAACTGCAATTGGACATGCTAAGCGCTAAGAGGCCTACATTGGGAAAAAGAATATCTTCAAATAAAAACTACACAGATGCATTCTGTGAAACTTATTTCTGAACTGTAAATTCAGTTAACAGAGATAAAACATATTTTTGATTGAGCAGTTATGAAACACTCTTTTTGTAGAAAATGCAAGTGGAGATTCGGAGCGCTAAGAGGGTAATAGTGGAAAAAGGAATGTCTTCAAATATAAACTACACAGAATCATTCGGTGAAACTTCTTTCTGATCTGTGCATTCAGCTAACAGAGTTAAACCATACTTTTGATTGAGCAGATCTGAACACTCTTTCTCTAGAAAATGCAACTGGACATTTGGAGCGCTAAGAGCGTAGTAGTGGAAAAAGGAATATATTCAAATATAAACTACACAGAAGCCTTCTGTGAAACTTCTATCTGATCTGAGCATTCAGCTTTCAGAGTTAAACCATACTTTTGATTGAGCAGTTTTGAAACACTCTGTCTGTAGAAAATGCAACTGGACATTCGTAGCGCTAAGTAGGTAATAGTGCAAAAAAGAATATGTTCAAATATAAACTACACAGAAGCATTGTATGAAACTTCTTTCTGTTCTGTGCATTCAACTAACAGAGTTGAACCTTACTTTTGATTGAGCCGTTCTGAAACACTCTTTCTGTAGAAACTGCAATTGGACATTCTGAGCGCTAAGAGGCCTATATTGGGAAAAAGAATGTCTACAAATAAAAACTACACAGATGAATTGTGTGAAACTTCTTTCTGTTCTGTTTGTTCAAGTAAAAGAGTTGAACTTTAGTTTTGATTGAGCCGTTCTGAAACACTCTTTCTGTAGAAAATGCAAGTGGAGATTCGGAGCGCTAATAGGATAATAGTGGAAAAAGGAATGTCTCCAAATATAAACTACACAGAATCATTCTGTGAAACTTCTTTCTGATCTGTGCATTCAGCTAACAGAGTTAAACCATACTTTTGATTGAGCAGATCTGAACACTCTTTCTGTAGAAAATGCAACTGGACATTTGGAGCGCTAAGAGAGTAGTAGTGGAAAAAGGAATATATTCAAATATAAACTACACAGAAGCATTCTGTGAAACTTCTTTCTGATCTGAGCATTCAGCTAACAGTGTTAAACCATACTTTTGATTGAGCAGTTTTGAAACACTCTGTCTGTAGAAAATGCAACTGGACATTCGTAGCGCTAAGTGGGTAATAGTGGAAAAAAGAGTATGTTCAGATATAAACTACACAGAAGCATTGTATGAAACTACTTTCTGTTCTGTGCATTCAACTAACAGAGTTGAACCTTACTTTTGATTGAGCCTTTCTGAAACACTCTTTCTGTAGAAACTGCAATTGGACATTCTGAGCGCTAAGAGGCCTCTATTGGGAAAAATAATATCTTCAAATAAAAACTACACAGAAGCATTGTGTGAAACTTATTTATGATATGTTCATTAAGCTAACAGAGTTAAAGCATACTTTTGATTGCGCAGTTCTGAACACTCTTTCTGTAGAAAATGCAAGTGGACATTCGGAGCGCTAAGAGGGTAATAGTGGAAAAAGGAATATATTCAAATATAAACTACACAGTAGCATTCTGTGAAAATTCTTTCTGTTCTGTGCATTCAACTAACAGAGTTGAACCTTACTTTTGATTGAGCCGTTCTGAAACACTCTTTCTGTAGAAACTGCAATTGGACATGCTAAGCGCTAAGAGGCCTACATTGGGAAAAAGAATATCTTCAAATAAAAACTACACAGATGCATTCTGTGAAACTTATTTCTGATCTGTAAATTCAGTTAACAGAGATAAAATATATTTTTGATTGAGCAGTTATGAAACACTCTTTTTGTAGAAAATGCAAGTGGAGATTCGGAGCGCTAAGTGGGTAATAGTGGAAAAAGGAATGTCTTCAAATATAAACTACACAGAATCATTCGGTGAAACTTCTTTCTGATCTGTGCATTCAGCTAACAGAGTTAAACCATACTTTTGATTGAGCAGATCTGAACACTCTTTCTCTAGAAAATGCAACTGGACATTTGGAGCGCTAAGAGCGTAGTAGTGGAAAAAGGAATATATTCAAATATAAACTACACAGAAGCCTTCTGTGAAACTTCTTTCTGATCTGAGCATTCAGCTAACAGAGTTAAACCATACTTTTGATTGAGCAGTTTTGAAACACTCTGTCTGTAGAAAATGCAACTGGACATTCGTAGCGCTAAGTAGGTAATAGTGCAAAAAAGAATATGTTCAAATATAAACTACACAGAAGCATTGTATGAAACTTCTTTCTGTTCTGTGCATTCAACTAACAGAGTTGAACCTTACTTTTGATTGAGCCGTTCTGAAACACTCTTTCTGTAGAAATTGCAATTGGACATTCTGAGCGCTAAGAGGCCTATATTGGGAAAAAGAATGTCTACAAATAAAAACTACACAGATGAATTGTGTGAAACTTCTTTCTGTTCTGTTTGTTCAAGCAAAACAGTTGAACCTTAGTTTTGATTGAGCCGTTCTGAAACACTCTTTCTGTAGAAAATGCAAGTGGAGATTCGGAGCGCTAATAGGGTAATAGTGGAAAAAGGAATGTCTCCAAATATAAACTACACAGAATCATTCTGTGAAACTTCTTTCTGATCTGTGCATTCAGCTAAAAGAGTTAAACCATACTTTTGATTGAGCAGATCTGAACACTCTTTCTGTAGAAAATGCAACTGGACATTTGGAGCGCTAAGAGAGTAGTAGTGGAAAAAGGAATATATTCAAATATAAACTACACAGAAGCATTCTGTGAAACTACTTTCTGATCTGAGCATTCAGCTAACAGTGTTAAACCATACTTTTGATTGAGCAGTTTTGAAACACTCTGTCTGTAGAAAATGCAACTGGACATTCGTAGCGCTAAGTGGGTAATAGTGGAAAAAAGAGTATGTTCAGATATAAACTACACAGAAGCATTGTATGAAACTACTTTCTGTTCTGTGCATTCAACTAACAGAGTTGAACCTTACTTTTGATTGAGCCTTTCTGAAACACTCTTTCTGTAGAAACTGCAATTGGACATTCTAAGCGCTAAGAGGCCTCTATTGGGAAAAATAATATCTTCAAATAAAAACTACACAGAAGCATTGTGTGAAACTTATTTCTGATATGTTCATTAAGCTAACAGAGTTAAAGCATACTTTTGATTGCGCAGCTCTGAACACTCTTTCTGTAGAAAATGCAAGTGGACATTCGGAGCGCTAAGAGGGTAATAGTGGAAAAAGGAATATATTCAAATATAAACTACACAGTAGCATTCTGTGAAAATTCTTTCTGTTCTGTGCATTAAACTAACAGAGTTGAACCTTACTTTTGATTGAGCCGTTCTGAAACACTCTTTCTGTAGAAACTGCAATTGGACATGCTAAGCGCTAAGAGGCCTACATTGGGAAAAAGAATATCTTCAAATAAAAACTACACAGATGCATTCTGTGAAACTTATTTCTGAACTGTAAATTCAGTTAACAGAGATAAAACATATTTTTGATTGAGCAGTTATGAAACACTCTTTTTGTAGAAAATGCAAGTGGAGATTCGGAGCGCTAAGAGGGTAATAGTGGAAAAAGGAATGTCTTCAAATATAAACTACACAGAATCATTCGGTGAAACTTCTTTCTGATCTGTGCATTCAGCTAACAGAGTTAAACCATACTTTTGATTGAGCAGATCTGAACACTCTTTCTCTAGAAAATGCAACTGGACATTTGGAGCGCTAAGAGCGTAGTAGTGGAAAAAGGAATATATTCAAATATAAACTACACAGAAGCCTTCTGTGAAACTTCTATCTGATCTGAGCATTCAGCTATCAGAGTTAAACCATACTTTTGATTGAGCAGTTTTGAAACACTCTGTCTGTAGAAAATGCAACTGGACATTCGTAGCGCTAAGTAGGTAATAGTGCAAAAAAGAATATGTTCAAATATAAACTACACAGAAGCATTGTATGAAACTTCTTTCTGTTCTGTGCATTCAACTAACAGAGTTGAACCTTACTTTTGATTGAGCCGTTCTGAAACACTCTTTCTGTAGAAACTGCAATTGGACATTCTGAGCGCTAAGAGGCCTATATTGGGAAAAAGAATGTCTACAAATAAAAACTACACAGATGAATTGTGTGAAACTTCTTTCTGTTCTGTTTGTTCAAGTAAAAGAGTTGAACTTTAGTTTTGATTGAGCCGTTCTGAAACACTCTTTCTGTAGAAAATGCAAGTGGAGATTCGGAGCGCTAATAGGATAATAGTGGAAAAAGGAATGTCTCCAAATATAAACTACACAGAATCATTCTGTGAAACTTCTTTCTGATCTGTGCATTCAGCTAACAGAGTTAAACCATACTTTTGATTGAGCAGATCTGAACACTCTTTCTGTAGAAAATGCAACTGGACATTTGGAGCGCTAAGAGAGTAGTAGTGGAAAAAGGAATATATTCAAATATAAACTACACTGAAGCATTCTGTGAAACTTCTTTCTGATCTGAGCATTCAGCTAACAGTGTTAAACCATACTTTTGATTGAGCAGTTTTGAAACACTCTGTCTGTAGAAAATGCAACTGGACATTCGTAGCGCTAAGTGGGTAATAGTGGAAAAAAGAGTATGTTCAGATATAAACTACACAGAAGCATTGTATGAAACTTCTTTCTGTTCTGTGCATTCAACTAACAGAGTTGAAACTTACTTTTGATTGAGCCTTTCTGAAACTCTCTTTCTGTAGAAACTGCAATTGGACATTCTGAGCGCTAAGAGGCCTCTATTGGGAAAAATAATATCTTCAAATAAAAACTACACAGAAGCATTGTGTGAAACTTATTTCTGATATGTTCATTAAGCTAACAGAGTTAAACCATACTTTGGTTGCGCAGTTCTGAACACTCTTTCTGTAGAAAATGCAAGTGGACATTCGGAGCGCTAAGAGGGTAATAGTGGAAAAAGGAATATATTCAAATATAAACTACACAGTAGCATTCTGTGAAAATACTTTCTGTTCTGTGCATTCAACTAACAGAGTTGAACCTTACTTTTGATTGAGCCGTTCTGAAACACTCTTTCTGTAGAAACTGCAATTGGACATGCTAAGCGCTAAGAGGCCTACATTGGGAAAAAAATATCTTCAAATAAAAACTACACAGATGCATTCTGTGAAACTTATTTCTGATCTGCAAATTCAGTTAACAGAGATAAAACATATTTTTGATTGAGCAGTTATGAAACACTCTTTTTGTAGAAAATGCAAGTGGAGATTCGGAGCGCTAAGCGGGTAATAGTGGAAAAAGGAATGTCTGCAAATATAAACTACACAGGATCATTCGGTGAAACTTCTTTCTGATCTGTGCATTCAGCTAACAGAGTTAAACCATACTTTTGATTGAGCAGATCTGAACACACTTTCTCTAGAAAATTCAACTGGACATTTGGAGCGCTAATAGCGTAGTAGTGGAAAAAGGAATATATTCAAATATAAACTACACAGAAGCATTCTGTGAAACTTTTTTCTGATCTGAGCATTCATCTAACAGAGTTAAACCATACTTTTGATTGAGCAGTTTTGAAACACTCTGTCTGTAGAAAATGCAACTGGACATTCGTAGCGCTAAGTGGGTAATAGTGGAAAAAAGAATATGTTCAAATATAAACAACACAGAAGCATTGTATGAAACTACTTTCTGTTCTGCGCATTCAACTAACAGAGTTGAAACTTACTTTTGATTGAGCCGTTCTGAAACACTCTTTCTGTAGAAACTGCAATTGGACATTCTGAGCGCTAAGAGGCCTATATTGGGAAAAAGAATGTCTACAAATAAAAACTACACAGAAGAATTGTGTGAAACTTCTTTCTGTTCTGTTTGTTCAACTAAAAGAGTTGAACCTTAGTTTTGATTGAGCCGTTCTGAAACACTCTTTCTGTAGAAAATGCAAGTGGAGATTCGGAGCGCTAAGTGGGTAATAGTGGAAAAAGGAATGTCTCCAAATATAAACTACACAGAATTATTCTGTGAAACTTCTTTCTGATCTGTGCATTCAGCTAACAGAGTTAAACCATACTTTTGATTGAGCAGATCTGAACTCTCTTTCTGTAGAAAATGCAACTGGACATTTGGAGCGCTAAGAGAGTAGTAGTGGAAAAAGGAATATATTCAAATATAAACTACACAGAAGCATTCTGTGAAACTTCTTTCTGATCTGAGCTTTCAGCTAACAGAGTTAAACAATACTTTTGATTGAGCAGTTTTGAAACACTCTGTCTGTAGAAAATGCAACTGGACATTCGTAGTGCTAAGTGGGTAATAGTGGAAAAAAGAATATGTTCAAATATAAACTACACAGAAGCATTGTATGAAACTTCTTTCTTTTCTGTGCATTCAACTAACAGAGTTGAACCTTACTTTTGATTGAGCCTTTCTGAAACACTCTTTCTGTAGAAACTGCAATTGGACATTCTGAGCGCTAAGAGGCCTCTATTGGGAAAAATAATATCTTCAAATAAAAACTACACAGAAGCATTGTGTGAAACTTATTTCTGATATGTTCATTAAGCTAACAGAGTTAAACCATAGTTTTGATTGCGCAGTTCTGAACACTCTTTCTGTAGAAAATGCAAGTGGACATTCGGATCGCTAAGAGGGTAATAGTAGAAAAAGGAATATATTCAAATATAAACTACACAGTAGCATTCTGTGAAAATTCTTTCTGTTCTGGGCATTCAACTAACAGAGTTGAACCTTACTTTTGATTGAGCCGTTCTGAAACACTCTTTCTGTAGAAACTGCAATTGGACATGCTAAGCGCTAAGAGGCCTACATTGGGAAAAAGAATATCTTCAAATAAAAACTACACAGATGCATTCTGTGAAAATTATTTCTGATCTGTAAATTCAGTTAACAGAGATAAAACATATTTTTGATTGAGCAGTTATGAAACACTCTTTTTGTAGAAAATGCAAGTGGAGATTCGGAGCGCTAAGGGGGTAATAGTGGAAAAAGGAATGTCTTCAAATATAAACTACACAGAATCATTCGGTGAAACTTCTTTCTGATCTGTGCATTCAGCTAACAGAGTTAAACCATACTTTTGACTGAGCAGATCTGAACACTCTTTCTGTAGAAAATGCAACTGGACATTTGGAGCGCTAAGAGCGTAGTAGTGGAAAAAGGAATATATTCAAATATAAACTACACAGAAGCCTTCTGTGAAACTACTTTCTGATCTGAGCATTCAGCTAACAGAGTTAAACCATACTTTTGATTGAGCAGTTTTGAAACACTCTGTCTGTAGAAAATGCAACTGGACATTCGTAGAGCTAAGTGGGTAATAGTGCAAAAAAGAATATGTTCAAATATAAACTACACAGAAGCATTGTATGAAACTTCTTTCTGTTCTGTGCATTCAACTAACAGAGTTGAACCTTACTTTTGATTGAGCCGTTCTGAAACACTCTTTCTGTAGAAACTGCAATTGGACATTCTGAGCGCTAAGAGGCCTATATTGGGAAAAAGAATGTCTAAAAATAAAAACTACACAGATGAATTGTGTGAAACTTCTTTCTGTTCTGTTTGTTCAAGTAAAAGAGTTGAACCTTAGTTTTGATTCAGCCGTTCTGAAACACTCTTTCTTTAGAAAATGCAAGTGGAGACTCGGAGCGCTAATAGGGTAATAGTGGAAAAAGGAATGTCTCCAAATATAAACTACACAGAATCATTCTGTGAAACTTCTTTCTGATCTGTGCATTCAGCTAACAGAGTTAAATCATACTTTTGATTGAGCAGATCTGAACACTCTTTCTGTAGAAAATGCAACTGGACATTTGGAGCGCTAAGAGAGTAGTAGTGGAAAAAGGAATATATTCAAATATAAACTACACTGAAGCATTCTGTGAAACTTCTTTCTGATCTGAGCATTCAGCTAAAAGTGTTAAACCATACTTTTGATTGAGCAGTTTTGAAACACTCTGTCTGTAGAAAATGCAACTGGACATTCGTAGCGCTAAGTGGGTAATAGTGGAAAAAAGAGTATGTTCAGATATAAACTACACAGAAGCATTGTATGAAACTTCTTTCTGTTCTGTGCATTCAACTAACAGAGTTGTACCTTACTTTTGATTGAGCCTTTCTGAAACACTCTTTCTGTAGAAACTGCAATTGGACATTCTGAGCGCTAAGAGGCCTCTATTGGGAAAAATAATATCTTCAAATAAAAACTACACAGAAGCATTGTGTGAAACTTATTTCTGATATGTTCATTAAGCTAACAGAGTTAAACCATACTTTTGGTTGCGCAGTTCTGAACACTCTTTCTGTAGAAAATGCAAGTGGACATTCGGAGCGCTAAGAGGGTAATAGTGGAAAAAGGAATATATTCAAATATAAACTACACAGTAGCATTCTGTGAAAATTCTTTCTGTTTTGTGCATTCAACTAACAGAGTTGAACCTTACTTTTGATTGAGCCGTTCTGAAACACTCTTTCTGTAGAAACTGCAATTGGACATGCTAAGCGCTAAGAGGCATACATTGGGAAAAAGAATATCTTCAAATAAAAACTACACAGATGCATTCTGTGAAACTTATTTCTGATCTGCAAATTCAGTTAACAGAGATAAAACATATTTTTGATTGAGCAGTTATGAAACACTCTTTTTGTAGAAAATGCAAGTGGAGATTCGGAGCGCTAAGAGGGTAATAGTGGAAAAAGAATGTCTTCAAATATAAACTACACAGAATCATTCGGTGAAACTTCTTTCTGATCTGTGCATTCAGCTAACAGAGTTAAACCATACTTTTGATTGAGCAGATCTGAACACTCTTTCTCTAGAAAATTCAACTGGACATTTGGAGTGCTAATAGCGTAGTAGTGGAAAAAGGAATATATTCAAATATAAACTACACAGAAGCATTCTGTGAAACTTTTTTCTGATCTGAGCATTCATCTAACAGAGTTAAACCATACTTTTGATTGAGCAGTTTTGAAACACTCTGTCTGTAGAAAATGCAACTGGACATTCGTAGCGCTAAGTGGGTAAGAGTGGAAAAAAGAATATGTTCAAATATAAACTACACAGAAGCATTGTATGAAACTTCTTTCTGTTCTGCGCATTCAACTAACAGAGTTGAACGTTACATTTGATTGAGCCGTTCTGAAACACTCTTTCTGTAGAAACTGTAATTGGACATTCTGAGCGCTAAGAGGCCTATATTGGGAAAAAGAATGTCTACAAATAAAAACTACACAGAAGAATTGTGTGAAACTTCTTTCTGTTCTGTTTGTTCAACTAAAAGAGTTGAACCTTAGTTTTGATTGAGCCGTTCTGAAACACTCTTTCTGTAGAAAACGCAAGTGGAGATTCGGAGCGCTAAGGGGGTAATAGTGGAAAAAGGAATGTCTCCAAATATAAACTACACAGAATCATTCTTTGAAACTTCTTTCTGATCTGTGCATTCAGCTAACAGAGATAAACCATACTTTTGATTGAGCAGATCTGAACTCTCTTTCAGTAGAAAATGCAACTGGACATTTGGAGCGCTAAGAGAGTAGTAGTGGAAAAAGGAAAATATTCAAATATAAACTACACAGAAGCATTCTGTGAAACTTCTTTCTGATCTGAGCATTCAGCTAACAGAGTTAAACAATACTTTTGATTGAGCAGTTTTGAAACACTCTGTCTGTAGAAAATGCAACTGGACATTCGTAGCGCTAAGTAGGTAATAGTGGAAAAAAGAATATGTTCAAATATAAACTACACAGAATCATTGTATGAAACATCTTTCTGTTCTGTGCATTCAACTAACAGAGTTGAACCTTACTTTTGATTGAGCCTTTCTGAAACACTCTTTCTGTAGAAACTGCAATTGGACATTCTGAGAGCTAAGAGGCCTCTATTGGGAAAAATAATATCTTCAAATAAAAACTACACAGAAGCATTGTGTGAAACTTATTTCTGATATGTTCATTAAGCTAACAGAGTTAAACCATACTTTTGATTGCGCAGTTCTGAACACTCTTTCTGTAGAAAATGCAAGTGGACATTCGGAGCGCTAAGAGGGTAATAGTGGAAAAAGGAATATATTCAAATATAAACTACACAGTAGCATTCTGTGAAAATTCTTTCTGTTCTGTGCATTCAACTAAGAGAGTTGAACCTTACTTTTGATTGAGCCGTTCTGAAACACTCTTTCGGTAGAAACTGCAATTGGACATGCTAAGCGCTAAGAGGCCTACATTGGGAAAAAGAATATCTTCAAATAAAAACTACACAGATGCATTCTGTGAAAATTATTTCTGATCTGTAAATTCAGTTAACAGAGATAAAACATATTTTTTATTGAGCAGTTATGAAACACTCTTTTTGTAGAAAATGCAAGTGGAGATTCGGAGCGCTAAGAGGGTAATAGTGGAAAAAGGAATGTCTTCAAATATAAACTACACAGAATCATTCGGTGAAACTTCTTTCTGATCTGTGCATTCAGCTAACAGAGTTAAAACATACTTTTGACTGAGCAGATCTGAACACTCTTTCTGTAGAAAATGCAACTGGACATTTGGAGCGCTAAGAGCGTAGTAGTGGAAAAAGGAATATATTCAAATATAAACTACACAGAAGCCTTCTGTGAAACTACTTTCTGATCTGAGCATTCAGCTAACAGAGTTAAACCATACTTTTGATTGAGCAGTTTTGAAACACTCTGTCTGTAGAAAATGCAACTGGACATTCGTAGCGCTAAGTGGGTAATAGTGCAAAAAAGAATATGTTCAAATATAAACTACACAGAAGCATTGTATGAAACTTCTTTCTGTTCTGTGCATTCAACTAACAGAGTTGAACCTTACATTTGATTGAGCCGTTCTGAAACACTCTTTCTGTAGAAACTGCAATTGGACATTCTGAGCGCTAAGAGGCCTATATTGGGAAAAAGAATGTCTACAAATAAAAACTACACAGATGAATTGTGTGAAACTTCTTTCTGTTCTGTTTGTTCAAGTAAAAGAGTTGAACCTTAGTTTTGATTGAGCCGTTCTGAAACACTCTTTCTTTACAAAATGCAAGTGGAGATTCGGAGCGCTAATAGGGTAATAGTGGAAAAAGAATGTCTCCAAATATAAACTACACAGAATCATTCTGTGAAACTTCTTTCTGATCTGTGCATTCAGCTAACAGTGTTAAACCATACTTTTGATTGCGCAGTTCTGAACACTCTTTCTGTAGAAAATGCAAGTGGACATTCGGAGCGCTAAGAGGGTAAGAGTTGAAAAAGGAATATATTCAAATATAAACTACACAGTAGCATTCTGTGAAAATTCTTTCTGTTCTGTGCATTCAACTAACAGAGTTGAACCTTACTTTTGATTGAGCCGTTCTGAAACACTCTTTCGGTAGAAACTGCAATTGGACATGCTAAGCGCTAAGAGGCCTACATTGGGAAAAAAATATCTTCAAAAAAAAACTACACAGATGCATTCTGTGAAACTTATTTCTGATCTGTAAATTCAGTTAACAGAGATAAAACATATTTTTGATTGAGCAGTTATGAAACACTCTTTTTGTAGAAAATGCAAGTGGAGATTCGGAGCGCTAAGAGGGTAATAGTGGAAAAAGGAATGTCTTCAAATATAAACTACACAGAATCATTCGGTGAAACTTCTTTCTGATCTGTGCATTCAGCTAACAGAGTTAAACCATACTTTTGATTGAGCAGATCTGAACACTCTTTCTCTAGAAAATGCAACTGGACATTTGGAGCGCTAATAGCGTAGTAGTGGAAAAAGGAATATATTCAAATATAAACTACACAGAAGCATTCTGTGAAACTTTTTTCTGATCTGAGCATTCATCTAACAGAGTTAAACCATACTTTTGATTGAGCAGTTTTGAAACACTCTGTCTGTAGAAAATGCAACTGGACATTCGTAGCGCTAAGTGGGTAATAGTGGAAAAAAGAATATGTTCAAATATAAACTACACAGAAGCATTGTATGAAACTTCTTTCTGTTCTGCGCATTCAACTAACAGAGTTGAACCTTACTTTTGATTGAGCCGTTCTGAAACACTCTTTCTGTAGAAACTGCAATTGGACATTCTGAGCGCTAAGAGGCCTATATTGGGAAAAAGAATGTCTAAAAATAAAAACTACACAGAAGAATTGTGTGAAACTTCTTTCTGTTCTGTTTGTTCAACTAAAAGAGTTGAACCTTAGTTTTGATTGAGCCGTTCTGAAACACTCTTTCTGTAGAAAATGCAAGTGGAGATTCGGAGCGCTAAGGGGGTAATAGTGGAAACAGGAATGTCTCCAAATATAAACTACACAGAATCATTCTGTGAAACTTCTTTCTGATCTGTGTATTCAGCTAACAGAGTTAAACCATACTTTTGATTGAGCAGATCTGAACTCTCTTTCTGTAGAAAATGCAACTGGACATTTGGAGCGCTAAGAGAGTAGTAGTGGAAAAAGGAATATATTCAAATATAAACTACACAGAAGCATTCTGTGAAACTTCTTTCTGATCTGAGCATTCAGCTAACAGAGTTAATCCATACTTTTGATTGAGCAGTTTTGAAACACTCTGTCTGTAGAAAATGCAACTGGACATTCGTAGCGCTAAGTGGGTAATAGTGGAAAAAACAATATGTTCAAATATAAACTACACAGAAGCATTGTATGAAACTTCTTTCTGTTCTGTGCATTCAACTAACAGAGTTGAACCTTACTTTTGATTGAGCCTTTCTGAAACACTCTTTCTGTAGAAACTGCAATTGGACATTCTGAGCGCTAAGAGGCCTATATTGGGAAAAATAATATCTTCAAATAAAAAGTACACAGAAGCATTGTGTGAAACTTAATTCTGATATGTTCACTAAGCTAACAGAGTTAAACCACACTTTTGATTGCGCAGTTCTGAACACTCTTTCTGTAGAAAATGCAAGTGGACATTCGGAGCGCTAAGAGGGTAATAGTGGAAAAAGGAATATATTCAAACATAAACTACACAGTAGCATTCTGTGAAACTTCTTTCCGATCTGAGCATTCAGCTAACAGAGTTAAACCATACTTTTGATTGAGCAGTTTTGAAACACTCTGTCTGTAGAAAATGCAAATGGACATTCGTAGCGCTAAGTGGGTAATAGTGGAAAAAAGAATATGTTCAAATATAAACTACACAGAAGCATTGTATGAAACTACTTTCTGTTCTGTGCATTCAACTAACAGAGTTGAACCTTACTTTTGATTGAGCCGTTCTGAAACACTCTTTCTGTTGAAACTGCAATTGGACATTCTGAGCGCTAAGAGGCCTACATTGGGAAAAAGAATATCTTCAAATAAAAACTACACAGATGCATTCTGTGAAACTTATTTCTGATCTGCAAATTCAGTTAACAGAGATAAAACATATTTTTGATTGAGCAGTTATGAAACACTCTTTTTGTAGAAAATGCAAGTGGAGATTCGGAGCGCTAAGAGGGTAATAGTGGAAAAAGGAATGTCTTCAAATATAAACTACACAGAATCATTCGGTGAAACTTCTTTCTGATCTGTGCATTCAGCTAACAGAGTTAAACCATACTTTTGATTGAGCAGATCTGAACACTCTTTCTCTAGAAAATTCAACTGGACATTTGGAGCGCTAATAGCGTAGTAGTGGAAAAAGGAATATATTCAAATATAAACTACACAGAAGCATTCTGTGAAACTTTTTTCTGATCTGAGCATTCATCTAACAGAGTTAAACCATACTTTTGATTGAGCAGTTTTGAAACACTCTGTCTGTAGAAAATGCAACTGGACATTCGTAGCGCTAAGTGGGTAAGAGTGGAAAAAAGAATATGTTCAAATATAAACTACACAGAAGCATTGTATGAAACATCTTTCTGTTCTGCGCATTCAACTAACAGAGTTGAACCGTACTTTTGATTGAGCCTTTCTGAAACACTCTTTCTGTAGAAACTGCAATTGGACATTCTGAGCGCTAAGAGGCCTATATTGGGAAAAATAATATCTTCAAATAAAAAGTACACAGAAGCATTGTGTGAAACTTAATTCTGATATGTTCACTAAGCTAACAGAGTTAAACCATACTTTTGATTGCGCAGTTCTGAACACTCTTTCTGTAGAAAATGCAAGTGGACATTCGGAGCGCTAAGAGGGTAATAGTGGAAAAAGGAATATATTCAAACATAAACTACACAGTAGCATTCTGTGAAAATTCTTTCTGTTCTATGCATTCAACTTACAGAGTTGAACCTTACTTTTGATTGAGCCGTTCTGAAACACTCTTTCTGTAGAAACTGCAATTGGACATGCTAAGCGCTAAGAGGCCTACATTGGGAAAAAGAATATCTTCAAATAAAAACTACACAGATGCATTCTGTGAAACTTATTTCTGATCTGTAAATTCAGTTAACAGAGATAAAACATATTTTTTATTGAGCAGTTATGAAACACTCTTTTTGTAGAAAATGCAAGTGGAGATTCGGAGCCCTAAGTGGGTAATAGTGGAAAAAGGAATGTCTTCAAATATAAACTACACAGAATCATTCGGTGAAACTTCTTTCTGATCTGTGCATTCAGCTAACAGAGTTAAACCATACTTTTGACTGAGCAGATCTGAACACTCTTTCTGTAGAAAATGCAACTGGACATTTGGAGCGCTAAGAGCGTAGTAGTGGAAAAAGGAATATATTCAAATATAAACTACACAGAAGCCTTCTGTGAAACTACTTTCTGATCTGAGCATTCAGCTAACAGAGTTAAACCATACTTTTGATTGAGCAGTTTTGAAACACTCTGTCTGTAGAAAATGCAACTGGACATTCGTAGCGCTAAGTGGGTAATAGTGCAAAAAAGAATATGTTCAAATATAAACTACACAGAAGCATTGTATGAAACTTCTTTCTGTTCTGTGCATTCAACTAACAGAGTTGAACCTTACTTTTGATTGAGCCGTTCTGAAACACTCTTTCTGTAGAAACTGCAATTGGACATTCTGAGCGCTAAGAGGCCTATATTGGGAAAAAGAATGTCTACAAATAAAAACTACACAGATGAATTGTGTGAAACTTCTTTCTGTTCTGTTTGTTCAAGTAAAAGAGTTGAACCTTAGTTTTGATTGAGCTGTTCTGAAACACTCTTTCTTTAGAAAATGCAAGTGGAGACTCGGAGCGCTAATAGGGTAATAGTGGAAAAAGGAATGTCTCCAAATATAAACTACACAGAATCATTCTGTGAAACTTCTTTCTGATCTGTGCATTCAGCTAACAGAGTTAAACCATACTTTTGATTGAGCAGATCTGAACTCTCTTTCTGTAGAAAATGCAACTGGACATTTGGAGCGCTAAGAGAGTAGTAGTGGAAAAAGGAATATATTCAAATATAAACTACACAGAAGGATTCTGTGAAACTTCTTTCTGATCTGAGCATTCAGCTAACAGAGTTAAACCATACTTTTGATTGAGCAGTTTTGAAACACTCTGTCTGTAGAAAATGCAACTGGACATTCGTAGCGCTAAGTGGGTAATAGTGGAAAAAAGAATATGTTCAAATATAAACTACACAGAAGCAGTGTATGAAACTTCTTACTGTTCTGTGCATTCAACTAACAGAGTTGAACCTTACTTTTGATTGAGCCTTTCTGAAACACTCTTTCTGTAGAAACTGCAATTGGACATTCTGAGCGCTAAGAGGCCTCTATTGGGAAAAAGAATATCTTCAAATAAAAACTACACAGAAGCATTGTGTGAAACTTCTTTCTGATATGTTCATTAAGCTAACAGAGTTAAACCATACTTTTGATTGAGCAGTTATGAAACACTCTTTTTGTAGAAAATGCAAGTGGAGATTCGGAGCGCTAAGAGGGTAATAGTGGAAAAAGGAATGTCTTCAAATATAAACTACACAGAATCATTCGGTGAAACTTCTTTCTGATCTGTGCATTCAGCTAACAGAGTTAAACCATACTTTTGATTGCGCAGTTCTGAACACTCTTTCTGTAGAAAATGCAACTGGACTTTTGGAGCGCTAAGAGAGTAGTAGTGGAAAAAGGAATATATTCAAATATAAACTAAACAGAAGCATTCTGTGAAACTTCTTTCGGATCTGAGCATTCAGCTAACAGAGTTAAACCATATTTTTGATTGAGCAGTTTTGAAACACTCTGTCTGTAGAAAATGCAACTGGACATTCGTAGCGCTAAGTGGGTAATAGTGGAAAAAAGAATATGTTCAAATATAAACTACACAGAAACATTGTATGAAACTTCTTTCTGTTCTGTGCATTCAACTAACAGAGTTGAACCTTACATTTGATTGAGCCTTTCTGAAACACTCTTTCTGTAGAAACAGCAATTGGACATTCTGAGCGCTAAGAGGCCTCTATTGGGAAAAATAATATCTTCAAATAAAAACTACACAGAAGCATTGTGTGAAACTTATTTCTGATATGTTCATTAAGCTAACAGAGTTAAATCATACTTTTGATTGCGCAGTTCTGAACACTCTTTCTGTAGAAAATGCAAGTGGACATTCGGAGCGCTAAGAGGGTAATGGTGGAAAAAGGAATATATTCAAATATAAACTACACAGTAGCATTCTGTGAAAATTCTTTCTGTTCTGTGCATTCAACTAACAGAGTTGAACCTTACTTTTGATTGAGCCGTTCTGAAACACTCTTTCTGTAGAAACTGCAATTGGACATGCTAAGCGCTAAGAGGCCTACATTGGGAAAAAGAATATCTTCAAATAAAACTACACAGATGCATTCTGTGAAACTTATTTCTGATCTGTAAATTCAGTTAACAGAGATAAAACATATTTTTGATTGAGCAGTTATGAAACTCTCTTTTTGTAGAAAATGCAAGTGGAGATTCGGAGCGCTAAGAGGGTAATAGTGGATAAAGGAATGTCTTCAAATATAAACTACACAGCATCATTCGGTGAAACTTCTTTCTGATCTGTGCATTCAGCTAACAGAGTTAAACCATACTTTTGATTGAGCAGATCTGAACTCTCTTTCTGTAGAAAATGCAACTGGACATTTGGAGCGCTAAGAGAGTAGTAGTGGAAAAAGGAATATATTCAAATATAAACTACACAGAAGGATTCTGTGAAACTTCTTTCTGATCTGAGCATTCAGCTAACAGAGTTAAACCATACTTTTGATTGAGCAGTTTTGAAACACTCTGTCTGTAGAAAATGCAACTGGACATTCGTAGCGCTAAGTGGGTAATAGTGGAAAAAAGAATATGTTCAAATATAAACTACACAGAAGCAGTGTATGAAACTTCTTACTGTTCTGTGCATTCAACTAACAGAGTTGAACCTTACTTTTGATTGAGCCTTTCTGAAACACTCTTTCTGTAGAAACTGCAATTGGACATTCTGAGCGCTAAGAGGCCTCTATTGGGAAAAATAATATCTTCAAATAAAAACTACACAGAAGCATTGTGTGAAACTTCTTTATGATATGTTCATTAAGCTAACAGAGTTAAACCATACTTTTGATTGAGCAGTTATGAAACACTCTTTTTGTAGAAAATGCAAGTGGAGATTCGGAGCGCTAAGAGGGTAATAGTGGAAAAAGGAATGTCTTCAAATATAAACTACACAGAATCATTCGGTGAAACTTCTTTCTGATCTGTGCATTCAGCTAACAGATTTAAACCATACTTTTGATTGCGCAGTTCTGAACACTCTTTCTGTAGAAAATGCAAGTGGACATTCGGAGCGCTAAGAGGGTAATAGTGGAAATAGGAATATATTCAAATATAAACTACACAATAGCATTCTGTGAAAATTCTTTCTGTTCTGTGCATTCAACTAACAGAGTTGAACCTTACTTTTGATTGAGCCGTTCTGAAACACTCTTTCTGTAGAAACTGCAATTGGACATGCTAAGCGCTAAGAGGCCTACATTGGGAAAAAGAATATCTTCAAATAAAAACTACACAGATGCATTCTGTGAAACTTATTTTTGATCTGTAAATTCAGTTAACAGAGATAAAACATATTTTTGATTGAGCAGTTATGAAACACTCTTTTTGTAGAAAATGCAAGTGGAGATTCAGAGCGCTAAGAGGGTAATAGTGGAAAAAGGAATATCTTCAAATATAAACTACACAGAATCATTCGGTGAAACTTCTTTCTGATCTGTGCATTCAGCTAACTGAGTTAAACCATACTTTTGATTGAGCAGATCTGAACAATCTTTCTGTAGAAAATGCAACTGGACATTTGGAGCGCTAAGAGCGTAGTAGTGGAAAAAGGAATATATTCAAATATAAACTACACAGAAGCATTCTGTGAAACTTCTTTCTGATCTGAGCATTCAGCTAACAGAGTTAAACCATACTTTTGATTGAGCAGTTTTGAAACACTCTGTCTGTAGAAAATGCAACTGGACATTCGTAGCGCTAAGTGGGTAATAGTGGAAAAAAGAATATGTTCAAATATAAACTACACAGAAGCATTGTATGAAACTTCTTTCTGTTCTGTGCATTCAACTAACAGAGTTGAACCTTACTTTTGATTGAGCCGTTCTGAAACACTCTTTCTGTAGAAACTGCAATTGGACATTCTGAGCGCTAAGAGGCCTATATTGGGAAAAAGAATGTCTACAAATAAAAACTACACAGAAGAATTGTGTGAAACTTCTTTCTGTTCTGTTTGTTCAACTAAAAGAGTTGAACCTTAGTTTTGATTGAGCCGTTCTGAAACACACTTTCTGTAGAAAATGCAAGTGGAGATTCGGAGCGCTAAGAGGGTAATAGTGGAAAAAGGAATGTCTCCAATATAAACTACACAGAATCATTCTGTGAAACTTCTTTCTGATCTGTGCATTCAGCTAACAGAGTAAAAAAATACTTTTGATTGAGCAGGTCTGAACACTCTTTTGTAGAAAATGCAACTGGACATTTGGAGCGCTAAGAGAGTAGTAGTGGAAAAAGGAATATATTCAAATATAAACTAAACAGAAGCATTCTGTGAAACTTCTTTCGGATCTGAGCATTCAGCTAACAGAGTTAAACCATATTTTTGATTGAGCAGTTTTGAAACACTCTGTCTGTAGAAAATGCAACTGGACATTCGTAGCGCTAAGTGGGTAATAGTGGAAAAAAGAATATGTTCAAATATAAACTACACAGAAACATTGTATGAAACTTCTTTCTGTTCTGTGCATTCAACTAACAGAGTTGAACCTTACATTTGATTGAGCCTTTCTGAAACACTCTTTCTGTAGAAACAGCAATTGGACATTCTGAGCGCTAAGAGGCCTCTATTGGGAAAAATAATATCTTCAAATAAAAACTACACAGAAGCATTGTGTGAAACTTATTTCTGATATGTTCATTAAGCTAACAGAGTTAAATCATACTTTTGATTGCGCAGTTCTGAACACTCTTTCTGTAGAAAATGCAAGTGGACATTCGGAGCGCTAAGAGGGTAATGGTGGAAAAAGGAATATATTCAAATATAAACTACACAGTAGCATTCTGTGAAAATTCTTTCTGTTCTGTGCATTCAACTAACAGAGTTGAACCTTACTTTTGATTGAGCCGTTCTGAAACACTCTTTCTGTAGAAACTGCAATTGGACATGCTAAGCGCTAAGAGGCCTACATTGGGAAAAAGAATATCTTCAAATAAAAACTACACAGATGCATTCTGTGAAACTTATTTCTGATCTGTAAATTCAGTTAACAGAGATAAAACATATTTTTGATTGAGCAGTTAGGAAACTCTCTTTTTGTAGAAAATGCAAGTGGAGATTCGGAGCGCTAAGAGGGTAATAGTGGATAAAGGAATGTCTTCAAATATAAACTACACAGCATCATTCGGTGAAACTTCTTTCTGATCTGTGCATTCAGCTAACAGAGTTAAACCATACTTTTGATTGAGCAGATCTGAACTCTCTTTCTGTAGAAAATGCAACTGGACATTTGGAGCGCTAAGAGAGTAGTAGTGGAAAAAGGAATATATTCAAATATAAACTACACAGAAGGATTCTGTGAAACTTCTTTCTGATCTGAGCATTCAGCTAACAGAGTTAAACCATACTTTTGATTGAGCAGTTTTGAAACACTCTGTCTGTAGAAAATGCAACTGGACATTCGTAGCGCTAAGTGGGTAATAGTGGAAAAAAGAATATGTTCAAATATAAACTACACAGAAGCAGTGTATGAAACTTCTTACTGTTCTGTGCATTCAACTAACAGAGTTGAACCTTACTTTTGATTGAGCCTTTCTGAAACACTCTTTCTGTAGAAACTGCAATTGGACATTCTGAGCGCTAAGAGGCCTCTATTGGGAAAAATAATATCTTCAAATAAAAACTACACAGAAGCATTGTGTGAAACTTCTTTCTGATATGTTCATTAAGCTAACAGAGTTAAACCATACTTTTGATTGAGCAGTTATGAAACACTCTTTTTGTAGAAAATGCAAGTGGAGATTCGGAGCGCTAAGAGGGTAATAGTGGAAAAAGGAATGTCTTCAAATATAAACTACACAGAATCATTCGGTGAAACTTCTTTCTGATCTGTGCATTCAGCTAACAGAGTTAAACCATACTTTTGATTGCGCAGTTCTGAACACTCTTTCTGTAGAAAATGCAAGTGGACATTCGAAGCGCTAAGAGGGTAATAGTGGAAAAAGGAATATATTCAAATATAAACTACACAATAGCATTCTGTGAAAATTCTTTCTGTTCTGTGCATTCAACTAACAGAGTTGAACCTTACTTTTGATTGAGCCGTTCTGAAACACTCTTTCTGTAGAAACTGCAATTGAACATGGTAAGCGCTAAGAGGCCTACATTGGGAAAAAGAATATCTTAAAATAAAAACTACACAGATGCATTCTGTGAAACTTATTTCTGATCTGTAAATTCAGTTAACAGAGATAAAACATATTTTTGATTGAGCAGTTATGAAACACTCTTTTTGTAGAAAATGCAAGTGGAGATTCGGAGCGCTAAGAGGGTAATAGTGGAAAAAGGAATGTCTTCAAATATAAACTACACAGAATCATTCGGTGAAATTTCTTTCTGATCTGTGCATTCAGCTAACAGAGTTAAACCATACTTTTGATTGAGCAGATCTGAACACTCTTTCTGTAGAAAATGCAACTGGACATTTGGAGCGCTAAGAGCGTAGTAGTGGAAAAAGGAATATATTCAAATATAAACTACACAGAAGCATTCTGTGAAACGTTTTTCTGATTTGAGCATTCATCTAACAGAGTTAAACCATACTTTTGATTGAGCAGTTTTGAAACACTCTGTCTGTAGAAAATGCAACTGGACATTCGTAGTGCTAAGTGGGTAATAGTGGAAAAAAGAATATGTTCAAATATAAACTACACAGAAGCATTGTATGAAACTTCTTTCTGTTCTGTGCATTCAACTAACAGAGTTGAACCTTACTTTTGATTGAGCCGTTCTGAAACACTCTTTCTGTAGAAACTGCAATTGGACATTCTGAGCGCTAGGAGGCCTATATTGGGAAAAAGAATGTCTACAAATAAAAACTACACAGAAGAATTGTGTGAAACTTCTTTCTGTTCTGTTTGTTCAACTAAAAGAGTTGAACCTTAGTTTTGATTGAGCCGTTCTGAAACACTCTTTCTGTAGAAAATGCAAGTGGAGATTCGGAGCGCTATGAGGGTAATAGTGGAAAAAGGAATGTCTCCAAATATAAACTACACAGAATCATTCTGTGAAAATTCTTTCTGTTCTGTGCATTCAACTAACAGAGTTGAACCTTACTTTTGATTGAGCCGTTCTGAAACACTCTTTCTGTAGAAACTGCAATTGGACATGCTAAGCGCTAAGAGGCCTACATTGGGAAAAAGAATATCTTCAAATAAAACTACACAGATGCATTCTGTGAAACTTATTTCTGATCTGTAAATTCAGTTAACAGAGATAAAACATATTTTTGATTGAGCAGTTATGAAACTCTCTTTTTGTAGAAAATGCAAGTGGAGATTCGGAGCGCTAAGAGGGTAATAGTGGATAAAGGAATGTCTTCAAATATAAACTACACAGCATCATTCGGTGAAACTTCTTTCTGATCTGTGCATTCAGCTAACAGAGTTAAACCATACTTTTGATTGAGCAGATCTGAACTCTCTTTCTGTAGAAAATGCAACTGGACATTTGGAGCGCTAAGAGAGTAGTAGTGGAAAAAGGAATATATTCAAATATAAACTACACAGAAGGATTCTGTGAAACTTCTTTCTGATCTGAGCATTCAGCTAACAGAGTTAAACCATACTTTTGATTGAGCAGTTTTGAAACACTCTGTCTGTAGAAAATGCAACTGGACATTCGTAGCGCTAAGTGGGTAATAGTGGAAAAAAGAATATGTTCAAATATAAACTACACAGAAGCAGTGTATGAAACTTCTTACTGTTCTGTGCATTCAACTAACAGAGTTGAACCTTACTTTTGATTGAGCCTTTCTGAAACACTCTTTCTGTAGAAACTGCAATTGGACATTCTGAGCGCTAAGAGGCCTCTATTGGGAAAAAGAATATCTTCAAATAAAAACTACACAGAAGCATTGTGTGAAACTTCTTTCTGATATGTTCATTAAGCTAACAGAGTTAAACCATACTTTTGATTGAGCAGTTATGAAACACTCTTTTTGTAGAAAATGCAAGTGGAGATTCGGAGCGCTAAGAGGGTAATAGTGGAAAAAGGAATGTCTTCAAATATAAACTACACAGAATCATTCGGTGAAACTTCTTTCTGATCTGTGCATTCAGCTAACAGAGTTAAACCATACTTTTGATTGCGCAGTTCTGAACACTCTTTCTGTAGAAAATGCAACTGGACTTTTGGAGCGCTAAGAGAGTAGTAGTGGAAAAAGGAATATATTCAAATATAAACTAAACAGAAGCATTCTGTGAAACTTCTTTCGGATCTGAGCATTCAGCTAACAGAGTTAAACCATATTTTTGATTGAGCAGTTTTGAAACACTCTGTCTGTAGAAAATGCAACTGGACATTCGTAGCGCTAAGTGGGTAATAGTGGAAAAAAGAATATGTTCAAATATAAACTACACAGAAACATTGTATGAAACTTCTTTCTGTTCTGTGCATTCAACTAACAGAGTTGAACCTTACATTTGATTGAGCCTTTCTGAAACACTCTTTCTGTAGAAACAGCAATTGGACATTCTGAGCGCTAAGAGGCCTCTATTGGGAAAAATAATATCTTCAAATAAAAACTACACAGAAGCATTGTGTGAAACTTATTTCTGATATGTTCATTAAGCTAACAGAGTTAAATCATACTTTTGATTGCGCAGTTCTGAACACTCTTTCTGTAGAAAATGCAAGTGGACATTCGGAGCGCTAAGAGGGTAATGGTGGAAAAAGGAATATATTCAAATATAAACTACACAGTAGCATTCTGTGAAAATTCTTTCTGTTCTGTGCATTCAACTAACAGAGTTGAACCTTACTTTTGATTGAGCCGTTCTGAAACACTCTTTCTGTAGAAACTGCAATTGGACATGCTAAGCGCTAAGAGGCCTACATTGGGAAAAAGAATATCTTCAAATAAAACTACACAGATGCATTCTGTGAAACTTATTTCTGATCTGTAAATTCAGTTAACAGAGATAAAACATATTTTTGATTGAGCAGTTATGAAACTCTCTTTTTGTAGAAAATGCAAGTGGAGATTCGGAGCGCTAAGAGGGTAATAGTGGATAAAGGAATGTCTTCAAATATAAACTACACAGCATCATTCGGTGAAACTTCTTTCTGATCTGTGCATTCAGCTAACAGAGTTAAACCATACTTTTGATTGAGCAGATCTGAACTCTCTTTCTGTAGAAAATGCAACTGGACATTTGGAGCGCTAAGAGAGTAGTAGTGGAAAAAGGAATATATTCAAATATAAACTACACAGAAGGATTCTGTGAAACTTCTTTCTGATCTGAGCATTCAGCTAACAGAGTTAAACCATACTTTTGATTGAGCAGTTTTGAAACACTCTGTCTGTAGAAAATGCAACTGGACATTCGTAGCGCTAAGTGGGTAATAGTGGAAAAAAGAATATGTTCAAATATAAACTACACAGAAGCAGTGTATGAAACTTCTTACTGTTCTGTGCATTCAACTAACAGAGTTGAACCTTACTTTTGATTGAGCCTTTCTGAAACACTCTTTCTGTAGAAACTGCAATTGGACATTCTGAGCGCTAAGAGGCCTCTATTGGGAAAAATAATATCTTCAAATAAAAACTACACAGAAGCATTGTGTGAAACTTCTTTATGATATGTTCATTAAGCTAACAGAGTTAAACCATACTTTTGATTGAGCAGTTATGAAACACTCTTTTTGTAGAAAATGCAAGTGGAGATTCGGAGCGCTAAGAGGGTAATAGTGGAAAAAGGAATGTCTTCAAATATAAACTACACAGAATCATTCGGTGAAACTTCTTTCTGATCTGTGCATTCAGCTAACAGATTTAAACCATACTTTTGATTGCGCAGTTCTGAACACTCTTTCTGTAGAAAATGCAAGTGGACATTCGGAGCGCTAAGAGGGTAATAGTGGAAATAGGAATATATTCAAATATAAACTACACAATAGCATTCTGTGAAAATTCTTTCTGTTCTGTGCATTCAACTAACAGAGTTGAACCTTACTTTTGATTGAGCCGTTCTGAAACACTCTTTCTGTAGAAACTGCAATTGGACATGCTAAGCGCTAAGAGGCCTACATTGGGAAAAAGAATATCTTCAAATAAAAACTACACAGATGCATTCTGTGAAACTTATTTTTGATCTGTAAATTCAGTTAACAGAGATAAAACATATTTTTGATTGAGCAGTTATGAAACACTCTTTTTGTAGAAAATGCAAGTGGAGATTCAGAGCGCTAAGAGGGTAATAGTGGAAAAAGGAATATCTTCAAATATAAACTACACAGAATCATTCGGTGAAACTTCTTTCTGATCTGTGCATTCAGCTAACTGAGTTAAACCATACTTTTGATTGAGCAGATCTGAACAATCTTTCTGTAGAAAATGCAACTGGACATTTGGAGCGCTAAGAGCGTAGTAGTGGAAAAAGGAATATATTCAAATATAAACTACACAGAAGCATTCTGTGAAACTTCTTTCTGATCTGAGCATTCAGCTAACAGAGTTAAACCATACTTTTGATTGAGCAGTTTTGAAACACTCTGTCTGTAGAAAATGCAACTGGACATTCGTAGCGCTAAGTGGGTAATAGTGGAAAAAAGAATATGTTCAAATATAAACTACACAGAAGCATTGTATGAAACTTCTTTCTGTTCTGTGCATTCAACTAACAGAGTTGAACCTTACTTTTGATTGAGCCGTTCTGAAACACTCTTTCTGTAGAAACTGCAATTGGACATTCTGAGCGCTAAGAGGCCTATATTGGGAAAAAGAATGTCTACAAATAAAAACTACACAGAAGAATTGTGTGAAACTTCTTTCTGTTCTGTTTGTTCAACTAAAAGAGTTGAACCTTAGTTTTGATTGAGCCGTTCTGAAACACACTTTCTGTAGAAAATGCAAGTGGAGATTCGGAGCGCTAAGAGGGTAATAGTGGAAAAAGGAATGTCTCCAATATAAACTACACAGAATCATTCTGTGAAACTTCTTTCTGATCTGTGCATTCAGCTAACAGAGTAAAAAAATACTTTTGATTGAGCAGGTCTGAACACTCTTTTGTAGAAAATGCAACTGGACATTTGGAGCGCTAAGAGAGTAGTAGTGGAAAAAGGAATATATTCAAATATAAACTAAACAGAAGCATTCTGTGAAACTTCTTTCGGATCTGAGCATTCAGCTAACAGAGTTAAACCATATTTTTGATTGAGCAGTTTTGAAACACTCTGTCTGTAGAAAATGCAACTGGACATTCGTAGCGCTAAGTGGGTAATAGTGGAAAAAAGAATATGTTCAAATATAAACTACACAGAAACATTGTATGAAACTTCTTTCTGTTCTGTGCATTCAACTAACAGAGTTGAACCTTACATTTGATTGAGCCTTTCTGAAACACTCTTTCTGTAGAAACAGCAATTGGACATTCTGAGCGCTAAGAGGCCTCTATTGGGAAAAATAATATCTTCAAATAAAAACTACACAGAAGCATTGTGTGAAACTTATTTCTGATATGTTCATTAAGCTAACAGAGTTAAATCATACTTTTGATTGCGCAGTTCTGAACACTCTTTCTGTAGAAAATGCAAGTGGACATTCGGAGCGCTAAGAGGGTAATGGTGGAAAAAGGAATATATTCAAATATAAACTACACAGTAGCATTCTGTGAAAATTCTTTCTGTTCTGTGCATTCAACTAACAGAGTTGAACCTTACTTTTGATTGAGCCGTTCTGAAACACTCTTTCTGTAGAAACTGCAATTGGACATGCTAAGCGCTAAGAGGCCTACATTGGGAAAAAGAATATCTTCAAATAAAAACTACACAGATGCATTCTGTGAAACTTATTTCTGATCTGTAAATTCAGTTAACAGAGATAAAACATATTTTTGATTGAGCAGTTAGGAAACTCTCTTTTTGTAGAAAATGCAAGTGGAGATTCGGAGCGCTAAGAGGGTAATAGTGGATAAAGGAATGTCTTCAAATATAAACTACACAGCATCATTCGGTGAAACTTCTTTCTGATCTGTGCATTCAGCTAACAGAGTTAAACCATACTTTTGATTGAGCAGATCTGAACTCTCTTTCTGTAGAAAATGCAACTGGACATTTGGAGCGCTAAGAGAGTAGTAGTGGAAAAAGGAATATATTCAAATATAAACTACACAGAAGGATTCTGTGAAACTTCTTTCTGATCTGAGCATTCAGCTAACAGAGTTAAACCATACTTTTGATTGAGCAGTTTTGAAACACTCTGTCTGTAGAAAATGCAACTGGACATTCGTAGCGCTAAGTGGGTAATAGTGGAAAAAAGAATATGTTCAAATATAAACTACACAGAAGCAGTGTATGAAACTTCTTACTGTTCTGTGCATTCAACTAACAGAGTTGAACCTTACTTTTGATTGAGCCTTTCTGAAACACTCTTTCTGTAGAAACTGCAATTGGACATTCTGAGCGCTAAGAGGCCTCTATTGGGAAAAATAATATCTTCAAATAAAAACTACACAGAAGCATTGTGTGAAACTTCTTTCTGATATGTTCATTAAGCTAACAGAGTTAAACCATACTTTTGATTGAGCAGTTATGAAACACTCTTTTTGTAGAAAATGCAAGTGGAGATTCGGAGCGCTAAGAGGGTAATAGTGGAAAAAGGAATGTCTTCAAATATAAACTACACAGAATCATTCGGTGAAACTTCTTTCTGATCTGTGCATTCAGCTAACAGAGTTAAACCATACTTTTGATTGCGCAGTTCTGAACACTCTTTCTGTAGAAAATGCAAGTGGACATTCGAAGCGCTAAGAGGGTAATAGTGGAAAAAGGAATATATTCAAATATAAACTACACAATAGCATTCTGTGAAAATTCTTTCTGTTCTGTGCATTCAACTAACAGAGTTGAACCTTACTTTTGATTGAGCCGTTCTGAAACACTCTTTCTGTAGAAACTGCAATTGAACATGGTAAGCGCTAAGAGGCCTACATTGGGAAAAAGAATATCTTAAAATAAAAACTACACAGATGCATTCTGTGAAACTTATTTCTGATCTGTAAATTCAGTTAACAGAGATAAAACATATTTTTGATTGAGCAGTTATGAAACACTCTTTTTGTAGAAAATGCAAGTGGAGATTCGGAGCGCTAAGAGGGTAATAGTGGAAAAAGGAATGTCTTCAAATATAAACTACACAGAATCATTCGGTGAAATTTCTTTCTGATCTGTGCATTCAGCTAACAGAGTTAAACCATACTTTTGATTGAGCAGATCTGAACACTCTTTCTGTAGAAAATGCAACTGGACATTTGGAGCGCTAAGAGCGTAGTAGTGGAAAAAGGAATATATTCAAATATAAACTACACAGAAGCATTCTGTGAAACGTTTTTCTGATTTGAGCATTCATCTAACAGAGTTAAACCATACTTTTGATTGAGCAGTTTTGAAACACTCTGTCTGTAGAAAATGCAACTGGACATTCGTAGTGCTAAGTGGGTAATAGTGGAAAAAAGAATATGTTCAAATATAAACTACACAGAAGCATTGTATGAAACTTCTTTCTGTTCTGTGCATTCAACTAACAGAGTTGAACCTTACTTTTGATTGAGCCGTTCTGAAACACTCTTTCTGTAGAAACTGCAATTGGACATTCTGAGCGCTAAGAGGCCTATATTGGGAAAAAGAATGTCTACAAATAAAAACTACACAGAAGAATTGTGTGAAACTTCTTTCTGTTCTGTTTGTTCTACTAAAAGAGTTGAACCTTAGTTTTGATTGAGCCGTTCTGAAACACTCTTTCTGTAGAAAATGCAAGTGGAGATTCGGAGCGCTAAGAAGGTAATAGTGGAAAAAGGAATGTCTCCAAATATAAACTACACAGAATCATTCTGTGAAACTTCTTTCTGATCTGTGCATTCAGCTAACAGAGTTAACCCATACTTTTGATTGAGCAGATCTGAACTCTCTTTCTGTAGAAAATGCAACTGGACATTTGGAGCGCTAAGAGAGTAGTAGTGGAAAAAGGAATATATTCAAATATAAACTACACAGAAGGATTCTGTGAAACTTCTTTCTGATCTGAGCATTCAGCTAACAGAGTTAAACCATACTTTTGATTGAGCAGTTTTGAAACACTCTGTCTGTAGAAAATGCAACTGTACATTCGTAGCGCTAAGTGGGTAATAGTGGAAAAAAGAATATGTTCAAATATAAACTACACAGAAGCAGTGTATGAAACTTCTTTCTGTTCTGTGCATTCAATTAACAGAGTTGAACCTTACTTTTGATTGAGCCTTTCTCAAACACTCTTTCTGTAGAAACTGCAATTGGAAATTCTGAGCGCTAAGAGGCCTCTATTGGGAAAAATAATATCTTCAAATAAAAACTACACAGAAGCATTGTGTGAAACTTCTTTCTGATATGTTCATTAAGCTAACAGAGTTAAACCATACTTTTGATTGCGCAGTTCTGAACACTCTTTCTGTAGAAAATGCAAGTGGACATTCGGAGCGCTAAGATGGTAATAGTGGAAAAAGGAATATATTCAAATATAAACTACACAGTAGCATTCTGTGAAAATTCTTTCTGTTCTGTGCATTCAACTAACAGAGTTGAACCTTACTTTTGATTGAGCCGTTCTGAAACACTCTTTCTGTAGAAACTGCAATTGGACATGCTAAGCGCTAAGAGGCCTACATTGGGAAAAAGAATATCTTCAAATAAAAACTACACAGATGCATTCTGTGAAACTTATTTCTGATCTGTAAATTCAGTTAACAGAGATAAAACATATTTTTGATTGAGCAGTTATGAAACACTCTTTTTGGAGAAAATGCAAGTGGAGATTCAGAGCGCTAAGAGGGTAATAGTGGAAAAAGGAATATCTTCAAATATAAACTACACAGAATCATTCGGTGAAACTTCTTTCTGATCTGTGCATTCAGCTAACTGAGTTAAACCATACTTTTGATTGAGCAGATCTGAACAATCTTTCTGTAGAAAATGCAACTGGACATTTGGAGCGCTAAGAGCGTAGTAGTGGAAAAAGGAATATATTCAAATATAAACTACACAGAAGCATTCTGTGAAACTTCTTTCTGATCTGAGCATTCAGCTAACAGAGTTAAACCATACTTTTGATTGAGCAGTTTTGAAACACTCTGTCTGTAGAAAATGCAACTGGACATTCGTAGCGCTAAGTGGGTAATAGTGGAAAAAAGAATGTGTTCAAATATAAACTACACAGAAGCATTGTATGAAACTTCTTTCTGTTCTGTGCATTCAACTAACAGAGTTGAACCTTACTTTTGATTGAGCCGTTCTGAAACACTCTTTCTGTAGAAACTGCAATTGGACATTCTGAGCGCTAAGAGGCCTCTATTGGGAAAAATAATATCTTCAAATAAAAACTACACAGAAGCATTGTGTGAAACTTCTTTCTGATATGTTCATTAAGCTAACAGAGTTAAACCATACTTTTGATTGAGCAGTTATGAAACACTCTTTTTGTAGAAAATGCAAGTGGAGATTCGGAGCGCTAAGAGGGTAATAGTGGAAAAAGGAATGTCTTCAAATATAAACTACACAGAATCATTCGGTGAAACTTCTTTCTGATCTGTGCATTCAGCTAACAGAGTTAAACCATACTTTTGATTGAGCAGATCTGAACACTCTTTCTGTAGAAAATGCAACTGGACATTTGGAGCGCTAAGAGCGTAGTAGTGGAAAAAGTAATATATTCAAATATAAACTACACAGAAGCATTCTGTGAAACTTTTTTCTAATCTGAGCATTCAGCTAACAGAGTTAAACCATACTTTTGATTGAGCAGTTTTGAAACACTCTGTCTGTAGAAAATGCAACTGGACATTCGTAGCGCTATGTGGGTAATAGTGGAAAAAAGAATATGTTCAAATATAAACTACACAGAAGCATTGTATGAAACTTCTTTCTGTTCTGTGCATTCAACTAACAGAGTTGAACCTTACTTTTGATTGAGCCGTTCTGAAACACTCTTTCTGTAGAAACTGCAATTGGACATTCTGAGCGCTAAGAGGCCTATATTGTGAAAAAGAATGTCTACAAATAAAAACTACACAGAAGAATTGTGTGAAACTTCTTTCTGTTCTGTTTGTTCAACTAAAAGAGTTGAACCTTAGTTTTGATTGAGCCGTTCTGAAACACTCTTTCTGTAGAAAATGCAAGTGGAGATTCGGAGCGCTAAGAGGGTAATAGTGGAAAAAGGAATGTCTCCAAATATAAACTACACAGAATCATTCGGTGAAACTTCTTTCTGATCTGTGCATTCAGCTAACAGAGTTAAACCATACTTTTGATTGAGCAGATCTGAACTCTCTTTCTGTAGAAAATGCAACTGGACATTTGGAGCGCTAAGAGAGTAGTAGTGGAAAAAGTAATATATTCAAATATAAACTACACAGAAGGATTCTGTGAAACTTCTTTCTGATCTGAGCATTCAGCTAACAGAGTTAAACCTTACTTTTGATTGAGCAGTTTTGAAACACTCTGTCTGTAGAAAATGCAACTGGAGATTCATAGCGCTAAGTGGGTAATAGTGGAAAAAAGAATATGTTCAAATATAAACTACACAGAAACAGTGTATGAAACTTCTTTCTGTTCTGTGCATTCAACTAACAGTGTTGAACCTTACTTTTGATTGAGCCTTTCTGAAACACTCTTTCTGTAGAAACTGCAATTGGTCATTCTGAGCGCTAAGAGGCCTATATTGGGAAAAATAATATCTTCAAATAAAAACTACACAGAAGAATTGTGTGAAACTTATTTCTGATATGTTCATTAAGCTAACAGAGTTAAACCATACTTTTGATTGCGCAGTTCTGAACACTCTTTCTGTAGAAAATGCAAGTGGACATTCGGAGCGCTAAGAGGGTAATAGTGGAAAAAGGAATATATTCAAATATAAACTACACAGTAGCATTCTGTGAAAATTCTTTCTGTTCTGTGCATTCAACTAACAGAGTTGAACCTTACTTTTGATTGAGCCGTTCTGAAACACTCTTTCTGTAGAAACTGCAATTGGACATGCTAAGCGCTAAGAGGCCTACATTGGGAAAAAGAATATCTTCAAATAAAAACTAAACAGATGCATTCTGTGAAACTTATTTCTGATCTGTAAATTCAGTTAACAGAGATAAAACATATTTTTGATTGAGCAGTTATGAAACACTCTTTTTGTAGAAAATGCAAGTGGAGATTCGGAGCGCTAAGAGGGTAATAGTGGAAAAAGGAATGTCTTCAAATATAAACTACACAGAATCATTCGGTGAAACTTCTTTCTGATCTGTGCATTCAGCTAACAGAGTTAAACCATACTTTTGATTGAGCAGATCTGAACACACTTTCTGTAGAAAATGCAACTGGACATTTGGAGCGCTAAGAGCGTAGTAGTGGAAAAAGGAATATATTCAAATATAAACTACACAGAAGCATTCTGTGAAACTTCTTTCTGATCTGAGCATTCAGCTAACAGAGTTAAACCATACTTTTGATTTAGCAGATTTGAAACACTCTGTCTGTAGAAAATGCAACTGGACATTAGTAGCGCTAAGTGGGTAATAGTGGAAAAAAGAATATGTTCAAATATAAACTACACAGAAGCATTGTATGAAACTTCTTTCTGTTCTGTGCATTCAACTAACAGAGTTGAACCTTACTTTTGATTGAGGCGTTCTGAAACACTCTTTCTGTAGAAACTGCAATTGGACATTCTGAGCGCTAAGAGGCCTATATTGGGAAAATGAATGTCTACAAATAAAAACTACACAGAAGAATTGTGTGAAACTTCTTTCTGTTCTGTTTGTTCAACTAAAAGAGTTGAACCTTAGTTTTGATTGAGCCGTTCTGAAACACTCTTTCTGTAGAAAATGCAAGTGGAGATTCGGAGCGCTAAGAGGGTAATAGTGGAAAAAGGAATGTCTCCAAATATAAACTACACAGAATCATTCGGTGAAACTTCTTTCTGATCTGTGCATTCAGCTAACAGAGTTAAACCATACTTTTGATTGAGCAGATCTGAACTCTCTTTCTGTAGAAAATGCAACTGGACATTTGGAGCGCTAAGAGAGTAGTAGTGGAAAAAGTAATATATTCAAATATAAACTACACAGAAGGATTCTGTGAAACTTCTTTCTGATCTGAGCATTCAGCTAACAGAGTTAAACCATACTTTTGATTGAGCAGTTTTGAAACACTCTGTCTGTAGAAAATGCAACTGGAGATTCGTATCGCTAAGTGGGTAATTGTGGAAAAAAGAATATGTTCAAATATAAACTACACAGAAACAGTGTATGAAACTTCTTTCTGTTCTGTGCATTCAACTAACAGTGTTGAAGCTTACTTTTGATTGAGCCTTTCTGAAACACTCTTTCTGTAGAAACTGCAATTGGACATTCTGAGCGCTAAGAGGCCTATATTGGGAAAAATAATATCTTCAAATAAAAACTACACAGAAGCATTGTGTGAAACTTATTTCTGATATGTTCATTAAGCTAACAGAGTTAAACCATACTTTTGATTGCGCAGTTCTGAACACTCTTTCTGTAGAAAATGCAAGTGGACATTCGGAGCGCTAAGAGGGTAATAGTGGAAAAAGTAATATATTCAAATATAAACTACACAGTAGCATTCTGTGAAAATTCTTTCTGTTCTGTGCATTCAACTAACAGAGTTGAACCTTACTTTTGATTGAGCCGTTCTGAAACACTCTTTTTGTAGAAACTGCAATTGGACATGCTAAGCGCTAAGAGGCCTACATTGGGAAAAAGAATATCTTCAAATAAAAACTAAACAGATGCATTCTGTGAAACTTATTTCTGATCTGTAAATTCAGTTTACAGAGATAAAACATATTTTTGATTGAGCAGTTATGAAAAACTCTTTTTGTAGAAAATGCAAGTGGAGATTCGGAGCGCTAAGAGGGTAATAGTGGAAAAAGGAATGTCTTCAAATATAAACTACACAGAATCATTCGGTGAAACTTCTTTCTGATCTGTGCATTCAGCTAACAGAGTTAAACCATACTTATGATTGAGCAGATCTGAACACACTTTCTGTTGAAAATTCAACTGGACATTTGGAGCGCTAAGAGCGTAGTAGTGGAAAAAGGAATATATTCAAATATGAACTACACAGAAGCATTCTGTGAAACTTCTTTCTGATCTGAGCATTCAGCTAACAGAGTTAAACCATACTTTTGATTGAGCAGTTTTGAAACACTCTGTCTGTAGAAAATGCAACTGGACATTCGTTGCGCTAAGTGGGTAATTGTGGAAAAAAGAATATGTTCAAATATAAACTACACAGAAGCATTGTATGAAACTTCTTTCTGTTCTGTGCCTTCAACTAACAGAGTTGAACCTTACTTTTGATTGAGCCGTTCTGAAACACTCTTTCTGTAGAAACTGCAATTGGACATTCTGAGCGCTAAGAGGCCTATATTGGGAAAAAGAATGTCTACAAATAAAAACTACACAGAAGAATTGTGTGAAACTTCTTTCTCTTCTGTTTGTTCAACTAAAAGAGTTGAACCTTAGTTTTGATTGAGCCGTTCTGAAACACTCTTTCTGTAGAAAATGCAATGGAGATTCGGAGCGCTAAGAGGGTAATAGTGGAAAAAGGAATATATTCAAATATAAACTACACAGTAGCATTCTGTGAAAATTATTTCTGTTCTGTGCATTCAACTAACAGAGTTGAACCTTACTTTTGATTGAGCCGTTCTGAAACACTCTTTCTGTAGAAACTGCAATTGGACATGCTAAGCGCTAAGAGGCCTACATTGGGAAAAAGAATATCTTCAAATAAAAACTACACAGATGCATTCTGTGAAACTTATTTCTGATCTGTAAATTCAGTTAACAGAGATAAAACATATTTTTGATTGAGCAGTTATGAAACACTCTTTTTGTAGAAAATGCAATTGGAGATTCGGAGCGCTAAGAGGGTAATAGTGGAAAAAGGAATATCTTCAAATATAAACTACACAGAATCATTCGGTGAAACTTCTTTCTGATCTGTGCATTCAGCTAACAGAGTTAAAACATACTTTTGATTGAGCAGATCTGAACACTCTTTCTGTAGAAAATGCAACTGGACATTTGGAGCGCTAAGAGCGTAGTAGTGGAAAAAGGAATATATTCAAATATAAACTACACAGAAGCATTCTGTGAAACTTCTTTCTGATCTGAGCATTCAGCTAACAGAGTTAAACCATACTTTTGATTGAGCAGTTTTGAAACACTCTGTCTGTAGAAAATGCAACTGGACATTCGTAGCGCTAAGTGGGTAATAGTGGAAAAAAGAATATGTTCAAATATAAACTACACAGAAGCATTGTATGAAACTTCTTTCTGTTCTGTGCATTCAACTAACAGAGTTGAACCTTACTTTTGATTGAGCCGTTCTGAAACACTCTTTCTGTAGAAACTGCAATTGGACATTCTGAGCGCTAAGAGGCCTATATTGGGAAAAAGAATGTCTACAAATAAAAACTACACAGAAGAATTGTGTGAAACTTCTTTCTGTTCTGTTTGTTCAACTAAAAGAGTTGAACCTTAGTTTTGATTGAGCCGTTCTGAAACACACTTTCTGTAGAAAATGCAAGTGGAGATTCGGAGCGCTAAGAGGGTAATAGTGGAAAAAGGAATGTCTCCAATATAAACTACACAGAATCATTCTGTGAAACTTCTTTCTGATCTGTGCATTCAGCTAACAGAGTAAAAAAATACTTTTGATTGAGCAGATCTGAACACTCTTTTGTAGAAAATGCAACTGGACATTTGGAGCGCTAAGAGAGTAGTAGTGGAAAAAGGAATATATTCAAATATAAACTGAACAGAAGCATTCTGTGAAACTTCTTTCGGATCTGAGCATTCAGCTAACAGAGTTAAACCATACTTTTGATTGAGCAGTTTTGAAACACTCTGTCTGTAGAAAATGCAACTGGACATTCGTAGCGCTAAGTGGGTAATAGTGGAAAAAAGAATATGTTCAAATATAAACTACACAGAAACATTGTATGAAACTTCTTTCTGTTCTGTGCATTCAACTAACAGAGTTGAACCTTACATTTGATTGAGCCTTTCTGAAACACTCTTTCTGTAGAAACAGCAATTGGACATTCTGAGCGCTAAGAGGCCTCTATTGGGAAAAATAATATCTTCAAATAAAAACTACACAGAAGCATTGTGTGAAACTTATTTCTGATATGTTCATTAAGCTAACAGAGTTAAATCATACTTTTGATTGCGCAGTTCTGAACACTCTTTCTGTAGAAAATGCAAGTGGACATTCGGAGCGCTAAGAGGGTAATGGTGGAAAAAGGAATATATTCAAATATAAACTACACAGTAGCATTCTGTGAAAATTCTTTCTGTTCTGTGCATTCAACTAACAGAGTTGAACCTTACTTTTGATTGAGCCGTTCTGAAACACTCTTTCTGTAGAAACTGCAATTGGACATGCTAAGCGCTAAGAGGCCTACATTGGGAAAAAGAATATCTTCAAATAAAAACTACACAGATGCATTCTGTGAAACTTATTTCTGATCTGTAAATTCAGTTAACAGAGATAAAACATATTTTTGATTGAGCAGTTATGAAACTCTCCTTTTGTAGAAAATGCAAGTGGAGATTCGGAGCGCTAAGAGGGTAATAGTGGAAAAAGGAATGTCTTCAAATATAAACTACACAGAATCATTCGGTGAAACTTCTTTCTGATCTGTGCATTCAGCTAACAGAGTTAAACCATACTTTTGATTGAGCAGATCTGAACTCTCTTTCTGTAGAAAATGCAACTGGACATTTGGAGCGCTAAGAGAGTAGTAGTGGAAAAAGGAATATATTCAAATATAAACTACACAGAAAGATTCTGTGAAACTTCTTTCTGATCTGAGCATTCATCTAACAGAGTTAAACCATACTTTTGATTGAGCAGTTTTGAAACACTCTGTCTGTAGAAAATGCAACTGGACATTCGTAGCGCTAAGTGGGTAATAGTGGAAAAAAGAATATGTTCAAATATAAACTACACAGAAGCAGTGTATGAAACTTCTTTCTGTTCTGTGCATTCAACTAACAGAGTTGAACCTTACTTTTGATTGAGCCTTTCTGAAACACTCTTTCTGTAGAAACTGCAATTGGACATTCTGAGCGCTAAGAGGCCTCTATTGGGAAAAATAATATCTTCAAATAAAAACTACACAGAAGCATTGTGTGAAACTTCTTTCTGATATGTTCATTAAGCTAACAGAGTTAAACCATACTTTTGATTGAGCATTTATGAAACACTCTTTTTGTAGAAAATGCAAGTGGAGATTCGGAGCGCTAAGAGGGTAATAGTGGAAAAAGAAATGTCTTCAAATATAAACTACACAGAATCATTCGGTGAAACTTCCTTCTGATCTGTGCATTCAGCTAACAGAGTTAAACCATACTTTTGATTGAGCAGATCTGAACACTCTTTCTGTAGAAAATGCAACTGGACATTTGGAGCGCTAAGAGCGTAGTAGTGGAAAAAGGAATATATTCAAATATAAACTACACAGAAGCATTCTGTGAAACTTTTTTCTAATCTGAGCATTCAGCTAACAGAGTTAAACCATACTTTTGATTGAGCAGTTTTGAAACACTCTGTCTGTAGAAAATGCAACTGGACATTCGTAGCGCTAAGTGGGTAATAGTGGAAAAAAGAATATGTTCAAATATAAACTACACAGAAGCATTGTATGAAACTTCTTTCTGTTCTGTGCATTCAACTAACAGAGTTGAACCTTACTTTTGATTGAGGCGTTCTGAAACACTCTTTCTGTAGAAACTGCAATTGGACATTCTGAGCGCTAAGAGGCCTATATTGGGAAAATGAATGTCTACAAATAAAAACTACACAGAAGAATTGTGTGAAACTTCTTTCTGTTCTGTTTGTTCAACTAAAAGAGTTGAACCTTAGTTTTGATTGAGCCGTTCTGAAACACTCTTTCTGTAGAAAATGCAAGTGGAGATTCGGAGCGCTAAGAGGGTAATAGTGGAAAAAGGAATGTCTCCAAATATAAACTACACAGAATCATTCGGTGAAACTTCTTTCTGATCTGTGCATTCAGCTAACAGAGTTAAACCATACTTTTGATTGAGCAGATCTGAACTCTCTTTCTGTAGAAAATGCAACTGGACATTTGGAGCGCTAAGAGAGTAGTAGTGGAAAAAGTAATATATTCAAATATAAACTACACAGAAGGATTCTGTGAAACTTCTTTCTGATCTGAGCATTCAGCTAACAGAGTTAAACCATACTTTTGATTGAGCAGTTTTGAAACACTCTGTCTGTAGAAAATGCAACTGGAGGTTCGTAGCGCTAAGTGGGTAATTGTGGAAAAAAGAATATGTTCAAATATAAACTACACAGAAACAGTGTATGAAACTTCTTTCTATTCTGTGCATTCAACTAACAGTGTTGAACCTTACTTTTGATTGAGCCTTTCTGAAACACTCTTTCTGTAGAAACTGCAATTGGACATTCTGAGCGCTAAGAGGCCTATATTGGGAAAAATAATATCTTCAAATAAAAACTACACAGAAGCATTGTGTGAAACTTAATTCTGATATGTTCATTAAGCTAACAGAGTTAAACCATACTTTTGATTGCGCAGTTCTGAACACTCTTTCTGTAGAAAATGCAAGTGGACATTCGGAGCGCTAAGAGGGTAATAGTGGAAAAAGGAATATATTCAAATATAAACTACACAGAAGAATTGTGTGAAACTTCTTTCTGTTCTGTTTGTTCAACTAAAAGAGTTGAACCTTAGTTTTCATTGAGCCGTTCTGAAACACTCTTTCTGTAGAAAATGCAATGGAGATTCGGAGCGCTAAGAGGGTAATAGTGGAAAAAGGAATATATTCAAATATAAACTACACAGTAGCATTCTGTGAAAATTCTTTCTGTTCTGTGCATTCAAGTAACAGAGTTGAACCTTACTTTTGATTGAGCCCTTCTGAAACACTCTTTCTGTAGAAACTGCAATTGGACATGCTAAGCGCTAAGAGGCCTACATTGGGAAAAAGAATAACTTCAAATAAAAACTACACAGATGCATTCTGTGAAACTTATTTCTGATCTGTAAATTCAGTTAACAGAGATAAAATATATTTTTCATTGAGCAGTTATGAAACACTCTTTTTGTAGAAAATGCAATTGGAGATTCGGAGCGCTAAGAGGGTAATATTGGAAAAAGGAATGTCTTCAAATATAAACTACACAGAATCATTCGGTGAAACTTCTTTCTGATCTGTGCATTCAGCTAACAGAGTTAAACCATACTTTTGATTGAGCAGATCTGAACACTCTTTCTGTAGAAAATGCAACTGGACATTTGGAGCGCTAAGAGCGTAGTAGTGGAAAAAGGAATATATTCAAATATAAACTACACAGAAGCATTCTGTGAAACTTCTTTCTGATCTGAGCATTCAGCTAACAGAGTTAAACCATACTTTTGATTGAGCAGTTTTGAAACACTCTGTCTGTAGAAAATGCAACTGGACATTCGTAGCGCTAAGTGGGTAATAGTGGAAAAAAGAATATGTTCAAATATAAACTACACAGAAGCATTGTATGAAAATTCTTTCTGTTCTGTGCATTCAACTAACAGAGTTGAACCTTACTTTTGATTGAGCCGTTCTGAAACACTCTTTCTGTAGAAACTGCAATTGGACATTCTGAGTGCTAAGAGGCCTATATTGGGAAAAAGAATGTCTAAAAATAAAAACTACACAGAAGAATTGTGTGAAACTTCTTTCTGTTCTGTTTGTTCAACTAAAAGAGTTGAACCTTAGTTTTGATTGAGCCGTTCTGAAACACACTTTCTGTAGAAAATGCAATGGATATTCGGAGCGCTAAGAGGGTAATAGTGGAAAAAGGAATATATTCAAATATAAACTACACAGTAGCATTCTGTGAAAATTCTTTCTGTTCTGTGCATTCAACTAACAGAGTTGAACCTTACTTTTGATTGAGCCGTTCTGAAACACTCTTTCTGTAGAAACTGCAATTGGACATGCTAAGCGCTAAGAGGCCTACATTGGGAAAAAGAATATCTTCAAATAAAAACTACACAGATGCATTCTGTGAAAATTACTTCTGATCTGTAAATTCAGTTAACAGAGATAAAACATATTTTTGATTGAGCAGTTATGAAACACTCTTTTTGTAGAAAATGCAAGTGGAGATTCGGAGCGCTAAGAGGGTAATAGTGGAAAAAGGAATGTCTTCAAATATAAACTACACAGAATCATTCGGTGAAACTTCTTTCTGATCTGTGCATTCAGCTAACAGAGTTAAACCATACTTTTGATTGAGCAGATCTGAACACTCTTTCTCTAGAAAATGCAACTGGACATTTGGAGCGCTAATAGCGTAGTAGTGGAAAAAGGAATATATTCAAATATAAACTACACAGAAGCATTCTGTGAAACTTTTTTCTGATCTGAGCATTCATCTAACAGAGTTAAACCATACTTTTGATTGAGCAGTTTTGAAACACTCTGTCTGTAGAAAATGCAACTGGACATTCGTAGCCCTAAGTGGGTAATAGTGGAAAAAAGAGTATGTTCAAATATAAACTACACAGAAGCATTGTATGAAACTTCTTTCTGTTCTGCGCATTCAACTAACAGAGTTGAACCTTACTTTTGTTTGAGCCGTTTTGAAACACTCTTTCTGTAGAAACTGCAATTGGACATTCTGAGGGCTAAGAGGCCTATATTGGGAAAAAGAATGTCTACAAATAAAAACTACACAGAAGAATTGTGTGAAACTTCTTTCTGTTCTGTTTGTTCAACTAAAAGAGTTGAACCTTAGTTTTGATTGAGCCGTTCTGAAACACTCTTTCTGTAGAAAATGCAAGTGGAGATTCGGAGCGCTAAGAGGGTAATAGTGGAAAAAGGAATGTCTCCAAATATAAACTACACAGAATCATTCGGTGAAACTTCTTTCTGATCTGTGCATTCAGCTAACAGAGTTAAATCATACTTTTGATTGAGCAGATCTGAACTCTCTTTCTGTAGAAAATGCAACTGGACATTTGGAGCGCTAAGAGAGTAGTAGTGGAAAAAGTAATATATTCAAATATAAACTACACAGAAGGATTCTGTGAAACTTCTTTCTGATCTGAGCATTCAGCTAACAGAGTTAAACCATACTTTTGATTGAGCAGTTTTGAAACACTCTGTCTGTAGAAAATGCAACTGGAGATTCGTATCGCTAAGTGGGTAATTGTGGAAAAAAGAATATGTTCAAATATAAACTACACAGAAACAGTGTATGAAACTTCTTTCTGTTCTGTGCATTCAACTAACAGTGTTGAAGCTTACTTTTGATTGAGCCTTTCTGAAACACTCTTTCTGTAGAAACTGCAATTGGACATTCTGAGCGCTAAGAGGCCTATATTGGGAAAAATAATATCTTCAAATAAAAACTACACAGAAGCATTGTGTGAAACTTATTTCTGATATGTTCATTAAGCTAACAGAGTTAAACCATACTTTTGATTGCGCAGTTCTGAACACTCTTTCTGTAGAAAATGCAAGTGGACATTCGGAGCGCTAAGAGGGTAATAGTGGAAAAAGTAATATATTCAAATATAAACTACACAGTAGCATTCTGTGAAAATTCTTTCTGTTCTGTGCATTCAACTAACAGAGTTGAACCTTACTTTTGATTGAGCCGTTCTGAAACACTCTTTTTGTAGAAACTGCAATTGGACATGCTAAGCGCTAAGAGGCCTACATTGCGAAAAAGAATATCTTCAAATAAAAACTAAACAGATGCATTCTGTGAAACTTATTTCTGATCTGTAAATTCAGTTTACAGAGATAAAACATATTTTTGATTGAGCAGTTATGAAAAACTCTTTTTGTAGAAAATGCAAGTGGAGATTCGGAGCGCTAAGAGGGTAATAGTGGAAAAAGGAATGTCTTCAAATATAAACTACACAGAATCATTCGGTGAAACTTCTTTCTGATCTGTGCATTCAGCTAACAGAGTTAAACCATACTTATGATTGAGCAGATCTGAACACACTTTCTGTTGAAAATTCAACTGGACATTTGGAGCGCTAAGAGCGTAGTAGTGGAAAAAGGAATATATTCAAATATGAACTACACAGAAGCATTCTGTGAAACTTCTTTCTGATCTGAGCATTCAGCTAACAGAGTTAAACCATACTTTTGATTGAGCAGTTTTGAAACACTCTGTCTGTAGAAAATGCAACTGGACATTCGTTGCGCTAAGTGGGTAATTGTGGAAAAAAGAATATGTTCAAATATAAACTACACAGAAGCATTGTATGAAACTTCTTTCTGTTCTGTGCCTTCAACTAACAGAGTTGAACCTTACTTTTGATTGAGCCGTTCTGAAACACTCTTTCTGTAGAAACTGCAATTGGACATTCTGAGCGCTAAGAGGCCTATATTGGGAAAAAGAATGTCTACAAATAAAAACTACACAGAAGAATTGTGTGAAACTTCTTTCTCTTCTGTTTGTTCAACTAAAAGAGTTGAACCTTAGTTTTGATTGAGCCGTTCTGAAACACTCTTTCTGTAGAAAATGCAATGGAGATTCGGAGCGCTAAGAGGGTAATAGTGGAAAAAGGAATATATTCAAATATAAACTACACAGTAGCATTCTGTGAAAATTATTTCTGTTCTGTGCATTCAACTAACAGAGTTGAACCTTACTTTTGATTGAGCCGTTCTGAAACACTCTTTCTGTAGAAACTGCAATTGGACATGCTAAGCGCTAAGAGGCCTACATTGGGAAAAAGAATATCTTCAAATAAAAACTACACAGATGCATTCTGTGAAACTTATTTCTGATCTGTAAATTCAGTTAACAGAGATAAAACATATTTTTGATTGAGCAGTTATGAAACACTCTTTTTGTAGAAAATGCAATTGGAGATTCGGAGCGCTAAGAGGGTAATAGTGGAAAAAGGAATATCTTCAAATATAAACTACACAGAATCATTCGGTGAAACTTCTTTCTGATCTGTGCATTCAGCTAACAGAGTTAAAACATACTTTTGATTGAGCAGATCTGAACACTCTTTCTGTAGAAAATGCAACTGGACATTTGGAGCGCTAAGAGCGTAGTAGTGGAAAAAGGAATATATTCAAATATAAACTACACAGAAGCATTCTGTGAAACTTCTTTCTGATCTGAGCATTCAGCTAACAGAGTTAAACCATACTTTTGATTGAGCAGTTTTGAAACACTCTGTCTGTAGAAAATGCAACTGGACATTCGTAGCGCTAAGTGGGTAATAGTGGAAAAAAGAATATGTTCAAATATAAACTACACAGAAGCATTGTATGAAACTTCTTTCTGTTCTGTGCATTCAACTAACAGAGTTGAACCTTACTTTTGATTGAGCCGTTCTGAAACACTCTTTCTGTAGAAACTGCAATTGGACATTCTGAGCGCTAAGAGGCCTATATTGGGAAAAAGAATGTCTACAAATAAAAACTACACAGAAGAATTGTGTGAAACTTCTTTCTGTTCTGTTTGTTCAACTAAAAGAGTTGAACCTTAGTTTTGATTGAGCCGTTCTGAAACACACTTTCTGTAGAAAATGCAAGTGGAGATTCGGAGCGCTAAGAGGGTAATAGTGGAAAAAGGAATGTCTCCAATATAAACTACACAGAATCATTCTGTGAAACTTCTTTCTGATCTGTGCATTCAGCTAACAGAGTAAAAAAATACTTTTGATTGAGCAGATCTGAACACTCTTTTGTAGAAAATGCAACTGGACATTTGGAGCGCTAAGAGAGTAGTAGTGGAAAAAGGAATATATTCAAATATAAACTGAACAGAAGCATTCTGTGAAACTTCTTTCGGATCTGAGCATTCAGCTAACAGAGTTAAACCATACTTTTGATTGAGCAGTTTTGAAACACTCTGTCTGTAGAAAATGCAACTGGACATTCGTAGCGCTAAGTGGGTAATAGTGGAAAAAAGAATATGTTCAAATATAAACTACACAGAAACATTGTATGAAACTTCTTTCTGTTCTGTGCATTCAACTAACAGAGTTGAACCTTACATTTGATTGAGCCTTTCTGAAACACTCTTTCTGTAGAAACAGCAATTGGACATTCTGAGCGCTAAGAGGCCTCTATTGGGAAAAATAATATCTTCAAATAAAAACTACACAGAAGCATTGTGTGAAACTTATTTCTGATATGTTCATTAAGCTAACAGAGTTAAATCATACTTTTGATTGCGCAGTTCTGAACACTCTTTCTGTAGAAAATGCAAGTGGACATTCGGAGCGCTAAGAGGGTAATGGTGGAAAAAGGAATATATTCAAATATAAACTACACAGTAGCATTCTGTGAAAATTCTTTCTGTTCTGTGCATTCAACTAACAGAGTTGAACCTTACTTTTGATTGAGCCGTTGTGAAACACTCTTTCTGTAGAAACTGCAATTGGACATGCTAAGCGCTAAGAGGCCTACATTGGGAAAAAGAATATCTTCAAATAAAAACTACACAGATGCATTCTGTGAAACTTATTTCTGATCTGTAAATTCAGTTAACAGAGATAAAACATATTTTTGATTGAGCAGTTATGAAACTCTCCTTTTGTAGAAAATGCAAGTGGAGATTCGGAGCGCTAAGAGGGTAATAGTGGAAAAAGGAATGTCTTCAAATATAAACTACACAGAATCATTCGGTGAAACTTCTTTCTGATCTGTGCATTCAGCTAACAGAGTTAAACCATACTTTTGATTGAGCAGATCTGAACTCTCTTTCTGTAGAAAATGCAACTGGACATTTGGAGCGCTAAGAGAGTAGTAGTGGAAAAAGGAATATATTCAAATATAAACTACACAGAAAGATTCTGTGAAACTTCTTTCTGATCTGAGCATTCATCTAACAGAGTTAAACCATACTTTTGATTGAGCAGTTTTGAAACACTCTGTCTGTAGAAAATGCAACTTGACATTCGTAGCGCTAAGTGGGTAATAGTGGAAAAAAGAATATGTTCAAATATAAACTACACAGAAGCAGTGTATGAAACTTCTTTCTGTTCTGTGCATTCAACTAACAGAGTTGAACCTTACTTTTGATTGAGCCTTTCTGAAACACTCTTTCTGTAGAAACTGCAATTGGACATTCTGAGCGCTAAGAGGCCTCTATTGGGAAAAATAATATCTTCAAATAAAAACTACACAGAAGCATTGTGTGAAACTTCTTTCTGATATGTTCATTAAGCTAACAGAGTTAAACCATACTTTTGATTGAGCATTTATGAAACACTCTTTTTGTAGAAAATGCAAGTGGAGATTCGGAGCGCTAAGAGGGTAATAGTGGAAAAAGAAATGTCTTCAAATATAAACTACACAGAATCATTCGGTGAAACTTCCTTCTGATCTGTGCATTCAGCTAACAGAGTTAAACCATACTTTTGATTGAGCAGATCTGAACACTCTTTCTGTAGAAAATGCAACTGGACATTTGGAGCGCTAAGAGCGTAGTAGTGGAAAAAGGAATATATTCAAATATAAACTACACAGAAGCATTCTGTGAAACTTTTTTCTAATCTGAGCATTCAGCTAACAGAGTTAAACCATACTTTTGATTGAGCAGTTTTGAAACACTCTGTCTGTAGAAAATGCAACTGGACATTCGTAGCGCTAAGTGGGTAATAGTGGAAAAAAGAATATGTTCAAATATAAACTACACAGAAGCATTGTATGAAACTTCTTTCTGTTCTGTGCATTCAACTAACAGAGTTGAACCTTACTTTTGATTGAGGCGTTCTGAAACACTCTTTCTGTAGAAACTGCAATTGGACATTCTGAGCGCTAAGAGGCCTATATTGGGAAAATGAATGTCTACAAATAAAAACTACACAGAAGAATTGTGTGAAACTTCTTTCTGTTCTGTTTGTTCAACTAAAAGAGTTGAACCTTAGTTTTGATTGAGCCGTTCTGAAACACTCTTTCTGTAGAAAATGCAAGTGGAGATTCGGAGCGCTAAGAGGGTAATAGTGGAAAAAGGAATGTCTCCAAATATAAACTACACAGAATCATTCGGTGAAACTTCTTTCTGATCTGTGCATTCAGCTAACAGAGTTAAACCATACTTTTGATTGAGCAGATCTGAACTCTCTTTCTGTAGAAAATGCAACTGGACATTTGGAGCGCTAAGAGAGTAGTAGTGGAAAAAGTAATATATTCAAATATAAACTACACAGAAGGATTCTGTGAAACTTCTTTCTGATCTGAGCATTCAGCTAACAGAGTTAAACCATACTTTTGATTGAGCAGTTTTGAAACACTCTGTCTGTAGAAAATGCAACTGGAGGTTCGTAGCGCTAAGTGGGTAATTGTGGAAAAAAGAATATGTTCAAATATAAACTACACAGAAACAGTGTATGAAACTTCTTTCTATTCTGTGCATTCAACTAACAGTGTTGAACCTTACTTTTGATTGAGCCTTTCTGAAACACTCTTTCTGTAGAAACTGCAATTGGACATTCTGAGCGCTAAGAGGCCTATATTGGGAAAAATAATATCTTCAAATAAAAACTACACAGAAGCATTGTGTGAAACTTAATTCTGATATGTTCATTAAGCTAACAGAGTTAAACCATACTTTTGATTGCGCAGTTCTGAACACTCTTTCTGTAGAAAATGCAAGTGGACATTCGGAGCGCTAAGAGGGTAATAGTGGAAAAAGGAATATATTCAAATATAAACTACACAGAAGAATTGTGTGAAACTTCTTTCTGTTCTGTTTGTTCAACTAAAAGAGTTGAACCTTAGTTTTCATTGAGCCGTTCTGAAACACTCTTTCTGTAGAAAATGCAATGGAGATTCGGAGCGCTAAGAGGGTAATAGTGGAAAAAGGAATATATTCAAATATAAACTACACAGTAGCATTCTGTGAAAATTCTTTCTGTTCTGTGCATTCAAGTAACAGAGTTGAACCTTACTTTTGATTGAGCCCTTCTGAAACACTCTTTCTGTAGAAACTGCAATTGGACATGCTAAGCGCTAAGAGGCCTACATTGGGAAAAAGAATAACTTCAAATAAAAACTACACAGATGCATTCTGTGAAACTTATTTCTGATCTGTAAATTCAGTTAACAGAGATAAAATATATTTTTCATTGAGCAGTTATGAAACACTCTTTTTGTAGAAAATGCAATTGGAGATTCGGAGCGCTAAGAGGGTAATATTGGAAAAAGGAATGTCTTCAAATATAAACTACACAGAATCATTCGGTGAAACTTCTTTCTGATCTGTGCATTCAGCTAACAGAGTTAAACCATACTTTTGATTGAGCAGATCTGAACACTCTTTCTGTAGAAAATGCAACTGGACATTTGGAGCGCTAAGAGCGTAGTAGTGGAAAAAGGAATATATTCAAATATAAACTACACAGAAGCATTCTGTGAAACTTCTTTCTGATCTGAGCATTCAGCTAACAGAGTTAAACCATACTTTTGATTGAGCAGTTTTGAAACACTCTGTCTGTAGAAAATGCAACTGGACATTCGTAGCGCTAAGTGGGTAATAGTGGAAAAAAGAATATGTTCAAATATAAACTACACAGAAGCATTGTATGAAAATTCTTTCTGTTCTGTGCATTCAACTAACAGAGTTGAACCTTACTTTTGATTGAGCCGTTCTGAAACACTCTTTCTGTAGAAACTGCAATTGGACATTCTGAGCGCTAAGAGGCCTCTATTGGGAAAAATAATATCTTCAAATAAAAACTACACAGAAGCATTGTGTGAAACTTATTTCTGATATGTTCATTAAGCTAACAGAGTTAAACCATACTTTTGATTGCGCAGTTCTGAACACTCTTTCTGTAGAAAATGCAAGAGGACATTCGGAGCGCTAAGAGGGTAATAGTGGAAAAAGGAATATATTCAAATATAAACTACACAGTAGCATTCTGTGAAAATTCTTTCTGTTCTGTGCATTCAACTAACAGAGTTGAACCTTACTTTTGATTGAGCCGTTCTGAAACACTCTTTCTGTAGAAACTGCAATTGGACATGCTAAGCGCTAAGAGGCCTACATTGGGAAAAAGAATATCTTCAAATAAAAACTATACAGATGCATTCTGTGAAACTTATTTCTGATCTGTAAATTCAGTTAACAGAGATAAAACATATTTTTGATTGAGCAGTTATGAAACACTCTTTTTGTAGAAAATGCAAGTGGAGATTCGGAGCGCTAAGAGGGTAATAGTGGAAAAAGGAATATCTTCAAATATAAACTACACAGAATCATTCGGTGAAACTTCTTTCTGATCTGTGCATTCAGCTAACAGAGTTAAACCATACTTTTGATTGAGCAGATCTGAACACTCTTTCTGTAGAAAATGCAACTGGACATTTGGAGCGCTAAGAGCGTAGTAGTGGAAAAAGGAATATATTCAAATATAAACTACACAGAAGCATTCTGTGAAACTTCTTTCTGATCTGAGCATTCAGCTAACAGAGTTAAACCATACTTTTGATTGAGCAGTTTTGAAACACTCTGTCTGTAGAAAATGCAACTGGACATTCGTAGCGCTAAGTGGGTAATAGTGGAAAAAAGAATATGTACAAATATAAACTACACAGAAGCATTGTATGAAACTTCTTTCTGTTCTGTGCATTCAACTAACAGAGTTGAACCTTACTTTTGATTGAGCCGTTCTGAAACACTCTTTCTGTAGAAACTGCAATTGGACATTCTGAGCGCTAAGAGACCTATATTGGGAAAAAGAATGTCTACAAATAAAAACTACACAGAAGAATTGTGTGAAACTTCTTTCTGTTCTGTTTGTTCAACTGAAAGAGTTGAACATTAGTTTTGATTGAGCCGTTCCGAAACACACTTTCTGTAGAAAATGCAAGTGGAGATTCGGAGCGCTAAGAGGGTAATAGTGGAAAAAGGAATGTCTCCAAATATAAACTACACAGAATCATTCTGTGAAACTTCTTTCTGATCTGTGCATTCAGCTAACAGAGTTAAACCATACTTTTGATTGAGCAGATCTGAACACTCTTTCTGTAGAAAATGCAACTGGACATTTGGAGCGCTAACAGAGTAGTAGTGGAAAAAGGAATATATTCAAATATAAACTACACAGAAGCATTCTGTGAAACTTCTTTCTGATCTGAGCATTCAGCTAACAGAGTTAAACCATACTTTTGATTGAACAGTTTTGAAACACTCTGTCTGTAGAAAATGCAACTGGACATTCGTAGCGCTAAGTGGGTAATAGTGGAAAAAAGAATATGTTCAAATATAAACTACACAGAAGCATTGTATGAAACTTCTTTCTGTTCTGTGCATTCAACTAACAGAGTTGAACCTTACTTTTGATTGAGACTTTCTGAAACACTCTTTCTGTAGAAACAGCAATTGGACATTCTGAGCGCTAAGAGGCCTATATTGGGAAAAATAATATCTTCAAATAAAAACTACACAGAAGCATTGTGTGAAACTTATTTCTGATATGTTCATTAAGCTAACAGAGTTAAACCATACTTTTGATTGCGCAGTTCTGAACACTCTTTGTGTAGAAAATGCAAGTGGACATTCGGAGCGCTAAGAGGGTAATAGTGGAAAAAGGAATATATTCAAATATAAACTACACAGTAGCATTCTGTGAAAATTCTTTCTGTTCTGTGCATTCAACTAACAGAATTGAACCTTACTTTTGATTGAGCCGTTCTGAAACACTCTTTCTGTAGAAACTGCAATTGGACATGCTAAGCGCTAAGAGGCCTATATTGGGAAAAAGAATATCTTCAAATAAAAACTACACAGATGCATTCTGTGAAACTTATTTCTGATCTGTAAATTCAGTTAACAGAGATAAAACATATTTTTGATTGAGCAGTTATGAAACACTCTTTTTGTAGAAAATGCAAGTGGAGATTCGGAGCGCTAAGAGGGTAATACTGGAAAAAGGAATGTCTTCAAATATAAACTACACAGAATCATTCGGTGAAACTTCTTTCTGATCTGTGCATTCAGCTAACAGAGTTAAACCATACTTTTGATTGAGCAGATCTGAACACTCTTTCTGTAGAAAATGCAACTGGACATTTGGAGCGCTAAGAGCGTAGTAGTGGAAAAAGGAATATATTCAAATATAAACTACACAGAAGCATTCTGTGAAACTTCTTTCTGATCTGAGCATTCAGCTAACAGAGTTAAACCATACTTTTGATTGAGCAGTTTTGAAACACTCTGTCTGTAGAAAATGCAACTGGACATTCGTAGCGCTAAGTGGGTAATAGTGGAAAAAAGAATATGTTCAAATATAAACTACACAGAAGCCTTGTATGAAACTTCTTTCTGTTCTGTGCATTCAACTAACAGAGTTGAACCTTAGTTTTGATAGAGCCGTTCTGAAACACTCTTTCTGTAGAAACTGCAATTGGACATTCTGAGCGCTAAGAGGACTATATTGGGAAAAAGAATGTCTACAAATAAAAACTACACAGAAGAATTGTGTGAAACTTCTTTCTGTTCTGTTTGTTCAACTAAAAGAGTTGAACCTTAGTTTTGATTGAGCCGTTCTGAAACACTCTTTCTGCAGAAAATGCAAGTGGAGATTCGGAGCGCTAAGAGGGTAATAGTGGAAAAAGGAATGTCTCCAAATATAAACTACACAGAATCATTCGGTGAAACTTCTTTCTGATCTGTGCATTCAGCTAACAGAGTTAAACCATACCTTTGATTGAGCAGATCTGAACTCTCTTTCTGTAGAAAATGCAACTGGACATTTGGAGCGCTAAGAGAGTAGTAGTGGAAAAAGGAATATATTCAAATATAAACTACACAGAAGCATTCTGTGAAACTTCTTTCTGATCTGAACATTCAGCTAACAGAATTAAACCATACTTTTGATTGAGCAGTTTTGAAACACTCTGTCTGTAGAAAATGCAACTGGACATTCGTAGCGCTAAGTGGGTAATAGTGGAAAAAAGAATATGTTCAAATATAAACTACACAGAAGCATTGTATGAAAATTCTTTCTGTTCTGTGCATTCAACTAACAGAGTTGAACCTTACTTTTGATTGAGCCGTTCTGAAACACTCTTTCTGTAGAAACTGCAATTGGACATTCTGAGCGCTAAGAGGCCTATATTGGGAAAAAGAATGTCTACAAATAAAAACTACACAGAAGAATTGTGTGAAACTTCTTTCTGTTCTGTTTGTTCAACTAAAAGAGTTGAACCTTAGTTTTGATTGAGCCGTTGTGAAACACACTTTCTGTAGAAAATGCAAGTGGAGATTCGAAGCGCTAAGAGGGTAATAGTGGAAAAAGGAATGTCTCCAAATATAAACTACACAGAATCATTCTGTGAAACTTTTTTCTGATCTGTGCATTCAGCTAACAGAGTTAAACCATACTTTTGATTGAGCAGATCTGAACTCTCTTTCTGTAGAAAATGCAACTGGACATTTGGAGCGCTAAGAGAGTAGTAGTGGAAAAAGGAATATATTCAAATATAAACTACACAGAAGGATTCTGTGCAACTTCTTTCTGATCTGAGCATTCAGCTAACAGAGTTAAACCATACTTTTGATTGAGCAGTTTTGAAACACTCTGTCTGTAGAAAATGCAACTGGACATTCGTAGCGCTAAGTGGGTAATAGTGGAAAAAAGAATATGTTCAAATATAAACTACACAGAAGCATTGTATGAAACTTCTTTCTGTTCTGTGCATTCAACTAACAGAGTTGAACCTTACATTTGATTGAGCCTTTCTGAAACACTCTTTCTGTAGAAACTGCAATTGGACATTCTGAGCGCTAAGAGGCCTCTATTGGGAAAAATAATATCTTCAAATAAAAACTACACAGAAGCATTGTGTGAAACTTATTTCTGATATGTTCATTAAGCTAACAGAGTTAAACCATACTTTTGATTGCGCAGTTCTGAACACTCTTTCTGTAGAAAATGCAAGAGGACATTCGGAGCGCTAAGAGGGTAATAGTGGAAAAAGGAATATATTCAAATATAAACTACACAGTAGCATTCTGTGAAAATTCTTTCTGTTCTGTGCATTCAACTAACAGAGTTGAACCTTACTTTTGATTGAGCCGTTCTGAAACACTCTTTCTGTAGAAACTGCAATTGGACATGCTAAGCGCTAAGAGGCCTACATTGGGAAAAAGATTATCTTCAAATAAAAACTATACAGATGCATTCTGTGAAACTTATTTCTGATCTGTAAATTCAGTTAACAGAGATAAAACATATTTTTGATTGAGCAGTTATGAAACACTCTTTTTGTAGAAAATGCAAGTGGAGATTCGGAGCGCTAAGATGGTAATAGTGGAAAAAGGAATATCTTCAAATATAAACTACACAGAATCATTCGGTGAAACTTCTTTCTGATCTGTGCATTCAGCTAACAGAGTTAAACCATACTTTTGATTGAGCAGATCTGAACACTCTTTCTGTAGAAAATGCAACTGGACATTTGGAGCGCTAAGAGCGTAGTAGTGGAAAAAGGAATATATTCAAATATAAACTACACAGAAGCATTCTGTGAAACTTCTTTCTGATCTGAGCATTCAGCTAACAGAGTTAAACCATACTTTTGATTGAGCAGTTTTGAAACACTCTGTCTGTAGAAAATGCAACTGGACATTCGTAGCGCTAAGTGGGTAATAGTGGAAAAAAGAATATGTACAAATATAAACTACACAGAAGCATTGTATGAAACTTCTTTCTGTTCTGTGCATTCAACTAACAGAGTTGAACCTTACTTTTGATTGAGCCGTTCTGAAACACTCTTTCTGTAGAAACTGCAATTGGACATTCTGAGCGCTAAGAGACCTATATTGGGAAAAAGAATGTCTACAAATAAAAACTACACAGAAGAATTGTGTGAAACTTCTTTCTGTTCTGTTTGTTCAACTGAAAGAGTTGAACCTTAGTTTTGATTGAGCCGTTCCGAAACACACTTTCTGTAGAAAATGCAAGTGGAGATTCGGAGCGCTAAGAGGGTAATAGTGGAAAAAGGAATGTCTCCAAATATAAACTACACAGAATCATTCTGTGAAACTTCTTTCTGATCTGTGCATTCAGCTAACAGAGTTAAACCATACTTTTGATTGAGCAGATCTGAACACTCTTTCTGTAGAAAATGCAACTGGACATTTGGAGCGCTAACAGAGTAGTAGTGGAAAAAGGAATATATTCAAATATAAACTACACAGAAGCATTCTGTGAAACTTCTTTCTGATCTGAGCATTCAGCTAACAGAGTGAAACCATACTTTTGATTGAACAGTTTTGAAACACTCTGTCTGTAGAAAATGCAACTGGACATTCGTAGCGCTAAGTGGGTAATAGTGGAAAAAAGAATATGTTCAAATATAAACTACACAGAAGCATTGTATGAAACTTCTTTCTGTTCTGTGCATTCAACTAACAGAGTTGAACCTTACTTTTGATTGAGACTTTCTGAAACACTCTTTCTGTAGAAACAGCAATTGGACATTCTGAGCGCTAAGAGGCCTATATTGGGAAAAATAATATCTTCAAATAAAAACTACACAGAAGCATTGTGTGAAACTTATTTCTGATATGTTCATTAAGCTAACAGAGTTAAACCATACTTTTGATTGCGCAGTTCTGAACACTCTTTGTGTAGAAAATGCAAGTGGACATTCGGAGCGCTAAGAGGGTAATAGTGGAAAAAGGAATATATTCAAATATAAACTACACAGTAGCATTCTGTGAAAATTCTTTCTGTTCTGTGCATTCAACTAACAGAATTGAACCTTACTTTTGATTGAGCCGTTCTGAAACACTCTTTCTGTAGAAACTGCAATTGGACATGCTAAGCGCTAAGAGGCCTATATTGGGAAAAAGAATATCTTCAAATAAAAACTACACAGATGCATTCTGTGAAACTTATTTCTGATCTGTAAATTCAGTTAACAGAGATAAAACATATTTTTGATTGAGCAGTTATGAAACACTCTTTTTGTAGAAAATGCAAGTGGAGATTCGGAGCGCTAAGAGGGTAATACTGGAAAAAGGAATGTCTTCAAATATAAACTACACAGAATCATTCGGTGAAACTTCTTTCTGATCTGTGCATTCAGCTAACAGAGTTAAACCATACTTTTGATTGAGCAGATCTGAACACTCTTTCTGTAGAAAATGCAACTGGACATTTGGAGCGCTAAGAGCGTAGTAGTGGAAAAAGGAATATATTCAAATATAAACTACACAGAAGCATTCTGTGAAACTTCTTTCTGATCTGAGCATTCAGCTAACAGAGTTAAACCATACTTTTGATTGAGCAGTTTTGAAACACTCTGTCTGTAGAAAATGCAACTGGACATTCGTAGCGCTAAGTGGGTAATAGTGGAAAAAAGAATATGTTCAAATATAAACTACACAGAAGCCTTGTATGAAACTTCTTTCTGTTCTGTGCATTCAACTAACAGAGTTGAACCTTAGTTTTGATAGAGCCGTTCTGAAACACTCTTTCTGTAGAAACTGCAATTGGACATTCTGAGCGCTAAGAGGACTATATTGGGAAAAAGAATGTCTACAAATAAAAACTACACAGAAGAATTGTGTGAAACTTCTTTCTGTTCTGTTTGTTCAACTAAAAGAGTTGAACCTTAGTTTTGATTGAGCCGTTCTGAAACACTCTTTCTGTAGAAAATGCAAGTGGAGATTCGGAGCGCTAAGAGGGTAATAGTGGAAAAAGGAATGTCTCCAAATATAAACTACACAGAATCATTCGGTGAAACTTCTTTCTGATCTGTGCATTCAGCTAACAGAGTTAAACCATACCTTTGATTGAGCAGATCTGAACTCTCTTTCTGTAGAAAATGCAACTGGACATTTGGAGCGCTAAGAGAGTAGTAGTGGAAAAAGGAATATATTCAAATATAAACTACACAGAAGCATTCTGTGAAACTTCTTTCTGATCTGAACATTCAGCTAACAGAATTAAACCATACTTTTGATTGAGCAGTTTTGAAACACTCTGTCTGTAGAAAATGCAACTGGACATTCGTAGCGCTAAGTGGGTAATAGTGGAAAAAAGAATATATACAAATATAAACTACACAGAAGCATTGTATGAAACTTCTTTCTGTTCTGTGCATTCAACTAACAGAGTTGAACCTTACTTTTGATTGAGCCGTTCTGAAACACTCTTTCTGTAGAAACTGCAATTGGACATTCTGAGCGCTAAGAGGCCTATATTGGGAAAAAGAATGTCTACAAATAAAAACTACACAGAAGAATTGTGTGAAACTTCTTTCTGTTCTGTTTGTTCAACTAAAAGAGTTGAACCTTAGTTTTGATTGAGCCGTTGTGAAACACACTTTCTGTAGAAAATGCAAGTGGAGATTCGGAGCGCTAAGAGGGTAATAGTGGAAAAAGGAATGTCTCCAAATATAAACTACACAGAATCATTCTGTGAAACTTTTTTCTGATCTGTGCATTCAGCTAACAGAGTTAAACCATACTTTTGATTGAGCAGATCTGAACTCTCTTTCTGTAGAAAATGCAACTGGACATTTGGAGCGCTAAGAGATTAGTAGTGGAAAAAGGAATATATTCAAATATAAACTACACAGAAGGATTCTGTGCAACTTCTTTCTGATCTGAGCATTCAGCTAACAGAGTTAAACCATACTTTTGATTGAGCAGTTTTGAAACACTCTGTCTGTAGAAAATGCAACTGGACATTCGTAGCGCTAAGTGGGTAATAGTGGAAAAAAGAATATGTTCAAATATAAACTACACAGAAGCAGTGTATGAAACTTCTTTCTGTTCTGTGCATTCAACTAACAGAGTTGAACCTTACTTTTGATTGAGCCTTTCTGAAACACTCTTTCTGTAGAAACTGCAATTGGACATTCTGAGCTCTAAGAGGCCTCTATTGGGAAAAATAATATCTTCAAATAAAAACTACACAGAAGCATTGTGTGAAACTTATTTCTGATATGTTCATTAAGCTAACAGAGTTAAACCATACTTTTGATTGCGCAGTTCTGAACACTCTTTCTGTAGAAAATGCAAGTGGACATTCGGAGCGCTAAGAGGGTAATGGTGGAAAAAGGAATATATTCAAATATAAACTACACAGTAGCATTCTGTGAAAATTCTCTCTGTTCTGTGCATTCAACTAACAGAGTTGAACCTTACTTTTGATTGAGCCGTTCTGAAACACTCTTTCTGTAGAAACTGCAATTGCACATGCTAAGCGCTAAGAGGCCTACATTGGGAAAAAGAATATCTTCAAATAAAAACTACACAGATGCATTCTGTGAAACTTATTTCTGATCTGTAAATTCAGTTAACAGAGATAAAACATATTTTTGATTGAGCAGTTATGAAACTCTCCTTTTGTAGAAAATGCAAGTGGAGATTCGGAGCGCTAAGAGGGTAATAGTGGAAAAAGGAATGTCTTCAAATATAAACTACACAGAATCATTCGGTGAAACTTCTTTCTGATCTGTGCATTCAGCTAACAGAGTTAAACCATACTTTTGATTGAGCAGATCTGAACTCTCTTTCTGTAGAAAATGCAACTGGACATTTGGAGCGCTAAGAGAGTAGTAGTGGAAAAAGGAATATATTCAAATATAAACTACACAGAAAGATTCTGTGAAACTTCTTTCTGATCTGAGCATTCATCTAACAGAGTTAAACCATACTTTTGATTGAGCAGTTTTGAAACACTCTGTCTGTAGAAAATGCAACTTGACATTCGTAGCGCTAAGTGGGTAATAGTGGAAAAAAGAATATGTTCAAATATAAACTACACAGAAGCAGTGTATGAAACTTCTTTCTGTTCTGTGCATTCAACTAACAGAGTTGAACCTTACTTTTGATTGAGCCTTTCTGAAACACTCTTTCTGTAGAAACTGCAATTGGACATTCTGAGCGCTAAGAGGCCTCTATTGGGAAAAATAATATCTTCAAATAAAAACTACACAGAAGCATTGTGTGAAACTTCTTTCTGATATGTTCATTAAGCTAACAGAGTTAAACCATACTTTTGATTGAGCATTTATGAAACACTCTTTTTGTAGAAAATGCAAGTGGAGATTCGGAGCGCTAAGAGGGTAATAGTGGAAAAAGAAATGTCTTCAAATATAAACTACACAGAATCATTCGGTGAAACTTCCTTCTGATCTGTGCATTCAGCTAACAGAGTTAAACCATACTTTTGATTGAGCAGATCTGAACACTCTTTCTGTAGAAAATGCAACTGGACATTTGGAGCGCTAAGAGCGTAGTAGTGGAAAAAGGAATATATTCAAATATAAACTACACAGAAGCATTCTGTGAAACTTTTTTCTAATCTGAGCATTCAGCTAACAGAGTTAAACCATACTTTTGATTGAGCAGTTTTGAAACACTCTGTCTGTAGAAAATGCAACTGGACATTCGTAGCGCTAAGTGGGTAATAGTGGAAAAAAGAATATGTTCAAATATAAACTACACAGAAGCATTGTATGAAACTTCTTTCTGTTCTGTGCATTCAACTAACAGAGTTGAACCTTACTTTTGATTGAGGCGTTCTGAAACACTCTTTCTGTAGAAACTGCAATTGGACATTCTGAGCGCTAAGAGGCCTATATTGGGAAAATGAATGTCTACAAATAAAAACTACACAGAAGAATTGTGTGAAACTTCTTTCTGTTCTGTTTGTTCAACTAAAAGAGTTGAACGTTAGTTTTGATTGAGCCGTTCTGAAACACTCTTTCTGTAGAAAATGCAAGTGGAGATTCGGAGCGCTAAGAGGGTAATAGTGGAAAAAGGAATGTCTCCAAATATAAACTACACAGAATCATTCGGTGAAACTTCTTTCTGATCTGTGCATTCAGCTAACAGAGTTAAACCATACTTTTGATTGAGCAGATCTGAACTCTCTTTCTGTAGAAAATGCAACTGGACATTTGGAGCGCTAAGAGAGTAGTAGTGGAAAAAGTAATATATTCAAATATAAACTACACAGAAGGATTCTGTGAAACTTCTTTCTGATCTGAGCATTCAGCTAACAGAGTTAAACCATACTTTTGATTGAGCAGTTTTGAAACACTCTGTCTGTAGAAAATGCAACTGGAGGTTCGTAGCGCTAAGTGGGTAATTGTGGAAAAAAGAATATGTTCAAATATAAACTACACAGAAACAGTGTATGAAACTTCTTTCTATTCTGTGCATTCAACTAACAGTGTTGAACCTTACTTTTGATTGAGCCTTTCTGAAACACTCTTTCTGTAGAAACTGCAATTGGACATTCTGAGCGCTAAGAGGCCTATATTGGGAAAAATAATATCTTCAAATAAAAACTACACAGAAGCATTGTGTGAAACTTAATTCTGATATGTTCATTAAGCTAACAGAGTTAAACCATACTTTTGATTGCGCAGTTCTGAACACTCTTTCTGTAGAAAATGCAAGTGGACATTCGGAGCGCTAAGAGGGTAATAGTGGAAAAAGGAATATATTCAAATATAAACTACACAGAAGAATTGTGTGAAACTTCTTTCTGTTCTGTTTGTTCAACTAAAAGAGTTGAACCTTAGTTTTCATTGAGCCGTTCTGAAACACTCTTTCTGTAGAAAATGCAATGGAGATTCGGAGCGCTAAGAGGGTAATAGTGGAAAAAGGAATATATTCAAATATAAACTACACAGTAGCATTCTGTGAAAATTCTTTCTGTTCTGTGCATTCAAGTAACAGAGTTGAACCTTACTTTTGATTGAGCCCTTCTGAAACACTCTTTCTGTAGAAACTGCAATTGGACATGCTAAGCGCTAAGAGGCCTACATTGGGAAAAAGAATAACTTCAAATAAAAACTACACAGATGCATTCTGTGAAACTTATTTCTGATCTGTAAATTCAGTTAACAGAGATAAAATATATTTTTCATTGAGCAGTTATGAAACACTCTTTTTGTAGAAAATGCAATTGGAGATTCGGAGCGCTAAGAGGGTAATATTGGAAAAAGGAATGTCTTCAAATATAAACTACACAGAATCATTCGGTGAAACTTCTTTCTGATCTGTGCATTCAGCTAACAGAGTTAAACCATACTTTTGATTGAGCAGATCTGAACACTCTTTCTGTAGAAAATGCAACTGGACATTTGGAGCGCTAAGAGCGTAGTAGTGGAAAAAGGAATATATTCAAATATAAACTACACAGAAGCATTCTGTGAAACTTCTTTCTGATCTGAGCATTCAGCTAACAGAGTTAAACCATACTTTTGATTGAGCAGTTTTGAAACACTCTGTCTGTAGAAAATGCAACTGGACATTCGTAGCGCTAAGTGGGTAATAGTGGAAAAAAGAATATGTTCAAATATAAACTACACAGAAGCATTGTATGAAAATTCTTTCTGTTCTGTGCATTCAACTAACAGAGTTGAACCTTACTTTTGATTGAGCCGTTCTGAAACACTCTTTCTGTAGAAACTGCAATTGGACATTCTGAGTGCTAAGAGGCCTATATTGGGAAAAAGAATGTCTAAAAATAAAAACTACACAGAAGAATTGTGTGAAACTTCTTTCTGTTCTGTTTGTTCAACTAAAAGAGTTGAACCTTAGTTTTGATTGAGCCGTTCTGAAACACACTTTCTGTAGAAAATGCAATGGATATTCGGAGCGCTAAGAGGGTAATAGTGGAAAAAGGAATATATTCAAATATAAACTACACAGTAGCATTCTGTGAAAATTCTTTCTGTTCTGTGCATTCAACTAACAGAGTTGAACCTTACTTTTGATTGAGCCGTTCTGAAACACTCTTTCTGTAGAAACTGCAATTGGACATGCTAAGCGCTAAGAGGCCTACATTGGGAAAAAGAATATCTTCAAATAAAAACTACACAGATGCATTCTGTGAAAATTACTTCTGATCTGTAAATTCAGTTAACAGAGATAAAACATATTTTTGATTGAGCAGTTATGAAACACTCTTTTTGTAGAAAATGCAAGTGGAGATTCGGAGCGCTAAGAGGGTAATAGTGGAAAAAGGAATGTCTTCAAATATAAACTACACAGAATCATTCGGTGAAACTTCTTTCTGATCTGTGCATTCAGCTAACAGAGTTAAACCATACTTTTGATTGAGCAGATCTGAACACTCTTTCTCTAGAAAATGCAACTGGACATTTGGAGCGCTAATAGCGTAGTAGTGGAAAAAGGAATATATTCAAATATAAACTACACAGAAGCATTCTGTGAAACTTTTTTCTGATCTGAGCATTCATCTAACAGAGTTAAACCATACTTTTGATTGAGCAGTTTTGAAACACTCTGTCTGTAGAAAATGCAACTGGACATTCGTAGCGCTAAGTGGGTAATAGTGGAAAAAAGAATATGTTCAAATATAAACTACACAGAAGCATTGTATGAAACTTCTTTCTGTTCTGCGCATTCAACTAACAGAGTTGAACCTTACTTTTGTTTGAGCCGTTTTGAAACACTCTTTCTGTAGAAACTGCAATTGGACATTCTGAGGGCTAAGAGGAGTATATTGGGAAAAAGAATGTCTACAAATAAAAACTACACAGAAGAATTGTGTGAAACTACTTTCTGTTCTGTTTGTTCAACTAAAAGAGTTGAACATTAGTTTTGATTGAGCCGTTCTGAAACACTCTTTCTGTAGAAAATGCAAGTGGAGATTCGGAGCGCTAAGAGGGTAATAGTGGAAAAAGGAATGTCTCCAAATATAAACTACACAGAATCATTCTGTGAAACTTTTTTCTGATCTGTGCATTCAGCTAACAGAGTTAAACCATACTTTTGATTGAGCAGATCTGAACTCTCTTTCTGTAGAAAATGGAACTGGACATTTGGAGCGCTAAGAGAGTAGTAGTGGAAAAAGGAATATATTCAAATATAAACTACACAGAAGGATTCTGTGCAACTTCTTTCTGATCTGAGCATTCAGCTAACAGAGTTAAACCATACTTTTGATTGAGCAGTTTTGAAACACTCTTTCTGTAGAAAATGCAACTGGACATTCGTAGCGCTAAGTGGGTAATAGTGGAAAAAAGAATATGTTCAAATATAAACTACACAGAAGCATTGTATGAAACTTCTTTCTGTTCTGTGCATTCAACTAACAGAGTTGAACCTTACATTTGATTGAGCCTTTCTGAAACACTCTTTCTGTAGAAACTGCAATTGGACATTCTGAGCGCTAAGAGGCCTCTATTGGGAAAAATAATATCTTCAAATAAAAACTACACAGAAGCATTGTTTGAAACTTATTTCTGATATGTTCATTAAGCGAACAGAGTTAAACAATACTTTTGATTGCGCAGTTCTGAACACTCTTTCTGTAGAAAATGCAAGAGGACATTCGGAGCGCTAAGAGGGTAATAGTGGAAAAAGGAATATATTCAAATATAAACTACACAGTAGCATTCTGTGAAAATTCTTTCTGTTCTGTGCATTCAACTAACAGAGTTGAACCTTACTTTTGATTGAGCCGTTCTGAAACACTCTTTCTGTAGAAACTGCAATTGGACATGCTAAGCGCTAAGAGGCCTACATTGGGAAAAAGAATATCTTCAAATAAAAACTATACAGATGCATTCTGTGAAACTTATTTCTGATCTGTAAATTCAGTTAACAGAGATAAAACATATTTTTGATTGAGCAGTTATGAAACACTCTTTTTGTAGAAAATGCAAGTGGAGATTCGGAGCGCTAAGAGGGTAATAGTGGAAAAAGGAATATCTTCAAATATAAACTACACAGAATCATTCGGTGAAACTTCTTTCTGATCTGTGCATTCAGCTAACAGAGTTAAACCATACTTTTGATTGAGCAGATCTGAACACTCTTTCTGTAGAAAATGCAACTGGACATTTGGAGCGCTAAGAGCGTAGTAGTGGAAAAAGGAATATATTCAAATATAAACTACACAGAAGCATTCTGTGAAACTTCTTTCTGATCTGAGCATTCAGCTAACAGAGTTAAACCATACTTTTGATTGAGCAGTTTTGAAACACTCTGTCTGTAGAAAATGCAACTGGACATTCGTAGCGCTAAGTGGGTAATAGTGGAAAAAAGAATATGTACAAATATAAACTACACAGAAGCATTGTATGAAACTTCTTTCTGTTCTGTGCATTCAACTAACAGAGTTGAACCTTACTTTTGATTGAGCCGTTCTGAAACACTCTTTCTGTAGAAACTGCAATTGGACATTCTGAGCGCTAAGAGACCTATATTGGGAAAAAGAATGTCTACAAATAAAAACTACACAGAAGAATTGTGTGAAACTTCTTTCTGTTCTGTTTGTTCAACTGAAAGAGTTGAACCTTAGTTTTGATTGAGCCGTTCCGAAACACACTTTCTGTAGAAAATGCAAGTGGAGATTCGGAGCGCTAAGAGGGTAATAGTGGAAAAAGGAATGTCTCCAAATATAAACTACACAGAATCATTCTGTGAAACTTCTTTCTGATCTGTGCATTCAGCTAACAGAGTTAAACCATACTTTTGATTGAGCAGATCTGAACACTCTTTCTGTAGAAAATGCAACTGGACATTTGGAGCGCTAACAGAGTAGTAGTGGAAAAAGGAATATATTCAAATATAAACTACACAGAAGCATTCTGTGAAACTTCTTTCTGATCTGAGCATTCAGCTAACAGAGTTAAACCATACTTTTGATTGAACAGTTTTGAAACACTCTGTCTGTAGAAAATGCAACTGGACATTCGTAGCGCTAAGTGGGTAATAGTGGAAAAAAGAATATTTTCAAATATAAACTACACAGAAGCATTGTATGAAACTTCTTTCTGTTCTGTGCATTCAACTAACAGAGTTGAACCTTACTTTTGATTGAGACTTTCTGAAACACTCTTTCTGTAGAAACAGCAATTGGACATTCTGAGCCCTAAGAGGCCTATATTGGGAAAAATAATATCTTCAAATAAAAATTACACAGAAGCATTGTGTGAAACTTATTTCTGATATGTTCATTAAGCTAACAGAGTTAAACCATACTTTTGATTGCGCAGTTCTGAACACTCTTTGTGTAGAAAATGCAAGTGGACATTCGGAGCGCTAAGAGGGTAATAGTGGAAAAAGGAATATATTCAAATATAAACTACACAGTAGCATTCTGTGAAAATTCTTTCTGTTCTGTGCATTCAACTAACAGAATTGAACCTTACTTTTGATTGAGCCGTTCTGAAACACTCTTTCTGTAGAAACTGCAATTGGACATGCTAAGCGCTAAGAGGCCTATATTGGGAAAAAGAATATCTTCAAATAAAAACTACACAGATGCATTCTGTGAAACTTATTTCTGATCTGTAAATTCAGTTAACAGAGATAAAACATATTTTTGATTGAGCAGTTATGAAACACTCTTTTTGTAGAAAATGCAAGTGGAGATTCGGAGCGCTAAGAGGGTAATACTGGAAAAAGGAATGTCTTCAAATATAAACTACACAGAATCATTCGGTGAAACTTCTTTCTGATCTGTGCATTCAGCTAACAGAGTTAAACCATACTTTTGATTGAGCAGATCTGAACACTCTTTCTGTAGAAAATGCAACTGGACATTTGGAGCGCTAAGAGAGTAGTAGTGGAAAAAGGAATATATTCAAATATAAACTACACAGAAGCATTCTGTGAAACTTCTTTCTGATCTGAGCATTCAGCTAACAGAGTTAAACCATACTTTTGATTGAGCAGTTTTGAAACACTCTGTCTGTAGAAAATGCAACTGGACATTCGTACCGCTAAGTGGGTAATAGTGGAAAAAAGAATATGTACAAATATAAACTACACAGAAGCATTGTATGAAACTTCTTTCTGTTCTGTGCATTCAACTAACAGAGTTGAACCTTACTTTTGATTGAGCCGTTCTGAAACACTCTTTCTGTAGAAACTGCAATTGGACATTCTGAGCGCTAAGAGACCTATATTGGGAAAAAGAATGTCTACAAATAAAAACTACACAGAAGAATTGTGTGAAACTTCTTTCTGTTCTGTTTGTTCAACTGAAAGAGTTGAACCTTAGTTTTGATTGAGCCGTTCCGAAACACACTTTCTGTAGAAAATGCAAGTGGAGATTCGGAGCGCTAAGAGGGTAATAGTGGAAAAAGGAATGTCTCCAAATATAAACTACACAGAATCATTCTGTGAAACTTCTTTCTGATCTGTGCATTCAGCTAACAGAGTTAAACCATACTTTTGATTGAGCAGATCTGAACACTCTTTCTGTAGAAAATGCAACTGGACATTTGGAGCGCTAACAGAGTAGTAGTGGAAAAAGGAATATATTCAAATATAAACTACACAGAAGCATTCTGTGAAACTTCTTTCTGATCTGAGCATTCAGCTAACAGAGTTAAACCATACTTTTGATTGAACAGTTTTGAAACACTCTGTCTGTAGAAAATGCAACTGGACATTCGTAGCGCTAAGTGGGTAATAGTGGAAAAAAGAATATGTTCAAATATAAACTACACAGAAGCATTGTATGAAACTTCTTTCTGTTCTGTGCATTCAACTAACAGAGTTGAACCTTACTTTTGATTGAGACTTTCTGAAACACTCTTTCTGTAGAAACAGCAATTGGACATTCTGAGCCCTAAGAGGCCTATATTGGGAAAAATAATATCTTCAAATAAAAACTACACAGAAGCATTGTGTGAAACTTATTTCTGATATGTTCATTAAGCTAACAGAGTTAAACCATACTTTTGATTGCGCAGTTCTGAACACTCTTTGTGTAGAAAATGCAAGTGGACATTCGGAGCGCTAAGAGGGTAATAGTGGAAAAAGGAATATATTCAAATATAAACTACACAGTAGCATTCTGTGAAAATTCTTTCTGTTCTGTGCATTCAACTAACAGAATTGAACCTTACTTTTGATTGAGCCGTTCTGAAACACTCTTTCTGTAGAAACTGCAATTGGACATGCTAAGCGCTAAGAGGCCTATATTGGGAAAAAGAATATCTTCAAATAAAAACTACACAGATGCATTCTGTGAAACTTATTTCTGATCTGTAAATTCAGTTAACAGAGATAAAACATATTTTTGATTGAGCAGTTATGAAACACTCTTTTTGTAGAAAATGCAAGTGGAGATTCGGAGCGCTAAGAGGGTAATACTGGAAAAAGGAATGTCTTCAAATATAAACTACACAGAATCATTCGGTGAAACTTCTTTCTGATCTGTGCATTCAGCTAACAGAGTTAAACCATACTTTTGATTGAGCAGATCTGAACACTCTTTCTGTAGAAAATGCAACTGGACATTTGGAGCGCTAAGAGCGTAGTAGTGGAAAAAGGAATATATTCAAATATAAACTACACAGAAGCATTCTGTGAAACTTCTTTCTGATCTGAGCATTCAGCTAACAGAGTTAAACCATACTTTTGATTGAGCAGTTTTGAAACACTCTGTCTGTAGAAAATGCAACTGGACATTCGTAGCGCTAAGTGGGTAATAGTGGAAAAAAGAATATGTTCAAATATAAACTACACAGAAGCCTTGTATGAAACTTCTTTCTGTTCTGTGCATTCAACTAACAGAGTTGAACCTTAGTTTTGATAGAGCCGTTCTGAAACACTCTTTCTGTAGAAACTGCAATTGGACATTCTGAGCGCTAAGAGGACTATATTGGGAAAAAGAATGTCTACAAATAAAAACTACACAGAAGAATTGTGTGAAACTTCTTTCTGTTCTGTTTGTTCAACTAAAAGAGTTGAACCTTAGTTTTGATTGAGCCGTTGTGAAACACACTTTCTGTAGAAAATGCAAGTGGAGATTCGGAGCGCTAAGAGGGTAATAGTGGAAAAAGGAATGTCTCCAAATATAAACTACACAGAATCATTCTGTGAAACTTTTTTCTGATCTGTGCATTCAGCTAACAGAGTTAAACCATACTTTTGATTGAGCAGATCTGAACTCTCTTTCTGTAGAAAATGCAACTGGACATTTGGAGCGCTAAGAGATTAGTAGTGGAAAAAGGAATATATTCAAATATAAACTACACAGAAGGATTCTGTGCAACTTCTTTCTGATCTGAGCATTCAGCTAACAGAGTTAAACCATACTTTTGATTGAGCAGTTTTGAAACACTCTGTCTGTAGAAAATGCAACTGGACATTCGTAGCGCTAAGTGGGTAATAGTGGAAAAAAGAATATGTTCAAATATAAACTACACAGAAGCAGTGTATGAAACTTCTTTCTGTTCTGTGCATTCAACTAACAGAGTTGAACCTTACTTTTGATTGAGCCTTTCTGAAACACTCTTTCTGTAGAAACTGCAATTGGACATTCTGAGCTCTAAGAGGCCTCTATTGGGAAAAATAATATCTTCAAATAAAAACTACACAGAAGCATTGTGTGAAACTTATTTCTGATATGTTCATTAAGCTAACAGAGTTAAACCATACTTTTGATTGCGCAGTTCTGAACACTCTTTCTGTAGAAAATGCAAGTGGACATTCGGAGCGCTAAGAGGGTAATAGTGGAAAAAGGAATATATTCAAATATAAACTACACAGTAGCATTCTGTGAAAATTCTCTCTGTTCTGTGCATTCAACTAACAGATTTGAACCTTACTTTTGATTGAGCCGTTCTGAAACACTCTTTCTGTAGAAACTGCAATTGCACATGCTAAGCGCTAAGAGGCCTACATTGGGAAAAAGAATATCTTCAAATAAAAACTACACAGATGCATTCTGTGAAACTTATTTCTGATCTGTAAATTCAGTTAACAGAGATAAAACATATTTTTGATTGAGCAGTTATGAAACACTCTTTTTGTAGAAAATGCAAGTGGAGATTCTGAGCGCTAAGAGGGTAATAGTGGAAAATGGAATATCTTCAAATATAAACTACACAGAATCATTCGGTGAAACTTCTTTCTGATCTGTGCATTCAGCTAACAGAGTTAAACCATACTTTTGATTGAGCAGATCTGAACACTCTTTCTGTAGAAAATGCAACTGGACATTTGGAGCGCTAAGAGCGTAGTAGTGGAAAAAGGAATATATTCAAATATAAACTACACAGAAGCATTCTGTGAAACTTCTTTCTGATCTGAGCATTCAGTTAACAGAGTTAAACCATACTTTTGATTGAGCAGTTTTGAAACACTCTGTCTGTAGAAAATGCAACTGGACATTCGTAGCGCTAAGTGGGTAATAGTGGAAAAAAGAATATGTTCAAATATAAACTACACAGAAGCATTGTATGAAACTTCTTTCTGTTGTGTGCATTCAACTAACAGAGTTTAACCTTACTTTTGATTGAGCCGTTCTGAAACACTCTTTCTGTAGAAACTGCAATTGGACATTCTGAGCGCTTAGAGGCCTATATTGGGAAAAAGAATGTCTACAAATAAAAACTACACAGAAGAATTGTGTGAAACTTCTTTCTGTTCTGTTTGTTCAACTAAAAGAGTTGAACCTTAGTTTTGATTGAGCCGTTGTGAAACACACTTTCTGTAGAAAATGCAAGTGGAGATTCGGAGCGCTAAGAGGGTAATAGTGGAAAAAGGAATGTCTCCAAATATAAACTACACAGAATCATTCTGTGAAACTTTTTTCTGATCTGTGCATTCAGCTAACAGAGTTAAACCATACTTTTGATTGAGCAGATCTGAACTCTCTTTCTGTAGAAAATGCAACTGGACATTTGGAGCGCTAAGAGATTAGTAGTGGAAAAAGGAATATATTCAAATATAAACTACACAGAAGGATTCTGTGCAACTTCTTTCTGATCTGAGCATTCAGCTAACAGAGTTAAACCATACTTTTGATTGAGCAGTTTTGAAACACTCTGTCTGTAGAAAATGCAACTGGACATTCGTAGCGCTAAGTGGGTAATAGTGGAAAAAAGAATATGTTCAAATATAAACTACACAGAAGCAGTGTATGAAACTTCTTTCTGTTCTGTGAATTCAACTAACAGAGTTGAACCTTACTTTTGATTGAGCCTTTCTGAAACACTCTTTCTGTAGAAACTGCAATTGGACATTCTGAGCGCTAAGAGGCCTCTATTGGGAAAAATAATATCTTCAAATAAAAACTACACAGAAGCATTGTGTGAAACTTATTTCTGATATGTTCATTAAGCTAACAGAGTTAAACCATACTTTTGATTGCGCAGTTCTGAACACTCTTTCTGTAGAAAATGCAAGTGGACATTCGGAGCGCTAAGAGGGTAATAGTGGAAAAAGGAATATATTCAAATATAAACTACACAGAAGAATTGTGTGAAACTTCTTTCTGTTCTGTTTGTTCAACTAAAAGAGTTGAACCTTAGTTTTCATTGAGCCGTTCTGAAACACTCTTTCTGTAGAAAATGCAATGGAGATTCGGAGCGCTAAGAGGGTAATAGTGGAAAAAGGAATATATTCAAATATAAACTACACAGTAGCATTCTGTGAAAATTCTTTCTGTTCTGTGCATTCAAGTAACAGAGTTGAACCTTACTTTTGATTGAGCCCTTCTGAAACACTCTTTCTGTAGAAACTGCAATTGGACATGCTAAGCGCTAAGAGGCCTACATTGGGAAAAAGAATAACTTCAAATAAAAACTACACAGATGCATTCTGTGAAACTTATTTCTGATCTGTAAATTCAGTTAACAGAGATAAAATATATTTTTCATTGAGCAGTTATGAAACACTCTTTTTGTAGAAAATGCAATTGGAGATTCGGAGCGCTAAGAGGGTAATAGTGGAAAAAGGAATGTCTTCAAATATAAACTACACAGAATCATTCGGTGAAACTTCTTTCTGATCTGTGCATTCAGCTAACAGAGTTAAACCATACTTTTGATTGAGCAGATCTGAACACTCTTTCTGTAGAAAATGCAACTGGACATTTGGAGCGCTAAGAGCGTAGTAGTGGAAAAAGGAATATATTCAAATATAAACTACACAGAAGCATTCTGTGAAACTTCTTTCTGATCTGAGCATTCAGCTAACAGAGTTAAACCATACTTTTGATTGAGCAGTTTTGAAACACTCTGTCTGTAGAAAATGCAACTGGACATTCGTAGCGCTAAGTGGGTAATAGTGGAAAAAAGAATATGTTCAAATATAAACTACACAGAAGCATTGTATGAAAATTCTTTCTGTTCTGTGCATTCAACTAACAGAGTTGAACCTTACTTTTGATTGAGCCGTTCTGAAACACTCTTTCTGTAGAAACTGCAATTGGACATTCTGAGTGCTAAGAGGCCTATATTGGGAAAAAGAATGTCTAAAAATAAAAACTACACAGAAGAATTGTGTGAAACTTCTTTCTGTTCTGTTTGTTCAACTAAAAGAGTTGAACCTTAGTTTTGATTGAGCCGTTCTGAAACACACTTTCTGTAGAAAATGCAATGGATATTCGGAGCGCTAAGAGGGTAATTGTGGAAAAAGGAATATATTCAAATATAAACTACACAGTAGCATTCTGTGAAAATTCTTTCTGTTCTGTGCATTCAACTAACAGAGTTGAACCTTACTTTTGATTGAGCCGTTCTGAAACACTCTTTCTGTAGAAACTGCAATTGGACATGCTAAGCGCTAAGAGGCCTACATTGGGAAAAAGAATATCTTCAAATAAAAACTACACAGATGCATTCTGTGAAAATTACTTCTGATCTGTAAATTCAGTTAACAGAGATAAAACATATTTTTGATTGAGCAGTTATGAAACACTCTTTTTGTAGAAAATGCAAGTGGAGATTCGGAGCGCTAAGAGGGTAATAGTGGAAAAAGGAATGTCTTCAAATATAAACTACACAGAATCATTCGGTGAAACTTCTTTCTGATCTGTGCATTCAGCTAACAGAGTTAAACCATACTTTTGATTGAGCAGATCTGAACACTCTTTCTCTAGAAAATGCAACTGGACATTTGGAGCGCTAATAGCGTAGTAGTGGAAAAAGGAATATATTCAAATATAAACTACACAGAAGCATTCTGTGAAACTTTTTTCTGATCTGAGCATTCATCTAACAGAGTTAAACCATACTTTTGATTGAGCAGTTTTGAAACACTCTGTCTGTAGAAAATGCAACTGGACATTCGTAGCGCTAAGTGGGTAATAGTGGAAAAAAGAATATGTTCAAATATAAACTACACAGAAGCATTGTATGAAACTTCTTTCTGTTCTGCGCATTCAACTAACAGAGTTGAACCTTACTTTTGTTTGAGCCGTTTTGAAACACTCTTTCTATAGAAACTGCAATTGGACATTCTGAGGGCTAAGAGGCCTATATTGGGAAAAAGAATGTCTACAAATAAAAACTACACAGAAGAATTGTGTGAAACTACTTTCTGTTCTGTTTGTTCAACTAAAAGAGTTGAACATTAGTTTTGATTGAGCCGTTCTGAAACACTCTTTCTGTAGAAAATGCAAGTGGAGATTCGGAGCGCTAAGAGGGTAATAGTGGAAAAAGGAATGTCTCCAAATATAAACTACACAGAATCATTCTGTGAAACTTTTTTCTGATCTGTGCATTCAGCTAACAGAGTTAAACCATACTTTTGATTGAGCAGATCTGAACTCTCTTTCTGTAGAAAATGGAACTGGACATTTGGAGCGCTAAGAGAGTAGTAGTGGAAAAAGGAATATATTCAAATATAAACTACACAGAAGGATTCTGTGCAACTTCTTTCTGATCTGAGCATTCAGCTAACAGAGTTAAACCATACTTTTGATTGAGCAGTTTTGAAACACTCTGTCTGTAGAAAATGCAACTGGACATTCGTAGCGCTAAGTTTGTAATAGTGGAAAAAAGAATATGTTCAAATATAAACTACACAGAAGCATTGTATGAAACTTCTTTCTGTTCTGTGCATTCAACTAACAGAGTTGAACCTTACATTTGATTGAGCCTTTCTGAAACACTCTTTCTGTAGAAACTGCAATTGGACATTCTGAGCGCTAAGAGGCCTCTATTGGGAAAAATAATATCTTCAAATAAAAACTACACAGAAGCATTGTGTGAAACTTATTTCTGATATGTTCATTAAGCTAACAGAGTTAAACCATACTTTTGATTGCGCAGTTCTGAACACTCTTTCTGTAGAAAATGCAAGAGGACATTCGGAGCGCTAAGAGGGTAATAGTGGAAAAAGGAATATATTCAAATATAAACTACACAGTAGCATTCTGTGAAAATTCTTTCTGTTCTGTGCATTCAACTAACAGAGTTGAACCTTACTTTTGATTGAGCCGTTCTGAAACACTCTTTCTGTAGAAACTGCAATTGGACATGCTAAGCGCTAAGAGGCCTACATTGGGAAAAAGAATATCTTCAAATAAAAACTATACAGATGCATTCTGTGAAACTTATTTCTGATCTGTAAATTCAGTTAACAGAGATAAAACATATTTTTGATTGAGCAGTTATGAAACACTCTTTTTGTAGAAAATGCAAGTGGAGATTCGGAGCGCTAAGAGGGTAATAGTGGAAAAAGGAATATCTTCAAATATAAACTACACAGAATCATTCGGTGAAACTTCTTTCTGATCTGTGCATTCAGCTAACAGAGTTAAACCATACTTTTGATTGAGCAGATCTGAACACTCTTTCTGTAGAAAATGCAACTGGACATTTGGAGCGCTAAGAGCGTAGTAGTGGAAAAAGGAATATATTCAAATATAAACTACACAGAAGCATTCTGTGAAACTTCTTTCTGATCTGAGCATTCAGCTAACAGAGTTAAACCATACTTTTGATTGAGCAGTTTTGAAACACTCTGTCTGTAGAAAATGCAACTGGACATTCGTAGCGCTAAGTGGGTAATAGTGGAAAAAAGAATATGTACAAATATAAACTACACAGAAGCATTGTATGAAACTTCTTTCTGTTCTGTGCATTCAACTAACAGAGTTGAACCTTACTTTTGATTGAGCCGTTCTGAAACACTCTTTCTGTAGAAACTGCAATTGGACATTCTGAGCGCTAAGAGACCTATATTGGGAAAAAGAATGTCTACAAATAAAAACTACACAGAAGAATTGTGTGAAACTTCTTTCTGTTCTGTTTGTTCAACTAAAAGAGTTGAACCTTAGTTTTGATTGAGCCGTTCCGAAACACACTTTCTGTAGAAAATGCAAGTGGAGATTCGGAGCGCTAAGAGGGTAATAGTGGAAAAAGGAATGTCTCCAAATATAAACTACACAGAATCATTCTGTGAAACTTCTTTCTGATCTGTGCATTCAGCTAACAGAGTTAAACCATACTTTTGATTGAGCAGATCTGAACACTCTTTCTGTAGAAAATGCAACTGGACATTTGGAGCGCTAACAGAGTAGTAGTGGAAAAAGGAATATATTCAAATATAAACTACACAGAAGCATTCTGTGAAACTTCTTTCTGATCTGAGCATTCAGCTAACAGAGTTAAACCATACTTTTGATTGAACAGTTTTGAAACACTCTGTCTGTAGAAAATGCAACTGGACATTCGTAGCGCTAAGTGGGTAATAGTGGAAAAAAGAATATGTTCAAATATAAACTACACAGAAGCATTGTATGAAACTTCTTTCTGTTCTGTGCATTCAACTAACAGAGTTGAACCTTACTTTTGATTGAGACTTTCTGAAACACTCTTTCTGTAGAAACAGCAATTGGACATTCTGAGCGCTAAGAGGCCTATATTGGGAAAAATAATATCTTCAAATAAAAACTACACAGAAGCATTGTGTGAAACTTATTTCTGATATGTTCATTAAGCTAACAGAGTTAAACCATACTTTTGATTGCGCAGTTCTGAACACTCTTTGTGTAGAAAATGCAAGTGGACATTCGGAGCGCTAAGAGGGTAATAGTGGAAAAAGGAATATATTCAAATATAAACTACACAGTAGCATTCTGTGAAAATTCTTTCTGTTCTGTGCATTCAACTAACAGAGTTGAACCTTACTTTTGATTGAGCCGTTCTGAAACACTCTTTCTGTAGAAACTGCAATTGAACATGCTAAGCGCTAAGAGGCCTATATTGGGAAAAAGAATATCTTCAAATAAAAACTACACAGATGCATTCTGTGAAACTTATTTCTGATCTGTAAATTCAGTTAACAGAGATAAAACATATTTTTGATTGAGCAGTTATGAAACACTCTTTTTGTAGAAAATGCAAGTGGAGATTCGGAGCGCTAAGAGGGTAATACTGGAAAAAGGAATGTCTTCAAATATAAACTACACAGAATCATTCGGTGAAACTTCTTTCTGATCTGTGCATTCAGCTAACAGAGTTAAACCATACTTTTGATTGAGCAGATCTGAACACTCTTTCTGTAGAAAATGCAACTGGACATTTGGAGCGCTAAGAGCGTAGTAGTGGAAAAAGGAATATATTCAAATATAAACTACACAGAAGCATTCTGTGAAACTTCTTTCTGATCTGAGCATTCAGCTAACAGAGTTAAACCATACTTTTGATTGAGCAGTTTTGAAACACTCTGTCTGTAGAAAATGCAACTGGACATTCGTAGCGCTAAGTGGGTAATAGTGGAAAAAAGAATATATACAAATATAAACTACACAGAAGCATTGTATGAAACTTCTTTCTGTTCTGTGCATTCAACTAACAGAGTTGAACCTTACTTTTGATTGAGCCGTTCTGAAACACTCTTTCTGTAGAAACTGCAATTGGACATTCTGAGCGCTAAGAGGCCTATATTGGGAAAAAGAATGTCTACAAATAAAAACTACACAGAAGAATTGTGTGAAACTTCTTTCTGTTCTGTTTGTTCAACTAAAAGAGTTGAACCTTAGTTTTGATTGAGCCGTTGTGAAACACACTTTCTGTAGAAAATGCAAGTGGAGATTCGGAGCGCTAAGAGGGTAATAGTGGAAAAAGGAATGTCTCCAAATATAAACTACACAGAATCATTCTGTGAAACTTTTTTCTGATCTGTGCATTCAGCTAACAGAGTTAAACCATACTTTTGATTGAGCAGATCTGAACTCTCTTTCTGTAGAAAATGCAACTGGACATTTGGAGCGCTAAGAGATTAGTAGTGGAAAAAGGAATATATTCAAATATAAACTACACAGAAGGATTCTGTGCAACTTCTTTCTGATCTGAGCATTCAGCTAACAGAGTTAAACCATACTTTTGATTGAGCAGTTTTGAAACACTCTGTCTGTAGAAAATGCAACTGGACATTCGTAGCGCTAAGTGGGTAATAGTGGAAAAAATAATATGTTCAAATATAAACTACACAGAAGCAGTGTATGAAACTTCTTTCTGTTCTGTGCATTCAACTAACAGAGTTGAACCTTACTTTTGATTGAGCCTTTCTGAAACACTCTTTCTGTAGAAACTGCAATTGGACATTCTGAGCTCTAAGAGGCCTCTATTGGGAAAAATAATATCTTCAAATAAAAACTACACAGAAGCATTGTGTGAAACTTATTTCTGATATGTTCATTAAGCTAACAGAGTTAAACCATACTTTTGATTGCGCAGTTCTGAACACTCTTTCTGTAGAAAATGCAAGTGGACATTCGGAGCGCTAAGAGGGTAATAGTGGAAAAAGGAATATATTCAAATATAAACTACACAGTAGCATTCTGTGAAAATTCTTTCTGTTCTGTGCATTCAACTAACAGAGTTGAACCTTACTTTTGATTGAGCCGTTCTGAAACACTCTTTCTGTAGAAACTGCAATTGCACATGCTAAGCGCTAAGAGGCCTACATTGGGAAAAAGAATATCTTCAAATAAAAACTACACAGATGCATTCTGTGAAACTTATTTCTGATCTGTAAATTCAGTTAACAGAGATAAAACATATTTTTGATTGAGCAGTTATGAAACACTCTTTTTGTAGAAAATGCAAGTGGAGATTCGGAGCGCTAAGAGGGTAATACTGGAAAAAGGAATGTCTTCAAATATAAACTACACAGAATCATTCGGTGAAACTTCTTTCTGATCTGTGCATTCAGCTAACAGAGTTAAACCATACTTTTGATTGAGCAGATCTGAACACTCTTTCTGTAGAAAATGCAACTGGACATTTGGAGCGCTAAGAGCGTAGTAGTGGAAAAAGGAATATATTCAAATATAAACTACACAGAAGCATTCTGTGAAACTTCTTTCTGATCTGAGCATTCAGCTAACAGAGTTAAACCATACTTTTGATTGAGCAGTTTTGAAACACTCTGTCTGTAGAAAATGCAACTGGACATTCGTAGCGCTAAGTGGGTAATAGTGGAAAAAAGAATATGTTCAAATATAAACTACACAGAAGCCTTGTATGAAACTTCTTTCTGTTCTGTGCATTCAACTAACAGAGTTGAACCTTAGTTTTGATAGAGCCGTTCTGAAACACTCTTTCTGTAGAAACTGCAATTGGACATTCTGAGCGCTAAGAGGACTATATTGGGAAAAAGAATGTCTACAAATAAAAACTACACAGAAGAATTGTGTGAAACTTCTTTCTGTTCTGTTTGTTCAACTAAAAGAGTTGAACCTTAGTTTTGATTGAGCCGTTCTGAAACACTCTTTCTGTAGAAAATGCAAGTGGAGATTCGGAGCGCTAAGAGGGTAATAGTGGAAAAAGGAATGTCTCCAAATATAAACTACACAGAATCATTCGGTGAAACTTCTTTCTGATCTGTGCATTCAGCTAACAGAGTTAAACCATACCTTTGATTGAGCAGATCTGAACTCTCTTTCTGTAGAAAATGCAACTGGACATTTGGAGCGCTAAGAGAGTAGTAGTGGAAAAAGGAATATATTCAAATATAAACTACACAGAAGCATTCTGTGAAACTTCTTTCTGATCTGAACATTCAGCTAACAGAATTAAACCATACTTTTGATTGAGCAGTTTTGAAACACTCTGTCTGTAGAAAATGCAACTGGACATTCGTAGCGCTAAGTGGGTAATAGTGGAAAAAAGAATATATACAAATATAAACTACACAGAAGCATTGTATGAAACTTCTTTCTGTTCTGTGCATTCAACTAACAGAGTTGAACCTTACTTTTGATTGAGCCGTTCTGAAACACTCTTTCTGTAGAAACTGCAATTGGACATTCTGAGCGCTATGAGGCCTATATTGGGAAAAAGAATGTCTACAAATAAAAACTACACAGAAGAATTGTGTGAAACTTCTTTCTGTTCTGTTTGTTCAACTAAAAGAGTTGAACCTTAGTTTTGATTGAGCCGTTGTGAAACACACTTTCTGTAGAAAATGCAAGTGGAGATTCGGAGCGCTAAGAGGGTAATAGTGGAAAAAGGAATGTCTCCAAATATAAACTACACAGAATCATTCTGTGAAACTTTTTTCTGATCTGTGCATTCAGCTAACAGAGTTAAACCATACTTTTGATTGAGCAGATCTGAACTCTCTTTCTGTAGAAAATGCAACTGGACATTTGGAGCGCTAAGAGATTAGTAGTGGAAAAAGGAATATATTCAAATATAAACTACACAGAAGGATTCTGTGCAACTTCTTTCTGATCTGAGCATTCAGCTAACAGAGTTAAACCATACTTTTGATTGAGCAGTTTTGAAACACTCTGTCTGTAGAAAATGCAACTGGACATTCGTAGCGCTAAGTGGGTAATAGTGGAAAAAAGAATATGTTCAAATATAAACTACACAGAAGCAGTGTATGAAACTTCTTTCTGTTCTGTGCATTCAACTAACAGAGTTGAACCTTACTTTTGATTGAGCCTTTCTGAAACACTCTTTCTGTAGAAACTGCAATTGGACATTCTGAGCTCTAAGAGGCCTCTATTGGGAAAAATAATATCTTCAAATAAAAACTACACAGAAGCATTGTGTGAAACTTATTTCTGATATGTTCATTAAGCTAACAGAGTTAAACCATACTTTTGATTGCGCAGTTCTGAACACTCTTTCTGTAGAAAATGCAAGTGGACATTCGGAGCGCTAAGAGGGTAATAGTGGAAAAAGGAATATATTCAAATATAAACTACACAGTAGCATTCTGTGAAAATTCTCTCTGTTCTGTGCATTCAACTAACAGATTTGAACCTTACTTTTGATTGAGCCGTTCTGAAACACTCTTTCTGTAGAAACTGCAATTGCACATGCTAAGCGCTAAGAGGCCTACATTGGGAAAAAGAATATCTTCAAATAAAAACTACACAGATGCATTCTGTGAAACTTATTTCTGATCTGTAAATTCAGTTAACAGAGATAAAACATATTTTTGATTGAGCAGTTATGAAACACTCTTTTTGTAGAAAATGCAAGTGGAGATTCTGAGCGCTAAGAGGGTAATAGTGGAAAATGGAATATCTTCAAATATAAACTACACAGAATCATTCGGTGAAACTTCTTTCTGATCTGTGCATTCAGCTAACAGAGTTAAACCATACTTTTGATTGAGCAGATCTGAACACTCTTTCTGTAGAAAATGCAACTGGACATTTGGAGCGCTAAGAGCGTAGTAGTGGAAAAAGGAATATATTCAAATATAAACTACACAGAAGCATTCTGTGAAACTTCTTTCTGATCTGAGCATTCAGTTAACAGAGTTAAACCATACTTTTGATTGAGCAGTTTTGAAACACTCTGTCTGTAGAAAATGCAACTGGACATTCGTAGCGCTAAGTGGGTAATAGTGGAAAAAAGAATATGTTCAAATATAAACTACACAGAAGCATTGTATGAAACTTCTTTCTGTTGTGTGCATTCAACTAACAGAGTTGAACCTTACTTTTGATTGAGCCGTTCTGAAACACTCTTTCTGTAGAAACTGCAATTGGACATTCTGAGCGCTAAGAGGCCTATATTGGGAAAAAGAATGTCTACAAATAAAAACTACACAGAAGAATTGTGTGAAACTTCTTTCTGTTCTGTTTGTTCAACTAAAAGAGTTGAACCTTAGTTTTGATTGAGTCGTTGTGAAACACACTTTCTGTAGAAAATGCAAGTGGAGATTCGGAGCGCTAAGAGGGTAATAGTGGAAAAAGGAATGTCTCCAAATATAAACTACACAGAATCATTCTGTGAAACTTTTTTCTGATCTGTGCATTCAGCTAACAGAGTTAAACCATACTTTTGATTGAGCAGATCTGAACTCTCTTTCTGTAGAAAATGCAACTGGACATTTGGAGCGCTAAGAGATTAGTAGTGGAAAAAGGAATATATTCAAATATAAACTACACAGAAGGATTCTGTGCAACTTCTTTCTGATCTGAGCATTCAGCTAACAGAGTTAAACCATACTTTTGATTGAGCAGTTTTGAAACACTCTGTCTGTAGAAAATGCAACTGGACATTCGTAGCGCTAAGTGGGTAATAGTGGAAAAAAGAATTTGTTCAAATATAAACTACACAGAAGCAGTGTATGAAACTTCTTTCTGTTCTGTGCATTCAACTAACAGAGTTGAACCTTACTTTTGATTGAGCCTTTCTGAAACACTCTTTCTGTAGAAACTGCAATTGGACATTCTGAGCGCTAAGAGGCCTCTATTGGGAAAAATAATATCTTCAAATAAAAACTACACAGAAGCATTGTGTGAAACTTATTTCTGATATGTTCATTAAGCTAACAGAGTTAAACCATACTTTTGATTGCGCAGTTCTGAACACTCTTTCTGTAGAAAATGCAAGTGGACATTCGGAGCGCTAAGAGGGTAATAGTGGAAAAAGGAATATATTCAAATATAAACTACACAGTAGCATTCTGTGAAAATTCTTTCTGTTCTGTGCATTCAACTAACAGATTTGAACCTTACTTTTGATTGAGCCGTTCTGAAACACTCTTTCTGTAGAAACTGCAATTGCACATGCTAAGCGCTAAGAGGCCTACATTGGGAAAAAGAATATCTTCAAATAAAAACTACACAGATGCATTCTGTGAAACTTATTTCTGATCTGTAAATTCAGTTAACAGAGATAAAACATATTTTTGATTGAGCAGTTATGAAACACTCTTTTTTTAGAAAATGCAAGTGGAGATTCTGAGTGCTAAGAGGGTAATAGTGGAAAATGGAATATCTTCAAATATAAACTACACAGAATCATTCGGTGAAACTTCTTTCTGATCTGTGCATTCAGCTAACAGAGTTAAACCATACTTTTGATTGAGCAGATCTGAACACTCTTTCTGTAGAAAATGCAACTGGACATTTGGAGCGCTAAGAGCGTAATAGTGGAAAAAGGAATATATTCAAATATAAACTACACAGAAGCATTCTGTGAAACTTCTTTCTGATCTGAGCATTCAGTTAACAGAGTTAAACCATACTTTTGATTGAGCAGTTTTGAAACACTCTGTCTGTAGAAAATGCAACTGGACATTCGTAGCGCTAAGTGGGTAATAGTGGAAAAAAGAATATGTTCAAATATAAACTACACAGAAGCATTGTATGAAACTTCTTTCTGTTCTGTGCATTCAACTAACAGAGTTGAACCTTACTTTTGATTGAGCCGTTCTGAAACACTCTTTCTGTAGAAACTGCAATTGGACATTCTGAGCGCTAAGAGACCTATATTGGGAAAAAGAATGTCTACAAATAAAAACTACACAGAAGAATTGTGTGAAACTTCTTTCTGTTCTGTTTGTTCAACTAAAAGAGTTGAACCTTAGTTTTGATTGAGCCGTTCCGAAACACACTTTCTGTAGAAAATGCAAGTGGAGATTCGGAGCGCTAAGAGGTTAATAGTGGAAAAAGTAATGTCTCCAAATATAAACTACACAGAATCATTCTGTGAAACTTCTTTCTGATCTGTGCATTCAGCTAACAGAGTTAAACCATACTTTTGATTGAGCAGATCTGAACACTCTTTCTGTAGAAAATGCAACTGGACATTTGGAGCGCTAACAGAGTAGTAGTGGAAAAAGGAATATATTCAAATATAAACTACACAGAAGCATTCTGTGAAACTTCTTTCTGATCTGAGCATTCAGCTAACAGAGTTAAACCATACTTTTGATTGAGCAGTTTTGAAACACTCTGTCTGTAGAAAATGCAACTGGACATTCGTAGCGCTAAGTGGGTAAGAGTGGAAAAAAGAATATGTTCAAATATAAACTACACAGAAGCATTGTATGAAATTTCTTTCTGTTCTGTGCATTCAACTAACAGAGTTGAACCTTACTTTTGATTGAGACTTTCTGAAACACTCTTTCTGTAGAAACAGCAATTGGACATTCTGAGCGCTAAGAGGCCTATATTGGGTAAAATAATATCTTCAAATAAAAACTACACAGAAGCATTGTGTGAAACTTATTTCTGATATGTTCATTAAGCTAACAGAGTTAAACCATACTTTTGATTGCGCAGTTCTGAACACTCTTTCTGTAGAAAATGCAAGTGGACATTCGGAGCGCTAAGAGGGTAATAGTGGAAAAAGGAATATATTCAAATATAAACTACACAGTAGCATTCTGTGAAAATTCTTTCTGTTCTGTGCATTCAACTAACAGAGTTGAACCTTACTTTTGATTGAGCCGTTCTGAAACACTCTTTCTGTAGAAACTGCAATTGGACATGCTAAGCGCTAAGAGGCCTATATTGGGAAAAAGAATATCTTCAAATAAAAACTACACAGATGCATTCTGTGAAACTTATTTCTGATCTGTAAATTCAGTTAACAGAGATAAAACATATTTTTCATTGAGCAGTTATGAAACACTCTTTTTGTAGAAAATGCAAGTGGAGATTCGGAGCGCTAAGAGGGTAATAGTGGAAAAAGGAATGTCTTCAAATATAAACTACACAGAATCATTCGGTGAAACTTCTTTCTGTTCTGTGCATTCAACTAACAGAGTTGAACCTTAGTTTTGATTGAGCCGTTCTGAAACACTCTTTCTGTAGAAACTGCAATTGGACATTCTGAGCGCTAAGAGGACTATATTGGGAAAAAGAATGTCTACAAATAAAAACTACACAGAAGAATTGTGTGAAACTTCTTTCTGTTCTGTTTGTTCAACTAAAAGAGTTGAACCTTAGTTTTGATTGAGCCGTTCTGAAACACTCTTTCTGTAGAAAATGCAAGTGGAGATTCGGAGCGCTAAGAGGGTAATAGTGGAAAAAGGAATGTCTCCAAATATAAACTACACAGAATCATTCGGTGAAACTTCTTTCTGATCTGTGCATTCAGCTAACAGAGTTAAACCATACCTTTGATTGAGCAGATCTGAACTCTCTTTCTGTAGAAAATGCAACTGGACATTTGGAGCGCTAAGAGAGTAGTAGTGGAAAAAGGAATATATTCAAATATAAACTACACAGAAGCATTCTGTGAAACTTCTTTCTGATCTGAGCATTCAGCTAACAGAGTTAAACCATACTTTTGATTGAGCAGTTTTGAAACACTCTGTCTGTAGAAAATGCAACTGGACATTCGTAGCGCTAAGTGGGTAATAGTGGAAAAAAGAATATATACAAATATAAACTACACAGAAGCATTGTATGAAACTTCTTTCTGTTCTGTGCATTCAACTAACAGAGTTGAACCTTACTTTTGATTGAGCCGTTCTGAAACACTCTTTCTGTAGAAACTGCAATTGGACATTCTGAGCGCTAAGAGGCCTATATTGGGAAAAAGAATGTCTACAAATAAAAACTACACAGAAGAATTGTGTGAAACTTCTTTCTGTTCTGTTTGTTCAACTAAAAGAGTTGAACCTTAGTTTTGATTGAGCCGTTGTGAAACACACTTTCTGTAGAAAATGCAAGTGGAGATTCGGAGCGCTAAGAGGGTAATAGTGGAAAAAGGAATGTCTCCAAATATAAACTACACAGAATCATTCTGTGAAACTTTTTTCTGATCTGTGCATTCAGCTAACAGAGTTAAACCATACTTTTGATTGAGCAGATCTGAACTCTCTTTCTGTAGAAAATGCAACTGGACATTTGGAGCGCTAAGAGATTAGTAGTGGAAAAAGGAATATATTCAAATATAAACTACACAGAAGGATTCTGTGCAACTTCTTTCTGATCTGAGCATTCAGCTAACAGAGTTAAACCATACTTTTGATTGAGCAGTTTTGAAACACTCTGTCTGTAGAAAATGCAACTGGACATTCGTAGCGCTAAGTGGGTAATAGTGGAAAAAAGAATATGTTCAAATATAAACTACACAGAAGCAGTGTATGAAACTTCTTTCTGTTCTGTGCATTCAACTAACAGAGTTGAACCTTACTTTTGATTGAGCCTTTCTGAAACACTCTTTCTGTAGAAACTGCAATTGGACATTCTGAGCTCTAAGAGGCCTCTATTGGGAAAAATAATATCTTCAAATAAAAACTACACAGAAGCATTGTGTGAAACTTATTTCTGATATGTTCATTAAGCTAACAGAGTTAAACCATACTTTTGATTGCGCAGTTCTGAACACTCTTTCTGTAGAAAATGCAAGTGGACATTCGGAGCGCTAAGAGGGTAATAGTGGAAAAAGGAATATATTCAAATATAAACTACACAGTAGCATTCTGTGAAAATTCTCTCTGTTCTGTGCATTCAACTAACAGATTTGAACCTTACTTTTGATTGAGCCGTTCTGAAACACTCTTTCTGTAGAAACTGCAATTGCACATGCTAAGCGCTAAGAGGCCTACATTGGGAAAAAGAATATCTTCAAATAAAAACTACACAGATGCATTCTGTGAAACTTATTTCTGATCTGTAAATTCAGTTAACAGAGATAAAACATATTTTTGATTGAGCAGTTATGAAACACTCTTTTTGTAGAAAATGCAAGTGGAGATTCTGAGCGCTAAGAGGGTAATAGTGGAAAATGGAATATCTTCAAATATAAACTACACAGAATCATTCGGTGAAACTTCTTTCTGATCTGTGCATTCAGCTAACAGAGTTAAACCATACTTTTGATTGAGCAGATCTGAACACTCTTTCTGTAGAAAATGCAACTGGACATTTGGAGCGCTAAGAGCGTAGTAGTGGAAAAAGGAATATATTCAAATATAAACTACACAGAAGCATTCTGTGAAACTTCTTTCTGATCTGAGCATTCAGTTAACAGAGTTAAACCATACTTTTGATTGAGCAGTTTTGAAACACTCTGTCTGTAGAAAATGCAACTGGACATTCGTAGCGCTAAGTGGGTAATAGTGGAAAAAAGAATATGTTCAAATATAAACTACACAGAAGCATTGTATGAAACTTCTTTCTGTTGTGTGCATTCAACTAACAGAGTTGAACCTTACTTTTGATTGAGCCGTTCTGAAACACTCTTTCTGTAGAAACTGCAATTGGACATTCTGAGCGCTAAGAGGCCTATATTGGGAAAAAGAATGTCTACAAATAAAAACTACACAGAAGAATTGTGTGAAACTTCTTTCTGTTCTGTTTGTTCAACTAAAAGAGTTGAACCTTAGTTTTGATTGAGTCGTTGTGAAACACACTTTCTGTAGAAAATGCAAGTGGAGATTCGGAGCGCTAAGAGGGTAATAGTGGAAAAAGGAATGTCTCCAAATATAAACTACACAGAATCATTCTGTGAAACTTTTTTCTGATCTGTGCATTCAGCTAACAGAGTTAAACCATACTTTTGATTGAGCAGATCTGAACTCTCTTTCTGTAGAAAATGCAACTGGACATTTGGAGCGCTAAGAGATTAGTAGTGGAATAAGGAATATATTCAAATATAAACTACACAGAAGGATTCTGTGCAACTTCTTTCTGATCTGAGCATTCAGCTAACAGAGTTAAACCATACTTTTGATTGAGCAGTTTTGAAACACTCTGTCTGTAGAAAATGCAACTGGACATTCGTAGCGCTAAGTGGGTAATAGTGGAAAAAAGAATTTGTTCAAATATAAACTACACAGAAGCAGTGTATGAAACTTCTTTCTGTTCTGTGCATTCAACTAACAGAGTTGAACCTTACTTTTGATTGAGCCTTTCTGAAACACTCTTTCTGTAGAAACTGCAATTGGACATTCTGAGCGCTAAGAGGCCTCTATTGGGAAAAATAATATCTTCAAATAAAAACTACACTGAAGCATTGTGTGAAACTTATTTCTGATATGTTCATTAAGCTAACAGAGTTAAACCATACTTTTGATTGCGCAGTTCTGAACACTCTTTCTGTAGAAAATGCAAGTGGACATTCGGAGCGCTAAGAGGGTAATAGTGGAAAAAGGAATATATTCAAATATAAACTACACAGTAGCATTCTGTGAAAATTCTTTCTGTTCTGTGCATTCAACTAACAGATTTGAACCTTACTTTTGATTGAGCCGTTCTGAAACACTCTTTCTGTAGAAACTGCAATTGCACATGCTAAGCGCTAAGAGGCCTACATTGGGAAAAAGAATATCTTCAAATAAAAACTACACAGATGCATTCTGTGAAACTTATTTCTGATCTGTAAATTCAGTTAACAGAGATAAAACATATTTTTGATTGAGCAGTTATGAAACACTCTTTTTTTAGAAAATGCAAGTGGAGATTCTGAGTGCTAAGAGGGTAATAGTGGAAAATGGAATATCTTCAAATATAAACTACACAGAATCATTCGGTGAAACTTCTTTCTGATCTGTGCATTCAGCTAACAGAGTTAAACCATACTTTTGATTGAGCAGATCTGAACACTCTTTCTGTAGAAAATGCAACTGGACATTTGGAGCGCTAAGAGCGTAATAGTGGAAAAAGGAATATATTCAAATATAAACTACACAGAAGCATTCTGTGAAACTTCTTTCTGATCTGAGCATTCAGTTAACAGAGTTAAACCATACTTTTGATTGAGCAGTTTTGAAACACTCTGTCTGTAGAAAATGCAACTGGACATTCGTAGCGCTAAGTGGGTAATAGTGGAAAAAAGAATATGTTCAAATATAAACTACACAGAAGCATTGTATGAAACTTCTTTCTGTTCTGTGCATTCAACTAACAGAGTTGAACCTTACTTTTGATTGAGCCGTTCTGAAACACTCTTTCTGTAGAAACTGCAATTGGACATTCTGAGCGCTAAGAGACCTATATTGGGAAAAAGAATGTCTACAAATAAAAACTACACAGAAGAATTGTGTGAAACTTCTTTCTGTTCTGTTTGTTCAACTAAAAGAGTTGAACCTTAGTTTTGATTGAGCCGTTCCGAAACACACTTTCTGTAGAAAATGCAAGTGGAGATTCGGAGCGCTAAGAGGTTAATAGTGGAAAAAGTAATGTCTCCAAATATAAACTACACAGAATCATTCTGTGAAACTTCTTTCTGATCTGTGCATTCAGCTAACAGAGTTAAACCATACTTTTGATTGAGCAGATCTGAACACTCTTTCTGTAGAAAATGCAACTGGACATTTGGAGCGCTAACAGAGTAGTAGTGGAAAAAGGAATATATTCAAATATAAACTACACAGAAGCATTCTGTGAAACTTCTTTCTGATCTGAGCATTCAGCTAACAGAGTTAAACCATACTTTTGATTGAGCAGTTTTGAAACACTCTGTCTGTAGAAAATGCAACTGGACATTCGTAGCGCTAAGTGGGTAAGAGTGGAAAAAAGAATATGTTCAAATATAAACTACACAGAAGCATTGTATGAAATTTCTTTCTGTTCTGTGCATTCAACTAACAGAGTTGAACCTTACTTTTGATTGAGACTTTCTGAAACACTCTTTCTGTAGAAACAGCAATTGGACATTCTGAGCGCTAAGAGGCCTATATTGGGTAAAATAATATCTTCAAATAAAAACTACACAGAAGCATTGTGTGAAACTTATTTCTGATATGTTCATTAAGCTAACAGAGTTAAACCATACTTTTGATTGCGCAGTTCTGAACACTCTTTCTGTAGAAAATGCAAGTGGACATTCGGAGCGCTAAGAGGGTAATAGTGGAAAAAGGAATATATTCAAATATAAACTACACAGTAGCATTCTGTGAAAATTCTTTCTGTTCTGTGCATTCAACTAACAGAGTTGAACCTTACTTTTGATTGAGCCGTTCTGAAACACTCTTTCTGTAGAAACTGCAATTGGACATGCTAAGCGCTAAGAGGCCTATATTGGGAAAAAGAATATCTTCAAATAAAAACTACACAGATGCATTCTGTGAAACTTATTTCTGATCTGTAAATTCAGTTAACAGAGATAAAACATATTTTTCATTGAGCAGTTATGAAACACTCTTTTTGTAGAAAATGCAAGTGGAGATTCGGAGCGCTAAGAGGGTAATAGTGGAAAAAGGAATGTCTTCAAATATAAACTACACAGAATCATTCGGTGAAACTTCTTTCTGTTCTGTGCATTCAACTAACAGAGTTGAACCTTAGTTTTGATTGAGCCGTTCTGAAACACTCTTTCTGTAGAAACTGCAATTGGACATTCTGAGCGCTAAGAGGACTATATTGGGAAAAAGAATGTCTACAAATAAAAACTACACAGAAGAATTGTGTGAAACTTCTTTCTGTTCTGTTTGTTCAACTAAAAGAGTTGAACCTTAGTTTTGATTGAGCCGTTCTGAAACACTCTTTCTGTAGAAAATGCAAGTGGAGATTCGGAGCGCTAAGAGGGTAATAGTGGAAAAAGGAATGTCTCCAAATATAAACTACACAGAATCATTCGGTGAAACTTCTTTCTGATCTGTGCATTCAGCTAACAGAGTTAAACCATACCTTTGATTGAGCAGATCTGAACTCTCTTTCTGTAGAAAATGCAACTGGACATTTGGAGCGCTAAGAGAGTAGTAGTGGAAAAAGGAATATATTCAAATATAAACTACACAGAAGCATTCTGTGAAACTTCTTTCTGATCTGAGCATTCAGCTAACAGAGTTAAACCATACTTTTGATTGAGCAGTTTTGAAACACTCTGTCTGTAGAAAATGCAACTGGACATTCGTAGCGCTAAGTGGGTAATAGTGGAAAAAAGAATATATACAAATATAAACTACACAGAAGCATTGTATGAAACTTCTTTCTGTTCTGTGCATTCAACTAACAGAGTTGAACCTTACTTTTGATTGAGCCGTTCTGAAACACTCTTTCTGTAGAAACTGCAATTGGACATTCTGAGCGCTAAGAGGCCTATATTGGGAAAAAGAATGTCTACAAATAAAAACTACACAGAAGAATTGTGTGAAACTTCTTTCTGTTCTGTTTGTTCAACTAAAAGAGTTGAACCTTAGTTTTGACTGAGCCGTTGTGAAACACACTTTCTGTAGAAAATGCAAGTGGAGATTCGGAGCGCTAAGAGGGTAATAGTGGAAAAAGGAATGTCTCCAAATATAAACTACACAGAATCATTCTGTGAAACTTTTTTCTGATCTGTGCATTCAGCTAACAGAGTTAAACCATACTTTTGATTGAGCAGATCTGAACTCTCTTTCTGTAGAAAATGCAACTGGACATTTGGAGCGCTAAGAGAGTAGTAGTGGAAAAAGGAATATATTCAAATATAAACTACACAGAAGGATTCTGTGCAACTTCTTTCTGATCTGAGCATTCAGCTAACAGAGTTAAACCATACTTTTGATTGAGCAGTTTTGAAACACTCTGTCTGTAGAAAATGCAACTGGACATTCGTAGCGCTAAGTGGGTAATAGTGGAAAAAAGAATATGTTCAAATATAAACTACACAGAAGCAGTGTATGAAACTTCTTTCTGTTCTGTGCATTCAACTAACAGAGTTGAACCTTACTTTTGATTGAGCCTTTCTGAAACACTCTTTCTGTAGAAACTGCAATTGGACATTCTGAGCGCTAAGAGGCCTCTATTGGGAAAAATAATATCTTCAAATAAAAACTACACAGAAGCATTGTGTGAAACTTATTTCTGATATGTTCATTAAGCTAACAGAGTTAAACCATACTTTTGATTGCGCAGTTCTGAACACTCTCTCTGTAGAAAATGCAAGTGGACATTCGGAGCGCTAAGAGGGTAATAGTGGAAAAAGGAATATATTCAAATATAAACTACACAGTAGCATTCTGTGAAAATTCTTTCTGTTCTGTACATTCAACTAACAGATTTGAACCTTACTTTTGATTGAGCCGTTCTGAAACACTCTTTCTGTAGAAACTGCAATTGCACATGCTAAGCGCTAAGAGGCCTATATTGGGAAAAAGAATATCTTCAAATAAAAACTACACAGATGCATTCTGTGAAACTTATTTCTGATCTGTAAATTCAGTTAACAGAGATAAAACATATTTTTGATTGAGCAGTTATGAAACACTCTTTTTGTAGAAAATGCAAGTGGAGATTCTGAGCGCTAAGAGGGTAATAGTGGAAAATGGAATATCTTCAAATATAAACTACACAGAATCATTCGGTGAAACTTCTTTCTGATCTGTGCATTCAGCTAACAGAGTTAAACCATACTTTTGATTGAGCAGATCTGAACACTCTTTCTGTAGAAAATGCAACTGGACATTCGTAGCGCTAAGTGGGTAATAGTGGAAAAAAGAATATGTTCAAATATAAACTACACAGAAGCATTGTATGAAACTTCTTTCTGTTCTGTGCATTCAACTAACAGAGTTGAACCTTACTTTTGATTGAGCCGTTCTGAAACACTCTTTCTGTAGAAACTGCAATTGGACATTCTGAGCGCTAAGAGACCTATATTGGGAAAAAGAATGTCTACAAATAAAAACTACACAGAAGAATTGTGTGAAACTTCTTTCTGTTCTGTTTGTTCAACTAAAAGAGTTGAACCTTAGTTTTGATTGAGCCGTTCCGAAACACACTTTCTGTAGAAAATGCAAGTGGAGATTCGGAGCGCTAAGAGGGTAATAGTGGAAAAAGGAATGTCTCCAAATATAAACTACACAGAATCATTCTGTGAAACTTCTTTCTGATCTGTGCATTCAGCTAACAGAGTTAAACCATACTTTTGATTGAGCAGATCTGAACACTCTTTCTGTAGAAAATGCAACTGGACATTTGGAGCGCTAACAGAGTAGTAGTGGAAAAAGGAATATATTCAAATATAAACTACACAGAAGCATTCTGTGAAACATCTTTCTGATCTGAGCATTCAGCTAACAGAGTTAAACCATACTTTTGATTGAGCAGTTTTGAAACACTCTGTCTGTAGAAAATGCAACTGGACATTCGTAGCGCTAAGTGGGTAATAGTGGAAAAAAGAATATGTTCAAATATAAACTACACAGAAGCATTGTATGCAACTTCTTTCTGTTCTGTGCATTCAACTAACAGAGTTGAACCTTACTTTTGATTGAGACTTTCTGAAACACTCTTTCTGTAGAAACAGCAATTGGACATTCTGAGCGCTAAGAGGCCTATATTGGGAAAAATAATATCTTCAAATAAAAACTACACAGAAGCATTGTGTGAAACTTATTTCTGATATGTTCATTAAGCTAACAGAGTTAAACCATACTTTTGATTGCGCAGTTCTGAACACTCTTTCTGTAGAAAATGCAAGTGGACATTCGGAGCGCTAAGAGGGTAATAGTGGAAAAAGGAATATATTCAAATATAAACTACACAGTAGCATTCTGTGAAAATTCTTTCTGTTCTGTGCATTCAACTAACAGAGTTGAACCTTACTTTTGATTGAGCCGTTCTGAAACACTCTTTCTGTAGAAACTGCAATTGGACATGCTAAGCGCTAAGAGGCCTGTATTGGGAAAAAGAATATCTTCAAATAAAAACTACACAGATGCATTCTGTGAAACTTATTTCTGATCTGTAAATTCAGTTAACAGAGATAAAACATATTTTTGATTGAGCAGTTATGAAACACTCTTTTTGTAGAAAATGCAAGTGGAGATTCGGAGCGCTAAGAGGGTAATAGTGGAAAAAGGAATGTCTTCAAATATAAACTACACAGAATAATTCGGTGAAACTTCTTTCTGATCTGTGCATTCAGCTAACAGAGTTAAACCATACTTTTGATTGAGCAGATCTGAACACTCTTTCTGTAGAAAATGCAACTGGACATTTGGAGCGCTAAGAGCGTAGTAGTGGAAAAAGGAATATATTCAAATATAAACTACACAGAAGCATTCTGTGAAACTTCTTTCTGATCTGAGCATTCAGCTAACAGAGTTAAACCATACTTTTGATTGAGCAGTTTTGAAACACTCTGTCTGTAGAAAATGCAACTGGACATTCGTAGCGCTAAGTGGGTAATAGTGGAAAAAAGAATATATACAAATATAAACTACACAGAAGCATTGTATGAAACTTCTTTCTGTTCTGTGCATTCAACTAACAGAGTTGAACCTTACTTTTGATTGAGCCGTTCTGAAACACTCTTTCTGTAGAAACTGCAATTGGACATTCTGAGCGCTAAGAGGACTATATTGGGAAAAAGAATGTCTACAAATAAAAACTACACAGAAGAATTGTGTGAAACTTCTTTCTGTTCTGTTTGTTCAACTAAAAGAGTTGAACCTTAGTTTTGATTGAGCCGTTCTGAAACACTCTTTCTGTAGAAAATGCAAGTGGAGATTCGGAGCGCTAAGAGGGTAATAGTGGAAAAAGGAATGTCTCCAAATATAAACTACACAGAATCATTCGGTGAAACTTCTTTCTGATCTGTGCATTCAGCTAACAGAGTAAAACCATACATTTGATTGAGCAGATCTGAACTCTCTTTCTGTAGAAAATGCAACTGGACATTTGGAGCGCTAAGAGAGTAGTAGTGGAAAAAGGAATATATTCAAATATAAACTACACAGAAGCATTCTGTGAAACTTCTTTCTGATCTGAGCATTCAGCTAACAGAATTAAACCATACTTTTGATTGAGCAGTTTTGAAACACTCTGTCTGTAGAAAATGCAACTGGACATTCGTAGCGCTAAGTGGGTAATAGTGGAAAAAAGAATATGTTCAAATATAAACTACACAGAAGCATTGTATGAAACTTCTTTCTGTTCTGTGCATTCAACTAACAGAGTTGAACCTTACTTTTGATTGAGCCTTTCTGAAACACTCTTTCTGTATAAACTGCAATTGGACATTCTGAGCGCTAAGAGGCCTCTATTGGGAAAAATAATATCTTCAAATAAAAACTACACAGAAGCATTGTGTGAAACTTATTTCTGATATGTTCATTAAGCTAACAGAGTTAAACCATACTTTTGATTGCGCAGTTCTGAACACTCTTTCTGTAGAAAATGCAAGTGGACATTCGGAGCGCTAAGAGGGTAATAGTGGAAAAAGGAATATATTCAAATATAAACTACACAGTAGCATTCTGTGAAACTTCTTTCTGTTCTGTGCATTCAACTAACAGAGTTGAACCTTACTTTTGATTGAGCCGTTCTGAAACACTCTTTCTGTAGAAACTGCAATTGGACATTCTGAGCGCTAAGAGACCTATATTGGGAAAAAGAATGTCTACAAATAAAAACTACACAGAAGAATTGTGTGAAACTTCTTTCTGTTCTGTTTGTTCAACTAAAAGAGTTGAACCTTAGTTTTGATTGAGCCGTTCCGAAACACACTTTCTGTAGAAAATGCAAGTGGAGATTCGGAGCGCTAAGAGGGTAATAGTGGAAAAAGGAATGTCTCCAAATATAAACTACACAGAATCATTCTGTGAAACTTCTTTCTGATCTGTGCATTCAGCTAACAGGGTTAAACCATACTTTTGATTGAGCAGATCTGAACACTCTTTCTGTAGAAAATGCAACTGGACATTTGGAGCGCTAAGAGCGTAGTAGTGGAAAAAGGAATATATTCAAATATAAACTACACAGAAGCATTCTGTGAAACTTCTTTCTGATCTGAGCATTCAGCTAACAGAGTTAAACCATACATTTGATTGAGCAGATTTGAAACACTCTGTCTGTAGGAAATGCAACTGGACATTCGTAGCGCTAAGTGGGTAATAGTGGAAAAAAGAATATGTTCAAATATAAACTACACAGAAGCATTGTATGAAACTTCTTTCTGTTCTGTGCATTCAACTAACAGAGTTGAACCTTACTTTTGATTGAGCCGTTCTGAAACACTCTTTCTGTAGAAACTGCAATTGGACATTCTGAGCGCTAAGAGGCCTATATTGGGAAAAAGAATGTCTACAAATAAAAACTACAAAGAAGAATTGTGTGAAACTTCTTTCTGTTCTGTTTGTTCAACTAAAAGAGTTGAACCTTAGTTTTGATTGAGCCGTTCTGAAACACTCTTTTTGTAGAAAATGCAAGTGGAGATTCGGAGCGCTAAGAGGGTAATAGTGGAAAAAGGAATGTCTCCAAATATAAACTACACAGAATCATTCGGTGAAACTTCTTTCTGATCTGTGCATTCAGCTAACAGAGTTAAACCATACTTTTGATTGAGCAGATCTGAACTCTCTTTCTGTAGAAAATGCAACTGGACATTTGGAGCGCTAAGAGAGTAGTAGTGGAAAAAGGAATATATTCAAATATGAACTACACAGAAGCATTCTGTGAAACTTCTTTCTGATCTGAGCATTCAGCTAACAGAGTTAAACCATACTTTTGATTGAGCACTTTTGAAACACTCTGTCTGTAGAAAATGCAACTGGACATTCGTAGCGCTAAGTGGGTAATAGTGGAAAAAAGAATATGTTCAAATATAAACTACACAGAAGCATTGTATGAAACTTCTTTCTGTTCTGTGCATTCAACTAACCGAGTTGAACCTTACTTTTGATTGAGCCTTTCTGAAACACTCTTACTGTAGAAACTGCAATTGGACATTCTGAGCGCTAAGAGGCCTATATTGGGAAAAATAATATCTTCAAATAAAAACTACACAGAAGCATTGTGTGAAACTTATTTCTGATATGTTCATTAAGCTAACAGAGTTAAACCATACTTTTGATTGCGCAGTTCTGAACACTCTTTCTGTAGAAAATGCAAGTGGATATTCGGAGCGCTAAGAGGGTAATAGTGGAAAAAGGAATATATTCAAATATAAACTACACAGTAGCATTCTGTGAAAATTCTTTCTGTTCTGTGCGTTCAACTAAGAGAGTTGAACCTTACTTTTGATTGAGCCGTTCTGAAACACTCTTTCTGTAGAAACTGCAATTGGACATGCTAAGCACTAAGAGGCCTACATTTTGAAAAAGAATATCTTCAAATAAAAACTACACAGATGCATTCTGTGAAACTTATTTCTGATCTGTAAATTCAGTTAACAGAGATAAAACATATTTTTGATTGAGCAGTTATGAAACACTCTTTTTGTAGAAAATGCAAGTGGAGATTCGGAGCGCTAAGAGGGTAATAGTGGAAAAAGGAATGTCTTCAAATATAAACTACACAGAATCATTCGGTGAAACTTCTTTCTGATCTGTGCATTCAGCTAACAGAGTTAAACCATACTTTTGATTGAGCAGATCTGAACACTCTTTCTGTAGAAAATGCAACTGGACATTTGGAGCGCTAAGAGCGTAGTAGTGGAAAAAGGAATATATTCAAATATAAACTACACAGAAGCATTCTGTGAAACTTCTTTCTGATCTGAGCATTCAGCTAACAGAGTTAAACCATACTTTTGATTGAGCAGTTTTGAAACACTCTGTCTGTAGAAAATGCAACTGGACATTCGTAGCGCTAAGTGGGTAATAGTGGAAAAAAGAATATGTTCAAATATAAACTACACAGAAGCATTGTATGAAACTTCTTTCTGTTCTGTGCATTCAACTAACAGAGTTGAACCTTACTTTTGATTGAGCCGTTCTGAAACACTCTTTCTGTAGAAACTGCAATTGGACATTCTGAGCGCTAAGAGGCCTATATTGGGAAAAAGAATGTCTACAAATAAAAACTACACAGAAGAATTGTGTGAAACTTCTTTCTGTTCTGTTTGTTCAACTAAAAGAGTTGAACCTTAGTTTTGATTGAGCCGTTCTGAAACACTCTTTCTGTAGAAAATGCAAGTGGAGATTCGGAGCGCTAAGAGGGTAATAGTGGAAAAAGGAATGTCTCCAAATATATACTACACAGAATCATTCTGTGAAACTTCTTTCTGATCTGTGCATTCAGCTAACAGAGTTAAACCATACTTTTGATTGAGCAGATCTGAACTCTCTTTCTGTAGAAAATGCAACTGGACATTTGGAGCGCTAAGAGAGTAGTAGTGGAAAAAGGAATATATTCAAATATAAACTACACAGAAGCATTCTGTGAAACTTCTTTCTGATCTGAGCATTCAGCTAACAGAGTTAAATCATACTTTTGATTGAGCAGTTTTGAAACACTCTGTCTGTAGAAAATGCAACTGGACATTCGTAGCGCTAAGTGGGTAATAGTGGAAAAAAGAATATGTTCAAATATAAACTACACAGAAGCATTGTATGAAACTTCTTTCTGTTCTGTGCATTCAACTAAGAGAGTTGAACCTTAATTTTGATTGAGCCTTTCTGAAACACTCTTTCTGTAGAAACTGCAATTGGATATTCTGAGCGCTAAGAGGCCTATATTGGAAAAAATAATATCTTCAAATAAAAACTACACAGAAGCATTGTGTGAAACTTATTTCTGTTATGTTCATTAAGCTAACAGAGTTAAACCATACTTTTGATTGCGCAGTTCTGAACACTCTTTCTGTAGAAAATGCAAGTGGACATTCGGAGCGCTAAGAGGGTAATAGTGGAAAAAGGAATATATTCAAATATAAACTACACAGTATCATTCTGTGAAAATTCTTTCTGTTCTGTGCATTCAACTAACAGAGTTGAACCTTACTTTTGATTGAGCCGTTCTGAAACACTCTTTCTGTAGAAACTGCAATTGGACATGCTAAGCGCTAAGAGGCCTACATTGGGAAAAAGAATATCTTCAACTAAAAACTACACAGATGCATTCTGTGAAACTTATTTCTGATCTGTAAATTCAGTTAACAGAGATAAAACATATTTTTGATTGAGCAGTTATGAAACACTCTTTTTGTAGAAAATGCAAGTGGAGATTCGGAGCGCTAAGAGGGTAATAGTGGAAAAAGGAATGTCTTCAAATATAAACTACACAGAATCATTCGGTGAAACTTCTTTCTGATCTGTGCATTCAGCTAACAGAGTTAAACCATACTTTTGATTGAGCAGATCTGAACACTCTTTCTGTAGAAAATGCAACTGGACATTTGGAGCGCTAAGAGCGTAGTAGTGGAAAAAGGAATATATTCAAATATAAACTACACAGAAGCATTCTGTGAAACTTCTTTCTGATCTGAGCATTCAGCTAACAGAGTTAAACCATACTTTTGATTGAGCAGTTTTGAAACACTCTGTCTGTAGGAAATGCAACTGGACATTCGTAGCGCTGTGGGTAATAGTGGAAAAAAGAATATGTTCAAATATAAACTACACAGAAGCATTGTATGAAACTTCTTTCTGTTCTGTGCATTCAACTAACAGAGTTGAACCTTACTTTTGATTGAGCCGTTCTGAAACACTCTTTTGTAGAAACTGCAATTCGACATTCTGAGCGCTAAGAGGCCTATATTGGGAAAAAGAATGTCTACAAATAAAAACTACACAGAAGAATTGTGTGAAACTTCTTTTTGTTCTGTTTGTTCAACTAAAAGAGTTGAACCTTAATTTTGATTGAGCCGTTCTGAAACACTCTTTCTGTAGAAAATGCAAGTGGAGATTCGGAGCGCTAAGAGGGTAATAGTGGAAAAAGGAATGTCTCCAAATATAAACTACACAGAATCATTCTGTGAAACTTTTTTTCTGATCTGTGCATTCAGCTAACAGAGTTAAACCATACTTTTGATTGAGCAGATCTGAACACTCTTTCTGTAGAAAATGCAACAGGACATTTGGAGCGCTAAGAGAGTAGTAGTGGAAAAAGGAATATATTCAAATATAAACTACACAGAAGCATTCTGTGAAACTTCTTTCTGATCTGAGCATTCAGCTAACAGAGTTAAACCATACTTTTGATTGAGCAGTTTTGAAACACTCTGTCTGTAGAAAATGCAACTGGACATTCGTAGCGCTAAGTGGGTAATAGTGGAAAAAAAATATGTTCAAATATAAACTACACAGAAGCATTGTATGAAACTTCTTTCTGTTCTGTGCATTCAACTAACAGAGTTGAACCTTACTTTTGATTGAGCCTTTCTGAAACACTCTTTCTGTAGAAACTGCAATTGGACATTCTGAGCGCTAAGAGGCCTCTATTGGGAAAAATAAAATCTTCAAATAAAAACTACACAGAAGCATTGTGTGAAACTTATTTCTGATATGTTCATTAAGCTAACAGAGTTAAACCATACTTTTGATTGCACAGTTCTGAAAACTCTTTCTGTAGAAAATGCAAGTGGACATTCGGAGCGCTAAGAGGGTAATAGTGGAAAAAGGAATATATTCAAATATATACTACACAGTAGCATTCTGTGAAAATTCTTTCTGTTCTTTGCATTCAACTAACAGAGTTGAACCTTACTTTTGATTGAGCCGTTCTGAAACACTCTTTCTGTAGAAACTGCAATTGGACATGCTAAGCGCTAAGAGGCCTACATTGGGAAAAAGAATATCTTCAAATAAAAACTACACAGATGCATTCTGTGAAACTTATTTCTGATCTGTAAATTCAGTTAACAGAGATAAAACATATTTTTGATTGAGCAGTTATGAAACACTCTTTTTGTAGAAAATGCAAGTGGAGATTCGGAGCGCTAAGAGGGTAATAGTGGAAAAAGGAATGTCTCCAAATATAAACTACACAGAATCATTCTGTGAAACTTCTTTCTGATCTGTGCATTCAGCTAACAGAGTTAAACCATACTTTTGATTGAGCAGATCTGAACACTCTTTCTGTAGAAAATGCAACTGGACATTTGGAGCGCTAAGAGAGTAGTAGTGGAAAAAGGAATATATTCAAATATAAACTACACAGAAGCATTCTGTGAAACTTCTTTCTGATCTGAGCATTCAGCTAACAGAGTTAAACCATACTTTTGATTGAGCAGTTTTGAAACACTCTGTCTGTAGAAAATGCAACTGGACATTCGTAGCGCTAAGTGGGTAATAGTGGAAAAAAGAATATGTTCAAATATAAACTACACAGAAGCATTGTATGAAACTTCTTTCTGTTCTGTGCATTCAACTAACAGAGTTGAACCTTACTTTTGATTGAGCCTTTCTGAAACACTCTTTCTGTAGAAACTGCAATTGGACATTCTGAGCGCTAAGAGGCCTATATTGGGAAAAATAATATCTTCAAATAAAAACTACACAGAAGCATTGTGTGAAACTTATTTCTGATATGTTCATTAAGCTAACAGAGTTAAACCATACTTTTGATTGCGCAGTTCTGGACACTCTTTCTGTAGAAAATGCAAGTGGACATTCGGAGCGCTAAGAGGGTAATAGTGGAAAAAGGAATATATTCAAATATAAACTACACAGTATCATTCTGTGAAAATTCTTTCTGTTCTGTGCATTCAACTAACAGAGTTGAACCTTACTTTTGATTGAGCCATTCTGAAACACTCTTTCTGTAGAAACTGCAATTGGACATGCTAAGCGATAAGAGGCCTACATTGGGAAAAAGAATATCTTCAACTAAAAACTACACAGATGCATTCTGTGAAACTTATTTCTGATCTGTAAATTCAGTTAACAGAGATAAAACATATTTTTGATTGAGCAGTTATGAAACACTCTTTTTGTAGAAAATGCAAGTGGAGATTCGGAGCGCTAAGAGGGTAATAGTGGAAAAAGGAATGTCTTCAAATATAAACTACACAGAATCATTCGGTGAAACTTCTTTCTGATCTGTGCATTCAGCTAACAGAGTTAAACCATACTTTTGATTGAGCAGATCTGAACACTCTTTCTGTAGAAAATGCAACTGGACATTTGGAGCGCTAAGAGCGTAGTAGTGGAAAAAGGAATATATTCAAATATAAACTACACAGAAGCATTCTGTGAAACTTCTTTCTGATCTGAGCATTCAGCTAACAGAGTTAAACCATACTTTTGATTGAGCAGTTTTGAAACACTCTGTCTGTAGGAAATGCAACTGGACATTCGTAGCGCTGTGGGTAATAGTGGAAAAAAGAATATGTTCAAATATAAACTACACAGAAGCATTGTATGAAACTTCTTTCTGTTCTGAGCATTCAACTAACAGAGTTGAACCTTACTTTTGATTGAGCCGTTCTGAAACACTCTTTTGTAGAAACTGCAATTCGACATTCTGAGCGCTAAGAGGCCTATATTGGGAAAAAGAATGTCTACAAATAAAAACTACACAGAAGAATTGTGTGAAACTTCTTTTTGTTCTGTTTGTTCAACTAAAAGAGTTGAACCTTAGTTTTGATTGAGCCGTTCTGAAACACTCTTTCTGTAGAAAATGCAAGTGGAGATTCGGAGCGCTAAGAGGGTAATAGTGGAAAAAGGAATGTCTCCAAATATAAACTACACAGAATCATTCTGTGAAACTTTTTTTCTGATCTGTGCATTCAGCTAACAGAGTTAAACCATACTTTTGATTGAGCAGATCTGAACACTCTTTCTGTAGAAAATGCAACAGGACATTTGGAGCGCTAAGAGAGTAGTAGTGGAAAAAGGAATATATTCAAATATAAACTACACAGAAGCATTCTGTGAAACTTCTTTCTGATCTGAGCATTCAGCTAACAGAGTTAAACCATACTTTTGATTGAGCAGTTTTGAAACACTCTGTCTGTAGAAAATGCAACTGGACATTCGTAGCGCTAAGTGGGTAATAGTGGAAAAAAAATATGTTCAAATATAAACTACACAGAAGCATTGTATGAAACTTCTTTCTGTTCTGTGCATTCAACTAACAGAGTTGAACCTTACTTTTGATTGAGCCTTTCTGAAACACTCTTTCTGTAGAAACTGCAATTGGACATTCTGAGCGCTAAGAGGCCTCTATTGGGAAAAATAAAATCTTCAAATAAAAACTACACAGAAGCATTGTGTGAAACTTATTTCTGATATGTTCATTAAGCTAACAGAGTTAAACCATACTTTTGATTGCACAGTTCTGAAAACTCTTTCTGTAGAAAATGCAAGTGGACATTCGGAGCGCTAAGAGGGTAATAGTGGAAAAAGGAATATATTCAAATATATACTACACAGTAGCATTCTGTGAAAATTCTTTCTGTTCTGTGCATTCAACTAACAGATTTGAACCTTACTTTTGATTGAGCCGTTCTGAAACACTCTTTCTGTAGAAACTGCAATTGGACATGCTAAGCGCTAAGAGGCCTACATTTGGAAAAAGAATATCTTCAAATAAAAACTACACAGATGCATTCTGTGAAACTTATTTCTGATCTGTAAATTCAGTTAACAGAGATAAAACATATTTTTGATTGAGCAGTTATGAAACACTCTTTTTGTAGAAAATGCAAGTGGAGATTCGGAGTGCTAAGAGGGTAATAGTGGAAAAAGGAATGTCTCCAAATATAAACTACACAGAATCATTCTGTGAAACTTCTTTCTGATCTATGCATTCAGCTAACAGAGTTAAATCATACTTTTGATTGAGCAGATCTGAACACTCTTTCTGTAGAAAATGCAACTGGACATTTGGAGCGCTAAGAGAGTAGTAGTGGAAAAAGGAATATATTCAAATATAAACTACACAGTAGCATTCTGTGAAAATTCTTTCTGTTCTGTGCATTCAACTAACAGATTTGAACCTTACTTTTGATTGAGCCGTTCTGAAACACTCTTTCTGTAGAAACTGCAATTGCACATGCTAAGCGCTAAGAGGCCTACATTGGGAAAAAGAATATCTTCAAATAAAAACTACACAGATGCATTCTGTGAAACTTATTACTGATCTGTAAATTCAGTTAACAGAGATAAAACATATTTTTGATTGAGCAGTTATGAAACACTCTTTTTGTAGAAAATGCAAGTGGAGATTCTGAGCGCTAAGAGGGTAATAGTGGAAAAAGTAATATCTTCAAATATAAACTACACAGAATCATTCGGTGAAACTTCTTTCTGATCTGTGCATTCAGCTAACAGAGTTAAACCATACTTTTGATTGAGCAGATCTGAACACTCTTTCTGTAGAAAATGCAACTGGACATTTGGAGCGCTAAGAGCGTAGTAGTGGAAAAAGGAATATATTCAAATATAAACTACACAGAAGCATTCTGTGAAACTTCTTTCTGATCTGAGCATTCAGTTAACAGAGTTAAACCATACTTTTGATTGAGCAGTTTTGAAACACTCTGTCTGTAGAAAATGCAACTGGACATTCGTAGCGCTAAGTGGGTAATAGTGGAAAAAAGAATATGTTCAAATATAAACTACACAGAAGCATTGTATGAAACTTCTTTCTGTTCTGTGCATTCAACTAACAGAGTTGAACCTTACTTTTGATTGAGCCGTTCTGAAACACTCTTTCTGTAGAAACTGCAATTGGACATTCTGAGCGCTAAGAGACCTATATTGGGAAAAAGAATGTCTACAAATAAAAACTACACAGAAGAATTGTGTGAAACTTCTTTCTGTTCTGTTTGTTCAACTAAAAGAGTTGAACCTTAGTTTTGATTGAGCCATTCCGAAACACACTTTCTGTAGAAAATGCAAGTGGAGATTCGGAGCGCTAAGAGGGTAATAGTGGAAAAAGGAATGTCTCCAAATATAAACTACACAGAATCATTCTGTGAAACTTCTTTCTGATCTGTGCATTCAGCTAACAGAGTTAAACCATACTTTTGATTGAGCAGATCTGAACACTCTTTCTGTAGAAAATGCAACTCGACATTTGGAGCGCTAACAGAGTAGTAGTGGAAAAAGGAATATATTCAAATATAAACTACACAGAAGCATTCTGTGAAACTTCTTTCTGATCTGAGCATTCAGCTAACAGAGTTAAACCATACTTTTGATTGAGCAGTTTTGAAACACTCTGTCTGTAGAAAATGCAACTGGACATTCGTAGCGCTAAGTGGGTAATAGTGGAAAAAAGAATATGTTCAAATATAAACTACACAGAAGCATTGTATGAAACTTCTTTCTGTTCTGTGCATTCAACTAACAGAGTTGAACCTTACTTTTGATTGAGACTTTCTGAAACACTCTTTCTGTAGAAACAGCAATTGGACATTCTGAGCGCTAAGAGGCCTATATTGGGAAAAATAATATCTTCAAATAAAAACTACACAGAATCATTCGGTGAAACTTCTTTCTGATCTGTGCATTCAGCTAACAGAGTTAAACCATACTTTTGATTGAGCAGATCTGAACACTCTTTCTGTAGAAAATGCAACTGGACATTTGGAGCGCTAAGAGCGTAGTAGTGGAAAAAGGAATATATTCAAATATAAACTACACAGAAGCATTCTGTGAAACTTCTTTCTGATCTGAGCATTCAGCTAACAGAGTTAAACCATACTTTTGATTGAGCAGTTTTGAAACACTCTGTCTGTAGAAAATGCAACTGGACATTCGTAGCGCTAAGTGGGTAATAGTGGAAAAAAGAATATGTTCAAATATAAACTACACAGAAGCATTGTATGAAACTTCTTTCTGTTCTGTGCATTCAACTAACAGAGTTGAACCTTACTTTTGATTGAGCCGTTCTGAAACACTCTTTCTGTAGAAACTGCAATTGGACATTCTGAGCGCTAAGAGACCTATATTGGGAAAAAGAATGTCTACAAATAAAAACTACACAGAAGAATTGTGTGAAACTTCTTTCTGTTCTGTTTGTTCAACTAAAAGAGTTGAACCTTAGTTTTGATTGAGCCGTTCCGAAACACACTTTCTGTAGAAAATGCAAGTGGAGATTCAGAGCGCTAAGAGGGTAATAGTGGAAAAAGGAATGTCTCCAAATATAAACTACACAGAATCATTCTGTGAAACTTTTTTTCTGATCTGTGCATTCAGCTAACAGAGTTAAACCATACTTTTGATTGAGCAGATCTGAACACTCTTTCTGTAGAAAATGCAACAGGACATTTGGAGCGCTAAGAGAGTAGTAGTGGAAAAAGGAATATATTCAAATATAAACTACACAGAAGCATTCTGTGAAACTTCTTTCTGATCTGAGCATTCAGCTAACAGAGTTAAACCATACTTTTGATTGAGCAGTTTTGAAACACTCTGTCTGTAGAAAATGCAACTGGACATTCGTAGCGCTAAGTGGGTAATAGTGGAAAAAAAATATGTTCAAATATAAACTACACAGAAGCATTGTATGAAACTTCTTTCTGTTCTGTGCATTCAACTAACAGAGTTGAACCTTACTTTTGATTGAGCCTTTCTGAAACACTCTTTCTGTAGAAACTGCAATTGGACATTCTGAGCGCTAAGAGGCCTCTATTGGGAAAAATAAAATCTTCAAATAAAAACTACACAGAAGCATTGTGTGAAACTTATTTCTGATATGTTCATTAAGCTAACAGAGTTAAACCATACTTTTGATTGCACAGTTCTGAAAACTCTTTCTGTAGAAAATGCAAGTGGACATTCGGAGCGCTAAGAGGGTAATAGTGGAAAAAGGAATATATTCAAATATATACTACACAGTAGCATTCTGTGAAAATTCTTTCTGTTCTTTGCATTCAACTAACAGAGTTGAACCTTACTTTTGATTGAGCCGTTCTGAAACACTCTTTCTGTAGAAACTGCAATTGGACATGCTAAGCGCTAAGAGGCCTACATTGGGAAAAAGAATATCTTCAAATAAAAACTACACAGATGCCTTCTGTGAAACTTATTTCTGATCTGTAAATTCAGTTAACAGAGATAAAACATATTTTTGATTGAGCAGTTATGAAACACTCTTTTTGTAGAAAATGCAAGTGGAGATTCGGAGCGCTAAGAGGGTAATAGTGGAAAAAGGAATGTCTCCAAATATAAACTACACAGAATCATTCTGTGAAACTTCTTTCTGATCTGTGCATTCAGCTAACAGAGTTAAACCATACTTTTGATTGAGCAGATCTGAACACTCTTTCTGTAGAAAATGCAACTGGACATTTGGAGCGCTAAGAGAGTAGTAGTGGAAAAAGGAATATATTCAAATATAAACTACACAGAAGCATTCTGTGAAACTTCTTTCTGATCTGAGCATTCAGCTAACAGAGTTAAACCATACTTTTGATTGAGCAGTTTTGAAACACTCTGTCTGTAGAAAATGCAACTGGACATTCGTAGCGCTAAGTGGGTAATAGTGGAAAAATGAATATGTTCAAATATAAACTACACAGAAGCATTGTATGAAACTTCTTTCTGTTCTGTGCATTCAACTAACAGAGTTGAACCTTACTTTTGATTGAGCCTTTCTGAAACACTCTTTCTGTAGAAACTGCAATTGGACATTCTGAGCGCTAAGAGGCCTATATTGGGAAAAATAATATCTTCAAATAAAAACTACACAGAAGCATTGTGTGAAACTTATTTCTGATATGTTCATTAAGCTAACAGAGTTAAACCATACTTTTGATTGCGCAGTTCTGGACACTCTTTCTGTAAAAAATGCAAGTGGACATTCGGAGCGCTAAGAGGGTAATAGTGGAAAAAGGAATATATTCAAATATAAACTACACAGTATCATTCTGTGAAAATCCTTTCTGTTCTGTGCATTCAACTAACAGAGTTGAACCTTACTTTTGATTGAGCCATTCTGAAACACTCTTTCTGTAGAAACTGCAATTGGACATGCTAAGCGCTAAGAGGCCTACATTGGGAAAAAGAATATCTTCAACTAAAAACTACACAGATGCATTCTGTGAAACTTATTTCTGATCTGTAAATTCAGTTAACAGAGATAAAACATATTTTTGATTGAGCAGTTATGAAACACTCTTTTTGTAGAAAATGCAAGTGGAGATTCGGAGCGCTAAGAGGGTAATAGTGGAAAAAGGAATGTCTTCAAATATAAACTACACAGAATCATTCGGTGAAACTTCTTTCTGATCTGTGCATTCAGCTAACAGAGTTAAACCATACTTTTGATTGAGCAGATCTGAACACTCTTTCTGTAGAAAATGCAACTGGACATTTGGAGCGCTAAGAGCGTAGTAGTGGAAAAAGGAATATATTCAAATATAAACTACACAGAAGCATTCTGTGAAACTTCTTTCTGATCTGAGCATTCAGCTAACAGAGTTAAACCATACTTTTGATTGAGCAGTTTTGAAACACTCTGTCTGTAGGAAATGCAACTGGACATTCGTAGCGCTGTGGGTAATAGTGGAAAAAAGAATATGTTCAAATATAAACTACACAGAAGCATTGTATGAAACTTCTTTCTGTTCTGTGCATTCAACTAACAGAGTTGAACCTTACTTTTGATTGAGCCGTTCTGAAACACTCTTTTGTAGAAACTGCAATTCGACATTCTGAGCGCTAAGAGGCCTATATTGGGAAAAAGAATGTCTACAAATAAAAACTACACAGAAGAATTGTGTGAAACTTCTTTTTGTTCTGTTTGTTCAACTAAAAGAGTTGAACCTTAGTTTTGATTGAGCCGTTCTGAAACACTCTTTCTGTAGAAAATGCAAGTGGAGATTCGGAGCGCTAAGAGGGTAATAGTGGAAAAAGGAATGTCTCCAAATATAAACTACACAGAATCATTCTGTGAAACTTTTTTTCTGATCTGTGCATTCAGCTAACAGAGTTAAACCATACTTTTGATTGAGCAGATCTGAACACTCTTTCTGTAGAAAATGCAACAGGACATTTGGAGCGCTAAGAGAGTAGTAGTGGAAAAAGGAATATATTCAAATATAAACTACACAGAAGCATTCTGTGAAACTTCTTTCTGATCTGAGCATTCAGCTAACAGAGTTAAACCATACTTTTGATTGAGCAGTTTTGAAACACTCTGTCTGTAGAAAATGCAACTGGACATTCGTAGCGCTAAGTGGGTAATAGTGGAAAAAAAATATGTTCAAATATAAACTACACAGAAGCATTGTATGAAACTTCTTTCTGTTCTGTGCATTCAACTAACAGAGTTGAACCTTACTTTTGATTGAGCCTTTCTGAAACACTCTTTCTGTAGAAACTGCAATTGGACATTCTGAGCGCTAAGAGGCCTCTATTGGGAAAAATAAAATCTTCAAATAAAAACTACACAGAAGCATTGTGTGAAACTTATTTCTGATATGTTCATTAAGCTAACAGAGTTAAACCATACTTTTGATTGCACTGTTCTGAAAACTCTTTCTGTAGAAAATGCAAGTGGACATTCGGAGCGCTAAGAGGGTAATAGTGGAAAAAGGAATATATTCAAATATATACTACACAGTAGCATTCTGTGAAAATTCTTTCTGTTCTGTGCATTCAACTAACAGAGTTGAACCTTACTTTTGATTGAGCCGTTCTGAAACACTCTTTCTGTAGAAACTGCAATTGGACATGCTAAGCGCTAAGAGGCCTACATTTGGAAAAAGAATATCTTCAAATAAAAACTACACAGATGCATTCTGTGAAACTTATTTCTGATCTGTAAATTCAGTTAACAGAGATAAAACATATTTTTGATTGAGCAGTTATGAAACACTCTTTTTGTAGAAAATGCAAGTGGAGATTCGGAGTGCTAAGGGGGTAATAGTGGAAAAAGGAATGTCTCCAAATATAAACTACACAGAATCATTCTGTGAAACTTCTTTCTGATCTATGCATTCAGCTAACAGAGTTAAATCATACTTTTGATTGAGCAGATCTGAACACTCTTTCTGTAGAAAATGCAACTGGACATTTGGAGCGCTAAGAGAGTAGTAGTGGAAAAAGGAATATATTCAAATATAAACTACACAGTAGCATTCTGTGAAAATTCTTTCTGTTCTGTGCATTCAACTAACAGATTTGAACCTTACTTTTGATTGAGCCGTTCTGAAACACTCTTTCTGTAGGAACTGCAATTGCACATGCTAAGCGCTAAGAGGCCTACATTGGGAAAAAGAATATCTTCAAATAAAAACTACACAGATGCATTCTGTGAAACTTATTACTGATCTGTAAATTCAGTTAACAGAGATAAAACATATTTTTGATTGAGCAGTTATGAAACACTCTTTTTGTAGAAAATGCAAGTGGAGATTCTGAGCGCTAAGAGGGTAATAGTGGAAAAAGTAATATCTTCAAATATAAACTACACAGAATCATTCGGTGAAACTTCTTTCTGATCTGTGCATTCAGCTAACAGAGTTAAACCATACTTTTGATTGAGCAGATCTGAACACTCTTTCTGTAGAAAATGCAACTGGACATTTGGAGCGCTAAGAGCGTAGTAGTGGAAAAAGGAATATATTCAAATATAAACTACACAGAAGCATTCTGTGAAACTTCTTTCTGATCTGAGCATTCAGTTAACAGAGTTAAACCATACTTTTGATTGAGCAGTTTTGAAACACTCTGTCTGTAGAAAATGCAACTGGACATTCGTAGCGCTAAGTGGGTAATAGTGGAAAAAAGAATATGTTCAAATATAAACTACACAGAAGCATTGTATGAAACTTCTTTCTGTTGTGTGCATTCAACTAACAGAGTTGAACCTTACTTTTGATTGAGCCGTTCTGAAACACTCTTTCTGTAGAAACTGCAATTGGACATTCTGAGCACTAAGAGACCTATATTGGGAAAAAGAATGTCTACAAATAAAAACTACACAGAAGAATTGTGTGAAACTTCTTTCTGTTCTGTTTGTTCAACTAAAAGAGTTGAACCTTAGTTTTGATTGAGCCATTCCGAAACACACTTTCTGTAGAAAATGCAAGTGGAGATTCGGAGCGCTAAGAGGGTAATAGTGGAAAAAGGAATGTCTCCAAATATAAACTACACAGAATCATTCTGTGAAACTTCTTTCTGATCTGTGCATTCAGCTAACAGAGTTAAACCATACTTTTGATTGAGCAGATCTGAACACTCTTTCTGTAGAAAATGCAACTCGACATTTGGAGCGCTAACAGAGTAGTAGTGGAAAAAGGAATATATTCAAATATAAACTACACAGAAGCATTCTGTGAAACTTCTTTCTGATCTGAGCATTCAGCTAACAGAGTTAAACCATACTTTTGATTGAGCAGTTTTGAAACACTCTGTCTGTAGAAAATGCAACTGGACATTCGTAGCGCTAAGTGGGTAATAGTGGAAAAAAGAATATGTTCAAATATAAACTACACAGAAGCATTGTATGAAACTTCTTTCTGTTCTGTGCATTCAACTAACAGAGTTGAACCTTACTTTTGATTGAGACTTTCTGAAACACTCTTTCTGTAGAAACAGCAATTGGACATTCTGAGCGCTAAGAGGCCTATATTGGGAAAAATAATATCTTCAAATAAAAACTACACAGAATCATTCGGTGAAACTTCTTTCTGATCTGTGCATTCAGCTAACAGAGTTAAACCATACTTTTGATTGAGCAGATCTGAACACTCTTTCTGTAGAAAATGCAACTGGACATTTGGAGCGCTAAGAGCGTAGTAGTGGAAAAAGGAATATATTCAAATATAAACTACACAGAAGCATTCTGTGAAACTTCTTTCTGATCTGAGCATTCAGCTAACAGAGTTAAACCATACTTTTGATTGAGCAGTTTTGAAACACTCTGTCTGTAGAAAATGCAACTGGACATTCGTAGCGCTAAGTGGGTAATAGTGGAAAAAAGAATATGTTCAAATATAAACTACACAGAAGCATTGTATGAAACTTCTTTCTGTTCTGTGCATTCAACTAACAGAGTTGAACCTTACTTTTGATTGAGCCGTTCTGAAACACTCTTTCTGTAGAAACTGCAATTGGACATTCTGAGCGCTAAGAGACCTATATTGGGAAAAAGAATGTCTACAAATAAAAACTACACAGAAGAATTGTGTGAAACTTCTTTCTGTTCTGTTTGTTCAACTAAAAGAGTTGAACCTTAGTTTTGATTGAGCCGTTCCGAAACACACTTTCTGTAGAAAATGCAAGTGGAGATTCAGAGCGCTAAGAGGGTAATAGTGGAAAAAGGAATGTCTCCAAATATAAACTACACAGAATCATTCTGTGAAACTTCTTTCTGATCTGTGCATTCAGCTAACAGGGTTAAACCATACTTTTGATTGAGCAGATCTGAACACTCTTTCTGTAGAAAATGCAACTGGACATTTGGAGCACTAAGAGAGTAGTAGTGGAAAAAGGATTATATTCAAATATAAACTACACAGAAGCATTCTGTGAAACTTCTTTCTGATCTGAGCATTCAGCTAACAGAGTTAAACCATACTTTTGATTGAGCAGTTTTGAAACACTCTGTCTGTAGAAAATGCAACTGGACATTCGTAGCGCTAAGTGGGTAATAGTGGAAAAAAGAATATATACAAATATAAACTACACAGAAGCATTGTATGAAACTTCTTTCTGTTCTGTGCATTCAACTAACAGAGTTGAACCTTACTTTTGATTGAGCCGTTCTGAAACACTCTTTCTGTAGAAACTGCAATTGGACATTCTGAGCGCTAAGAGGACTATATTGGGAAAAAGAATGTCTACAAATAAAAACTACACAGAAGAATTGTGTGAAACTTCTTTCTGTTCTGTTTGTTCAACTAAAAGAGTTGAACCTTAGTTTTGATTGAGCCGTTCTGAAACACTCTTTCTGTAGAAAATGCAAGTGGAGATTCGGAGCGCTAAGAGGGTAATAGTGGAAAAAGGAATGTCTCCAAATATAAACTACACAGAATCATTCGGTGAAACTTCTTTCTGATCTGTGCATTCAGCTATCAGAGTTAAACCATACATTTGATTGAGCAGATCTGAACTCTCTTTCTGTAGAAAATGGAACTGGACATTTGGAGCGCTAAGAGAGTAGTAGTGGAAAAAGGAATATATTCAAATATAAACTACACAGAAGCATTCTGTGAAACTTCTTTCTGATCTGAGCATTCAGCTAACAGAATTAAACCATACTTTTGATTGAGCAGTTTTGAAACACTCTGTCTGTAGAAAATGCAACTGGACATTCGTAGCGCTAAGTGGGTAATAGTGGAAAAAAGAATATGTTCAAATATAAACTACACAGAAGCATTGTATGAAACTTCTTTCTGTTCTGTGCATTCAACTAACAGAGTTGAACCTTACTTTTGATTGAGCCTTTCTGAAACACTCTTTCTGTAGAAACTGCAATTGGACATTCTGAGCGCTAAGAGGCCTATATTGGGAAAAATAATAACTTCAAATAAAAACTACACAGAAGCATTGTGTGAAACTTATTTCTGATATGTTCATTAAGCTAACAGAGTTAAACCATACTTTTGATTGCGCAGTTCTGAACACTCTTTCTGTAGAAAATGCAAGTGGACATTCGGAGCGCTAAGAGGGTAATAGTGGAAAAAGGAATATATTCAAATATAAACTACACAGTAGCATTCTGTGAAAATTCTTTCTGTTCTGTGCATTCAACTAACAGAGTTGAACCTTACTTTTGATTGAGCCGTTCTGAAACACTCTTTCTGTAGAAACTGCAATTGGACATGCCAAGCGCTAAGAGGCCTACATTGGGAAAAAGAATATCTTCAAATAAAAACTATACAGATGCATTCTGTGAAACTTATTTCTGATCTGTAAATTCAGTTAACAGAGATAAAACATATTTTTGATTGAGCAGTTATGAAACACTCTTTTTGTAGAAAATGCAAGTGGAGATTCGGAGCGCTAAGAGGGTAATAGTGGAAAAAGGAATATCTTCAAATATAAACTACACAGAATCATTCGGTGAAACTTCTTTCTGATCTGTGCATTCAGCTAACAGAGTTAAACCATACTTTTGATTGAGCAGATCTGAACACTCTTTCTGTAGAAAATGCAACTGGACATTTGGAGCGCTAAGAGCGTAGTAGTGGAAAAAGGAATATATTCAAATATAAACTACACAGAAGCATTCTGTGAAACTTCTTTCTGATCTGAGCATTCAGCTAACAGAGTTAAACCATACTTTTGATTGAGCAGTTTTGATACACTCTGTCTGTAGAAAATGCAACTGGACATTCGTAGCGCTAAGTGGGTAATAGTGGAAAAAAGAATATGTTCAAATATAAACTACACAGAAGCATTGTATGAAACTTCTTTCTGTTCTGTGCATTCAACTAACAGAGTTGAACCTTACTTTTGATTGAGCCGTTCTGAAACACTCTTTCTGTAGAAACTGCAATTGGACATTCTGAGCGCTAAGAGACCTATATTGGGAAAAAGAATGTCTACAAATAAAAACTACACAGAAGAATTGTGTGAAACTTCTTTCTGTTCTGTTTGTTCAACTAAAAGATTTGAACCTTAGTTTTGATTGAGCCGTTCCGAAACACACTTTCTGTAGAAAATGCAAGTGGAGATTCGGAGCGCTAAGAGGGTAATAGTGGAAAAAGGAATGTCTCCAAATATAAACTACACAGAATCATTCTGTGAAACTTCTTTCTGATCTGTGCATTCAGCTAACAGGTTTAAACCATACTTTTGATTGAGCAGATCTGAACACTCTTTCTGTAGAAAATGCAACTGGACATTTGGAGCGCTAAGAGAGTAGTAGTGGAAAAAGGATTATATTCAAAGATAAACTACACAGAAGCATTCTGTGAAACTTCTTTCTGATCTGAGCATTCAGCTAACAGAGTTAAACCATACTTTTGATTGAGCAGTTTTGAAACACTCTGTCTGTAGAAAATGCAACTGGACATTCGTAGCGGTAAGTGGGTAATAGTGGAAAAAAGAATATATACAAATATAAACTACACAGAAGCATTGTATGAAACTTCTTTCTGTTCTGTGCATTCAACTAACAGAGTTGAACCTTACTTTTGATTGAGCCGTTCTGAAACACTCTTTCTGTAGAAACTGCAATTGGACATTCTGAGCGCTAAGAGGCCTCTATTGGGAAAAATAAAATCTTCAAATAAAAACTACACAGAAGCATTGTGTGAAACTTATTTCTGATATGTTCATTAAGCTAACAGAGTTAAACCATACTTTTGATTGCGCAGTTCTGAAAACTCTTTCTGTAGAAAATGCAAGTGGACATTCGGAGCGCTAAGAGGGTAATAGTGGAAAAAGAAATATATTCAAATATAAACTACACAGTAGCATTCTGTGAAAATTCTTTCTGTTCTTTGCATTCAACTAACAGAGTTGAACCTTACTTTTGATTGAGCCGTTCTGAAACACTCTTTCTGTAGAAACTGCAATTGGACATGCTAAGCGCTAAGAGGCCTACATTGGGAAAAAGAATATCTTCAAATAAAAACTACACAGATGCATTCTGTGAAACTTATTTCTGATCTGTAAATTCAGTTAACAGAGATAAAACATATTTTTGATTGAGCAGTTATGAAACACTCTTTTTGTAGAAAATGCAAGTGGAGATTCGGAGCGCTAAGAGGGTAATAGTGGAAAAAGGAATGTCTCCAAATATAAACTACACAGAATCATTCTGTGAAACTTCTTTCTGATCTGTGCATTCAGCTAACAGAGTTAAACCATACTTTTGATTGAGCAGATCTGAACACTCTTTCTGTAGAAAATGCAACTGGACATTTGGAGCGCTAAGAGAGTAGTAGTGGAAAAAGGAATATATTCAAATATAAACCACACAGAAGCATTCTGTGAAACTTCTTTCTGATCTGAGCATTCAGCTAACAGAGTTAAACCATACTTTTGATTGAGCAGTTTTGAAACACTCTGTCTGTAGAAAATGCAACTGGACATTCGTAGCGCTAAGTGGGTAATAGTGGAAAAAAGAATATGTTCAAATATAAACTACACAGAAGCATTGTATGAAACTTCTTTCTGTTCTGTGCATTCAACTAACAGAGTTGAACCTTACTTTTGATTGAGCCTTTCTGAAACACTCTTTCTGTAGAAACTGCAATTGGACATTCTGAGCGCTAAGAGGCCTATATTGGGAAAAATAATATCTTCAAATAAAAACTACACAGAAGCATTGTGTGAAACTTATTTCTGATATGTTCATTAAGCTAACAGAGTTAAACCATACTTTTGATTGCGCAGTTCTGGACACTCTTTCTGTAGAAAATGCAAGTGGACATTCGGAGCGCTAAGAGGGTAATAGTGGAAAAAGGAATATATTCAAATATAAACTACACAGTATCATTCTGTGAAAATTCTTTCTGTTCTGTGCATTCAACTAACAGAGTTGAACCTTACTTTTGATTGAGCCATTCTGAAACACTCTTTCTGTAGAAACTGCAATTGGACATGCTAAGCGCTAAGAGGCCTACATTGGGAAAAAGAATATCTTCAACTAAAAACTACACAGATGCATTCTGTGAAACTTATTTCTGATCTGTAAATTCAGTTAACAGAGATAAAACATATTTTTGATTGAGCAGTTATGAAACACTCTTTTTGTAGAAAATGCAAGTGGAGATTCGGAGCGCTAAGAGGGTAATAGTGGAAAAAGGAATGTCTTCAAATATAAACTACACAGAATCATTCGGTGAAACTTCTTTCTGATCTGTGCATTCAGCTAACAGAGTTAAACCATACTTTTGATTGAGCAGATCTGAACACTCTTTCTGTAGAAAATGCAACTGGACATTTGGAGCGCTAAGAGCGTAGTAGTGGAAAAAGGAATATATTCAAATATAAACTACACAGAAGCATTCTGTGAAACTTCTTTCTGATCTGAGCATTCAGCTAACAGAGTTAAACCATACTTTTGATTGAGCAGTTTTGAAACACTCTGTCTGTAGGAAATGCAACTGGACATTCGTAGCGCTGTGGGTAATAGTGGAAAAAAGAATATGTTCAAATATAAACTACACAGAAGCATTGTATGAAACTTCTTTCTGTTCTGTGCATTCAACTAACAGAGTTGAACCTTACTTTTGATTGAGCCGTTCTGAAACACTCTTTTGTAGAAACTGCAATTCGACATTCTGAGCGCTAAGAGGCCTATATTGGGAAAAAGAATGTCTACAAATAAAAACTACACAGAAGAATTGTGTGAAACTTCTTTTTGTTCTGTTTGTTCAACTAAAAGAGTTGAACCTTAGTTTTGATTGAGCCGTTCTGAAACACTCTTTCTGTAGAAAATGCAAGTGGAGATTCGGAGCGCTAAGAGGGTAATAGTGGAAAAAGGAATGTCTCCAAATATAAACTACACAGAATCATTCTGTGAAACTTTTTTTCTGATCTGTGCATTCAGCTAACAGAGTTAAACCATACTTTTGATTGAGCAGATCTGAACACTCTTTCTGTAGAAAATGCAACAGGACATTTGGAGCGCTAAGAGAGTAGTAGTGGAAAAAGGAATATATTCAAATATAAACTACACAGAAGCATTCTGTGAAACTTCTTTCTGATCTGAGCATTCAGCTAACAGAGTTAAACCATACTTTTGATTGAGCAGTTTTGAAACACTCTGTCTGTAGAAAATGCAACTGGACATTCGTAGCGCTAAGTGGGTAATAGTGGAAAAAAAATATGTTCAAATATAAACTACACAGAAGCATTGTATGAAACTACTTTCTGTTCTGTGCATTCAACTAACAGAGTTGAACCTTACTTTTGATTGAGCCTTTCTGAAACACTCTTTCTGTAGAAACTGCAATTGGACATTCTGAGCGCTAAGAGGCCTCTATTGGGAAAAATAAAATCTTCAAATAAAAACTACACAGAAGCATTGTGTGAAACTTATTTCTGATATGTTCATTAAGCTAACAGAGTTAAACCATACTTTTGATTGCACAGTTCTGAAAACTCTTTCTGTAGAAAATGCAAGTGGACATTCGGAGCGCTAAGAGGGTAATAGTGGAAAAAGGAATATATTCAAATATATACTACACAGTAGCATTCTGTGAAAATTCTTTCTGTTCTTTGCATTCAACTAACAGAGTTGAACCTTACTTTTGATTGAGCCGTTCTGAAACACTCTTTCTGTAGAAACTGCAATTGGACATGCTAAGCGTTAAGAGGCCTACATTGGGAAAAAGAATATCTTCAAATAAAAACTACACAGATGCATTCTGTGAAACTTATTTCTGATCTGTAAATTCAGTTAACAGAGATAAAACATATTTTTGATTGAGCAGTTATGAAACACTCTTTTTGTAGAAAATGCAAGTGGAGATTCGGAGCGCTAAGAGGGTAATAGTGGAAAAAGGAATGTCTCCAAATATAAACTACACAGAATCATTCTGTGAAACTTCTTTCTGATCTGTGCATTCAGCTAACAGAGTTAAACCATACTTTTGATTGAGCAGATCTGAACACTCTTTCTGTAGAAAATGCAACTGGACATTTGGAGCGCTAAGAGAGTAGTAGTGGAAAAAGGAATATATTCAAATATAAACTACACAGAAGCATTCTGTGAAACTTCTTTCTGATCTGAGCATTCAGCTAACAGAGTTAAACCATACTTTTGATTGAGCAGTTTTGAAACACTCTGTCTGTAGAAAATGCAACTGGACATTCGTAGCGCTAAGTGGGTAATAGTGGAAAAAAGAATATGTTCAAATATAAACTACACAGAAGCATTGTATGAAACTTCTTTCTGTTCTGTGCATTCAACTAACAGAGTTGAACCTTACTTTTGATTGAGCCTTTCTGAAACACTCTTTCTGTAGAAACTGCAATTGGACATTCTGAGCGCTAAGAGGCCTATATTGGGAAAAATAATATCTTCAAATAAAAACTACACAGAAGCATTGTGTGAAACTTATTTCTGATATGTTCATTAAGCTAACAGAGTTAAACCATACTTTTGATTGCGCAGTTCTGGACACTCTTTCTGTAGAAAATGCAAGTGGACATTCGGAGCGCTAAGAGGGTAATAGTGGAAAAAGGAATATATTCAAATATAAACTACACAGTATCATTCTGTGAAAATTCTTTCTGTTCTGTGCATTCAACTAACAGAGTTGAACCTTACTTTTGATTGAGCCATTCTGAAACACTCTTTCTGTAGAAACTGCAATTGGACATGCTAAGCGCTAAGAGGCCTACATTGGGAAAAAGAATATCTTCAACTAAAAACTACACAGATGCATTCTGTGAAACTTATTTCTGATCTGTAAATTCAGTTAACAGAGATAAAACATATTTTTGATTGAGCAGTTATGAAACACTCTTTTTGTAGAAAATGCAAGTGGAGATTCGGAGCGCTAAGAGGGTAATAGTGGAAAAAGTAATGTCTTCAAATATAAACTACACAGAATCATTCGGTGAAACTTCTTTCTGATCTGTGCATTCAGCTAACAGAGTTAAACCATACTTTTGATTGAGCAGATCTGAACACTCTTTCTGTAGAAAATGCAACTGGACATTTGGAGCGCTAAGAGCGTAGTAGTGGAAAAAGGAATATATTCAAATATAAACTACACAGAAGCATTCTGTGAAACTTCTTTCTGATCTGAGCATTCAGCTAACAGAGTTAAACCATACTTTTGATTGAGCAGTTTTGAAACACTCTGTCTGTAGGAAATGCAACTGGACATTCGTAGCGCTGTGGGTAATAGTGGAAAAAAGAATATGTTCAAATATAAACTACACAGAAGCATTGTATGAAACTTCTTTCTGTTCTGTGCATTCAACTAACAGAGTTGAACCTTACTTTTGATTGAGCCGTTCTGAAACACTCTTTTGTAGAAACTGCAATTCGACATTCTGAGCGCTAAGAGGCCTATATTGGGAAAAAGAATGTCTACAAATAAAAACTACACAGAAGAATTGTGTGAAACTTCTTTTTGTTCTGTTTGTTCAACTAAAAGAGTTGAACCTTAGTTTTGATTGAGCCGTTCTGAAACACTCTTTCTGTAGAAAATGCAAGTGGAGATTCGGAGCGCTAAGAGGGTAATAGTGGAAAAAGGAATGTCTCCAAATATAAACTACACAGAATCATTCTGTGAAACTTTTTTTCTGATCTCTGCATTCAGCTAACAGAGTTAAACCATACTTTTGATTGAGCAGATCTGAACACTCTTTCTGTAGAAAATGCAACAGGACATTTGGAGCGCTAAGAGAGTAGTAGTGGAAAAAGGAATATATTCAAATATAAACTACACAGAAGCATTCTGTGAAACTTCTTTCTGATCTGAGCATTCAGCTAACAGAGTTAAACCATACTTTTGATTGAGCAGTTTTGAAACACTCTGTCTGTAGAAAATGCAACTGGACATTCGTAGCGCTAAGTGGGTAATAGTGGAAAAAAAATATGTTCAAATATAAACTACACAGAAGCATTGTATGAAACTACTTTCTGTTCTGTGCATTCAACTAACAGAGTTGAACCTTACTTTTGATTGAGCCTTTCTGAAACACTCTTTCTGTAGAAACTGCAATTGGACATTCTGAGCGCTAAGAGGCCTCTATTGGGAAAAATAAAATCTTCAAATAAAAACTACACAGAAGCATTGTGTGAAACTTATTTCTGATATGTTCATTAAGCTAACAGAGTTAAACCATACTTTTGATTGCACAGTTCTGAAAACTCTTTCTGTAGAAAATGCAAGTGGACATTCGGAGCGCTAAGAGGGTAATAGTGGAAAAAGGAATATATTCAAATATATACTACACAGTAGCATTCTGTGAAAATTCTTTCTGTTCTTTGCATTCAACTAACAGAGTTGAACCTTACTTTTGATTGAGCCGTTCTGAAACACTCTTTCTGTAGAAACTGCAATTGGACATGCTAAGCGCTAAGAGGCCTACATTGGGAAAAAGAATATCTTCAAATAAAAACTACACAGATGCATTCTGTGAAACTTATTTCTGATCTGTAAATTCAGTTAACAGAGATAAAACATATTTTTGATTGAGCAGTTATGAAACACTCTTTTTGTAGAAAATGCAAGTGGAGATTCGGAGCGCTAAGAGGGTAATAGTGGAAAAAGGAATGTCTCCAAATATAAACTACACAGAATCATTCTGTGAAACTTCTTTCTGATCTGTGCATTCAGCTAACAGAGTTAAACCATACTTTTGATTGAGCAGATCTGAACACACTTTCTGTAGAAAATGCAACTGGACATTTGGAGCGCTAAGAGAGTAGTAGTGGAAAAAGGAATATATTCAAATATAAACTACACAGAAGCATTCTGTGAAACTTCTTTCTGATCTGAGCATTCAGCTAACAGAGTTAAACCATACTTTTGATTGAGCAGTTTTGAAACACTCTGTCTGTAGAAAATGCAACTGGACATTCGTAGCGCTAAGTGGGTAATAGTGGAAAAAAGAATATGTTCAAATATAAACTACACAGAAGCATTGTATGAAACTTCTTTCTGTTCTGTGCATTCAACTAACAGAGTTGAACCTTACTTTTGATTGAGCCTTTCTGAAACACTCTTTCTGTAGAAACTGCAATTGGACATTCTGAGCGCTAAGAGGCCTATATTGGGAAAAATAATATCTTCAAATAAAAACTACACAGAAGCATTGTGTGAAACTTATTTCTGATATGTTCATTAAGCTAACAGAGTTAAACCATACTTTTGATTGCGCAGTTCTGGACACTCTTTCTGTAGAAAATGCAAGTGGACATTCGGAGCGCTAAGAGGGTAATAGTGGAAAAAGGAATATATTCAAATATAAACTACACAGTATCATTCTGTGAAAATTCTTTCTGTTCTGTGCATTCAACTAACAGAGTTGAACCTTACTTTTGATTGAGCCATTCTGAAACACTCTTTCTGTAGAAACTGCAATTGGACATGCTAAGCGCTAAGAGGCCTACATTGGGAAAAAGAATATCTTCTACTAAAAACTACACAGATGCATTCTGTGAAACTTATTTCTGATCTGTAAATTCAGTTAACAGAGATAAAACATATTTTTGATTGAGCAGTTATGAAACACTCTTTTTGTAGAAAATGCAAGTGGAGATTCGGAGCGCTAAGAGGGTAATAGTGGAAAAAGGAATGTCTTCAAATATAAACTACACAGAATCATTCGGTGAAACTTCTTTCTGATCTGTGCATTCAGCTAACAGAGTTAAACCATACTTTTGATTGAGCAGATCTGAACACTCTTTCTGTAGAAAATGCAACTGGACATTTGGAGCGCTAAGAGCGTAGTAGTGGAAAAAGGAATATATTCAAATATAAACTACACAGAAGCATTCTGTGAAACTTCTTTCTGATCTGAGCATTCAGCTAACAGAGTTAAACCATACTTTTGATTGAGCAGTTTTGAAACACTCTGTCTGTAGGAAATGCAACTGGACATTCGTAGCGCTGTGGGTAATAGTGGAAAAAAGAATATGTTCAAATATAAACTACACAGAAGCATTGTATGAAACTTCTTTCTGTTCTGTGCATTCAACTAACAGAGTTGAACCTTACTTTTGATTGAGCCGTTCTGAAACACTCTTTTGTAGAAACTGCAATTCGACATTCTGAGCGCTAAGAGGCCTATATTGGGAAAAAGAATGTCTACAAATAAAAACTACACAGAAGAATTGTGTGAAACTTCTTTTTGTTCTGTTTGTTCAACTAAAAGAGTTGAACCTTAGTTTTGATTGAGCCGTTCTGAAACACTCTTTCTGTAGAAAATGCAAGTGGAGATTCGGAGCGCTAAGAGGGTAATAGTGGAAAAAGGAATGTCTCCAAATATAAACTACACAGAATCATTCTGTGAAAATTTTTTTCTGATCTGTGCATTCAGCTAACAGAGTTAAACCATACTTTTGATTGAGCAGATCTGAACACTCTTTCTGTAGAAAATGCAACAGGACATTTGGAGCGCTAAGAGAGTAGTAGTGGAAAAAGGAATATATTCAAATATAAACTACACAGAAGCATTCTGTGAAACTTCTTTCTGATCTGAGCATTCAGCTAACAGAGTTAAACCATACTTTTGATTGAGCAGTTTTGAAACACTCTGTCTGTAGAAAATGCAACTGGACATTCGTAGCGCTAAGTGGGTAATAGTGGAAAAAAAATATGTTCAAATATAAACTACACAGAAGCATTGTATGAAACTTCTTTCTGTTCTGTGCATTCAACTAACAGAGTTGAACCTTACTTTTGATTGAGCCTTTCTGAAACACTCTTTCTGTAGAAACTGCAATTGGACATTCTGAGCGCTAAGAGGCCTCTATTGGGAAAAATAAAATCTTCAAATAAAAACTACACAGAAGCATTGTGTGAAACTTATTTCTGATATGTTCATTAAGCTAACAGAGTTAAACCATACTTTTGATTGCACAGTTCTGAAAACTCTTTCTGTAGAAAATGCAAGTGGACATTCGGAGCGCTAAGAGGGTAATAGTGGAAAAAGGAATATATTCAAATATATACTACACAGTAGCATTCTGTGAAAATTCTTTCTGTTCTGTGCATTCAACTAACAGAGTTGAACCTTACTTTTGATTGAGCCGTTCTGAAACACTCTTTCTGTAGAAACTGCAATTGGACATGCTAAGCGCTAAGAGGCCTACATTTGGAAAAAGAATATCTTCAAATAAAAACTACACAGATGCATTCTGTGAAACTTATTTCTGATCTGTAAATTCAGTTAACAGAGATAAAACATATTTTTGATTGAGCAGATATGAAACACTCTTTTTGTAGAAAATGCAAGTGGAGATTCGGAGTGCTAAGAGGGTAATAGTGGAAAAAGGAATGTCTCCAAATATAAACTACACAGAATCATTCTGTGAAACTTCTTTCTGATCTATGCATTCAGCTAACAGAGTTAAATCATACTTTTGATTGAGCAGATCTGAACACTCTTTCTGTAGAAAATGCAACTGGACATTTGGAGCGCTAAGAGAGTAGTAGTGGAAAAAGGAATATATTCAAATATAAACTACACAGTAGCATTCTGTGAAAATTCTTTCTGTTCTGTGCATTCAACTAACAGATTTGAACCTTACTTTTGATTGAGCCGTTCTGAAACACTCTTTCTGTAGAAACTGCAATTGCACATGCTAAGCGCTAAGAGGCCTACATTGGGAAAAAGAATATCTTCAAATAAAAACTACACAGATGCATTCTGTGAAACTTATTACTGATCTGTAAATTCAGTTAACAGAGATAAAACATATTTTTGATTGAGCAGTTATGAAACACTCTTTTTGTAGAAAATGCAAGTGGAGATTCTGAGCGCTAAGAGGGTAATAGTGGAAAAAGTAATATCTTCAAATATAAACTACACAGAATCATTCGGTGAAACTTCTTTCTGATCTGTGCATTCAGCTAACAGAGTTAAACCATACTTTTGATTGAGCAGATCTGAACACTCTTTCTGTAGAAAATGCAACTGGACATTTGGAGCGCTAAGAGCGTAGTAGTGGAAAAAGGAATATATTCAAATATAAACTACACAGAAGCATTCTGTGAAACTTCTTTCTGATCTGAGCATTCAGTTAACAGAGTTAAACCATACTTTTGATTGAGCAGTTTTGAAACACTCTGTCTGTAGAAAATGCAACTGGACATTCGTAGCGCTAAGTGGGTAATAGTGGAAAAAAGAATATGTTCAAATATAAACTACACAGAAGCATTGTATGAAACTTCTTTCTGTTCTGTGCATTCAACTAACAGAGTTGAACCTTACTTTTGATTGAGCCGTTCTGAAACACTCTTTCTGTAGAAACTGCAATTGGACATTCTGAGCGCTAAGAGACCTATATTGGGAAAAAGAATGTCTACAAATAAAAACTACACAGAAGAATTGTGTGAAACTTCTTTCTGTTCTGTTTGTTCAACTAAAAGAGTTGAACCTTAGTTTTGATTGAGCCATTCCGAAACACACTTTCTGTAGAAAATGCAAGTGGAGATTCGGAGCGCTAAGAGGGTAATAGTGGAAAAAGGAATGTCTCCAAATATAAACTACACAGAATCATTCTGTGAAACTTCTTTCTGATCTGTGCATTCAGCTAACAGAGTTAAACCATACTTTTGATTGAGCAGATCTGAACACTCTTTCTGTAGAAAATGCAACTCGACATTTGGAGCGCTAACAGAGTAGTAGTGGAAAAAGGAATATATTCAAATATAAACTACACAGAAGCATTCTGTGAAACTTCTTTCTGATCTGAGCATTCAGCTAACAGAGTTAAACCATACTTTTGATTGAGCAGTTTTGAAACACTCTGTCTGTAGAAAATGCAACTGGACATTCGTAGCGCTAAGTGGGTAATAGTGGAAAAAAGAATATGTTCAAATATAAACTACACAGAAGCATTGTATGAAACTTCTTTCTGTTCTGTGCATTCAACTAACAGAGTTGAACCTTACTTTTGATTGAGACTTTCTGAAACACTCTTTCTGTAGAAACAGCAATTGGACATTCTGAGCGCTAAGAGGCCTATATTGGGAAAAATAATATCTTCAAATAAAAACTACACAGAATCATTCGGTGAAACTTCTTTCTGATCTGTGCATTCAGCTAACAGAGTTAAACCATACTTTTGATTGAGCAGATCTGAACACTCTTTCTGTAGAAAATGCAACTGGACATTTGGAGCGCTAAGAGCGTAGTAGTGGAAAAAGGAATATATTCAAATATAAACTACACAGAAGCATTCTGTGAAACTTCTTTCTGATCTGAGCATTCAGCTAACAGAGTTAAACCATACTTTTGATTGAGCAGTTTTGAAACACTCTGTCTGTAGAAAATGCAACTGGACATTCGTAGCGCTAAGTGGGTAATAGTGGAAAAAAGAATATGTTCAAATATAAACTACACAGAAGCATTGTATGAAACTTCTTTCTGTTCTGTGCATTCAACTAACAGAGTTGAACCTTACTTTTGATTGAGCCGTTCTGAAACACTCTTTCTGTAGAAACTGCAATTGGACATTCTGAGCGCTAAGAGACCTATATTGGGAAAAAGAATGTCTACAAATAAAAACTACACAGAAGAATTGTGTGAAACTTCTTTCTGTTCTGTTTGTTCAACTAAAAGAGTTGAACCTTAGTTTTGATTGAGCCGTTCCGAAACACACTTTCTGTAGAAAATGCAAGTGGAGATTCAGAGCGCTAAGAGGGTAATAGTGGAAAAAGGAATGTCTCCAAATATAAACTACACAGAATCATTCTGTGAAACTTCTTTCTGATCTGTGCATTCAGCTAACAGGGTTAAACCATACTTTTGATTGAGCAGATCTGAACACTCTTTCTGTAGAAAATGCAACTGGACATTTGGAGCACTAAGAGAGTAGTAGTGGAAAAAGGATTATATTCAAATATAAACTACACAGAAGCATTCTGTGAAACTTCTTTCTGCTCTGAGCATTCAGCTAACAGAGTTAAACCATACTTTTGATTGAGCAGTTTTGAAACACTCTGTCTGTAGAAAATGCAACTGGACATTCGTAGCGCTAAGTGGGTAATAGTGGAAAAAAGAATATATACAAATATAAACTACACAGAAGCATTGTATGAAACTTCTTTCTGTTCTGTGCATTCAACTAACAGAGTTGAACCTTACTTTTGATTGAGCCGTTCTGAAACACTCTTTCTGTAGAAACTGCAATTGGACATTCTGAGCGCTAAGAGGACTATATTGGGAAAAAGAATGTCTACAAATAAAAACTACACAGAAGAATTGTGTGAAACTTCTTTCTGTTCTGTTTGTTCAACTAAAAGAGTTGAACCTTAGTTTTGATTGAGCCGTTCTGAAACACTCTTTCTGTAGAAAATGCAAGTGGAGATTCGGAGCGCTAAGAGGGTAATAGTGGAAAAAGGAATGTCTCCAAATATAAACTACACAGAATCATTCGGTGAAACTTCTTTCTGATCTGTGCATTCAGCTATCAGAGTTAAACCATACATTTGATTGAGCAGATCTGAACTCTCTTTCTGTAGAAAATGGAACTGGACATTTGGAGCGCTAAGAGAGTAGTAGTGGAAAAAGGAATATATTCAAATATAAACTACACAGAAGCATTCTGTGAAACTTCTTTCTGATCTGAGCATTCAGCTAACAGAATTAAACCATACTTTTGATTGAGCAGTTTTGAAACACTCTGTCTGTAGAAAATGCAACTGGACATTGGTAGCGCTAAGTGGGTAATAGTGGAAAAAAGAATATGTTCAAATATAAACTACACAGAAGCATTGTATGAAACTTCTTTCTGTTCTGTGCATTCAACTAACAGAGTTGAACCTTACTTTTGATTGAGCCTTTCTGAAACACTCTTTCTGTAGAAACTGCAATTGGACATTCTGAGCGCTAAGAAGCCTATATTGGGAAAAATAATATCTTCAAATAAAAACTACACAGAAGCATTGTGTGAAACTTATTTCTGATATGTTCATTAAGCTAACAGAGTTAAACCATATTTTTGATTGCGCAGTTCTGAACACTCTTTCTGTAGAAAATGCAAGTGGACATTCGGAGCGCTAAGAGGGTAATAGTGGAAAAAGGAATATATTCAAATATAAACTACACAGTAGCATTCTGTGAAAATTCTTTCTGTTCTGTGCATTCAACTAACAGAGTTGAACCTTACTTTTGATTGAGCCGTTCTGAAACACTCTTTCTGTAGAAACTGCAATTGGACATGCCAAGCGCTAAGAGGCCTACATTGGGAAAAAGAATATCTTCAAATAAAAACTATACAGATGCATACTGTGAAACTTATTTCTGATCTGTAAATTCAGTTAACAGAGATAAAACATATTTTTGATTGAGCAGTTATGAAACACTCTTTTTGTAGAAAATGCAAGTGGAGATTCGGAGCGCTAAGAGGGTAATAGTGGAAAAAGGAATATCTTCAAATATAAACTACACAGAATCATTCGGTGAAACTTCTTTCTGATCTGTGCATTCAGCTAACAGAGTTAAACCATACTTTTGATTGAGCAGATCTGAACACTCTTTCTGTAGAAAATGCAACTGGACATTTGGAGCGCTAAGAGCGTAGTAGTGGAAAAAGGAATATATTCAAATATAAACTACACAGAAGCATTCTGTGAAACTTCTTTCTGATCTGAGCATTCAGCTAACAGAGTTAAACCATACTTTTGATTGAGCAGTTTTGATACACTCTGTCTGTAGAAAATGCAACTGGACATTCGTAGCGCTAAGTGGGTAATAGTGGAAAAAAGAATATGTTCAAATATAAACTACACAGAAGCATTGTATGAAACTTCTTTCTGTTCTGTGCATTCAACTAACAGAGTTGAACCTTACTTTTGATTGAGCCGTTCTGAAACACTCTTTCTGTAGAAACTGCAATTGGACATTCTGAGCGCTAAGAGACCTATATTGGGAAAAAGAATGTCTACAAATAAAAACTACACAGAAGAATTGTGTGAAACTTCTTTCTGTTCTGTTTGTTCAACTAAAAGATTTGAACCTTAGTTTTGATTGAGCCGTTCCGAAACACACTTTCTGTAGAAAATGCAAGTGGAGATTCGGAGCGCTAAGAGGGTAATAGTGGAAAAAGGAATGTCTCCAAATACAAACTACACAGAATCATTCTGTGAAACTTCTTTCTGATCTGTGCATTCAGCTAACAGGTTTAAACCATACTTTTGATTGAGCAGATCTGAACACTCTTTCTGTAGAAAATGCAACTGGACATTTGGAGCGCTAAGAGAGTAGTAGTGGAAAAAGGATTATATTCAAATATAAACTACACAGAAGCATTCTGTGAAACTTCTTTCTGATCTGAGCATTCAGCTAACAGAGTTAAACCATACTTTTGATTGAGCAGTTTTGAAACACTCTGTCTGTAGAAAATGCAACTGGACATTCGTAGCGGTAAGTGGGTAATAGTGGAAAAAAGAATATATACAAATATAAACTACACAGAAGCATTGTATGAAACTTCTTTCTGTTCTGTGCATTCAACTAACAGAGTTGAACCTTACTTTTGATTGAGCCGTTCTGAAACACTCTTTCTGTAGAAACTGCAATTGGACATTCTGAGCGCTAAGAGGCCTATATTGGGAAAAAGAATGTCTACAAATAAAAACTACACAGAAGAATTGTGTGAAACTTCTTTCTGTTCTGTTTGTTCAACTAAAAGAGTTGAACCTTAGTTTTGATTGAGCCGTTCTGAAACACACTTTCTGTAGAAAATGCAAGTGGAGATTCGGAGCGCTAAGAGGGTAATAGTGGAAAAAGGAATGTCTCCAAATATAAACTACACAGAATCATTCTGTGAAACTTTTTTCTGATCTGTGCATTCAGCTAACAGAGTTAAACCATACTTTTGATTGAGCAGATCTGAACTCTCTTTCTGTAGAAAATGCAACTGGACATTTGGAGCGCTAAGAGAGTAGTAGTGGAAAAAGGAATATATTCAAATATAAACTACACAGAAGGATTCTGTGCAACTTCTTTCTGATCTGAGCATTCAGCTAACAGAGTTAAACCATACTTTTGATTGAGCAGTTTTGAAACACTCTGTCTGTAGAAAATGCAACTGGACATTCGTAGCGCTAAGTGGGTAATTGTGGAAAAAAGAATATGTTCAAATATAAACTACACAGAAGCAGTGTATGAAACTTCTTTCTGTTCTGTGCATTCAACTAACAGAGTTGAACCTTACTTTTGATTGAGCCTTTCTGAAACACTCTTTCTGTAGAAACTGCAATTGGACATTCTGAGCGCTAAGAGGACTCTATTGGGAAAAATAATATCTTCAAATAAAAACTACACAGAAGCATTGTGTGAAACTTATTTCTGATATGTTCATTAAGCTAACAGAGTTAAACCATACTTTTGATTGCGCAGTTCTGAACACTCTTTCTGTAGAAAATGCAAGTGGACATTCGGAGCGCTAAGAGTGTAATAGTGGAAAAAGGAATATATTCAAATATAAACTACACAGTAGCATTCTGTGAAAATTCTTTCTGTTCTGTGCATTCAACTAACAGTGTTGAACCTTACTTTTGATTTAGCCATTCTGAAACACTCTTTCTGTAGAAACTGCAATTGGACATGCTAAGCGCTAGGAGGCCTACATTTTGAAAAAGAATATCTTCAAATAAAAACTACACAGATGCATTCTGTGAAACTTATTTCTGATCTGTAAATTCAGTTAACAGAGATAAAACATATTTTTGATTGAGCAGTTATGAAACACTCTTTTGTAGAAAATGCAAGTGGAGATTCGGAGCACTAAGAGGGTAATAGTGGAAAAAGGAATGTCTTCAAATATAAACTACACAGAATCATTCGGTGAAACTTCTTTCTGATCTGTGCATTCAGCTAACAGAGTTAAACCATACTTTTGATTGAGCAGATCTGAACACTCTTTCTGTAGAAAATGCAACTGGACATTTGGAGCGATAAGAGCGTAGTAGTGGAAAAAGGAATATATTCAAATATAAACTACACAGAAGCATTCTGTGAAACTTCTTTCTGATCTGAGCATTCAGCTAACAGAGTTAAACCATACTTTTGATTGAGCAGTTTTGAAACACTCTGTGTGTAGAAAATGCAACTGGACATTCGTAGCGCTAAGTGGGTAATAGTGGAAAAAAGAATATGTTCAAATATAAACTACACAGAAGCATTGTATGAAACTTCTTTCTGTTCTGTGCATTCAACTAACAGAGTTGAACCTTACTTTTGATTGAGCCGTTCTGAAACACTCTTTCTGTAGGAACTGCAATTGGACATTCTGAGCGCTAAGAGGCCTATATTGGGAAAAAGAATGTCTACAAATAAAAACTACACAGAAGAATTGTGTGAAACTTCTTTCTGTTCTGTTTGTTCAACTAAAAGATTTGAACCTTAGTTTTGATTGAGCCGTTCTGAAACACTCTTTCTGTAGAAAATGCAAGTGGAGATTCGGAGCGCTAAGAGGGTAATAGTGGAAAAAGGAATGTCTCCAAATATAAACTACACAGAATCATTCGGTGAAACTTCTTTCTGATCTGTGCATTCAGCTAACAGAGTTAAACCATACTTTTGATTGAGCAGATCTGAACTCTCTTTCTGTAGAAAATGCAACTGGACATTTGGAGCGCTAAGAGATTAGTAGTGGAAAAAGGAATATATTCAAATATAAACTACACAGAAGCATTCTGTGAAACTTCTTTCTGATCTGAGCATTCAACTAACAGAGTTAAACCATACTTTTGATTGAGCAGTTTTGAAACACTCTGTCTGTAGAAAATGCAACTGGACATTCGTAGCGCTAAGTGGGTAATAGTGGAAAAAAGAATATGTTCAAATATAAACTACACAGAATCATTGTATGAAACTTCTTTCTGTTCTGTGCATTCAACTAACAGAGTTGAACCTTACTTTTGATTGAGCCTTTCTGAAACACTCTTTCTGTAGAAACTGCAATTGGACATTCTGAGCGCTAAGAGGCCTATATTGGGAAAAATAATATCTTCAAATAAAAACTACACAGAAGCATTGTGTTAAACTTATTTCTGATATGTTCATTAAGCTAACAGAGTTAAACCATACTTTTGATTGCGCAGTTCTGAACACTCTTTCTGTAGAAAATGCAAGTGGACATTCGGAGCGCTAAGAGGGTAATAGTGGAAAAAGGAATATATTCAAATATAAACTACACAGTAGCATTCTGTGAAAATTCTTTCTGTTCTGTGCATTCAACTAACAGAGTTGAACCTTACTTTTGATTGAGCCGTTCTGAAACACTCTTTCTGTAGAAACTGCAATTGGACATGCTAAGCGCTAAGAGGCCTACATTGGGAAAAAGAATATCTTCAAATAAAAACTACACAGATGCATTCTGTGAAACTTATTTCTGATCTGTAAATTCAGTTAACAGAGATAAAACATATTTTTGATTGAGCAGTTATGAAACACTCTTTTGTAGAAAATGCAAGTGGAGATTCGGAGCGCTAAGAGGATAATAGTGGAAAAAGGACTGTCTTCAAATATAAACTCCACAGAATCATTCGGTGAAACTTCTTTCTGATCTGTGCATTCAGCTAACAGAGTTAAACCATACTTTTGATTGAGCAGATCTGAACACTCTTTCTGTAGAAAATGCAACTGGACATTTGGAGCGCTAAGAGCGTAGTAGTGGAAAAAGGAATATATTCAAATATAAACTACACAGAAGCATTCTGTGAAACTTCTTTCTGATCTGAGCATTCAGTTAACAGAGTTAAACCATACTTTTGATTGAGCAGTTTTGAAACACTCTGTCTGTAGAAAATGCAACTGGACATTCGTAGCGCTAAGTGGGTAATAGTGGAAAAAAGAATATGTTCAAATATAAACTACACAGAAGCATTGTATGAAACTTCTTTCTGTTCTGTGCATTCAACTAACAGAGTTGAACCTTACTTTTGATTGAGCCGTTCTGAAACACTCTTTCTGTAGAAACTGCAATTGGACATTCTGAGCGCTAAGAGACCTATATTGGGAAAAAGAATGTCTACAAATAAAAACTACACAGAAGAATTGTGTGAAACTTCTTTCTGTTCTGTTTGTTCAACTAAAAGAGTTGAACCTTAGTTTTGATTGAGCCATTCCGAAACACACTTTCTGTAGAAAATGCAAGTGGAGATTCGGAGCGCTAAGAGGGTAATACTGGAAAAAGGAATGTCTCCAAATATAAACTACACAGAATCATTCTGTGAAACTTCTTTCTGATCTGTGCATTCAGCTAACAGAGTTAAACCATACTTTTGATTGAGCAGATCTGAACACTCTTTCTGTAGAAAATGCAACTCGACATTTGGAGCGCTAACAGAGTAGTAGTGGAAAAAGGAATATATTCAAATATAAACTACACAGAAGCATTCTGTGAAACTTCTTTCTGATCTGAGCATTCAGCTAACAGAGTTAAACCATACTTTTGATTGAGCAGTTTTGAAACACTCTGTCTGTAGAAAATGCAACTGGACATTCGTAGCGCTAAGTGGGTAATAGTGGAAAAAAGAATATGTTCAAATATAAACTACACAGAAGCATTGTATGAAACTTCTTTCTGTTCTGTGCATTCAACTAACAGAGTTGAACCTTACTTTTGATTGAGACTTTCTGAAACACTCTTTCTGTAGAAACAGCAATTGGACATTCTGAGCGCTAAGAGCCCTATATTGGGAAAAATAATATCTTCAAATAAAAACTACACAGAATCATTCGGTGAAACTTCTTTCTGATCTGTGCATTCAGCTAACAGAGTTAAACCATACTTTTGATTGAGCAGATCTGAACACTCTTTCTGTAGAAAATGCAACTGGACATTTGGAGCGCTAAGAGCGTAGTAGTGGAAAAAGGAATATATTCAAATATAAACTACACAGAAGCATTCTGTGAAACTTCTTTCTGATCTGAGCATTCAGCTAACAGAGTTAAACCATACTTTTGATTGAGCAGTTTTGAAACACTCTGTCTGTAGAAAATGCAACTGGACATTCGTAGCGCTAAGTGGGTAATAGTGGAAAAAAGAATATGTTCAAATATAAACTACACAGAAGCATTGTATGAAACTTCTTTCTGTTCTGTGCATTCAACTAACAGAGTTGAACCTTACTTTTGATTGAGCCGTTCTGAAACACTCTTTCTGTAGAAACTGCAATTGGACATTCTGAGCGCTAAGAGACCTATATTGGGAAAAAGAATGTCTACAAATAAAAACTACACAGAAGAATTGTGTGAAACTTCTTTCTGTTCTGTTTGTTCAACTAAAAGAGTTGAACCTTAGTTTTGATTGAGCCGTTCCGAAACACACTTTCTGTAGAAAATGCAAGTGGAGATTCAGAGCGCTAAGAGGGTAATAGTGGAAAAAGGAATGTCTCCAAATATAAACTACACAGAATCATTCTGTGAAACTTCTTTCTGATCTGTGCATTCAGCTAACAGGGTTAAACCATACTTTTGATTGAGCAGATCTGAACACTCTTTCTGTAGAAAATGCAACTGGACATTTGGAGCACTAAGAGAGTAGTAGTGGAAAAAGGATTATATTCAAATATAAACTACACAGAAGCATTCTGTGAAACTTCTTTCTGATCTGAGCATTCAGCTAACAGAGTTAAACCATACTTTTGATTGAGCAGTTTTGAAACACTCTGTCTGTAGAAAATGCAACTGGACATTCGTAGCGCTAAGTGGGTAATAGTGGAAAAAAGAATATATACAAATATAAACTACACAGAAGCATTGTATGAAACTTCTTTCTGTTCTGTGCATTCAACTAACAGAGTTGAACCTTACTTTTGATTGAGCCGTTCTGAAACACTCTTTCTGTAGAAACTGCAATTGGACATTCTGAGCGCTAAGAGGACTATATTGGGAAAAAGAATGTCTACAAATAAAAACTACACAGAAGAATTGTGTGAAACTTCTTTCTGTTCTGTTTGTTCAACTAAAAGAGTTGAACCTTAGTTTTGATTGAGCCGTTCTGAAACACTCTTTCTGTAGAAAATGCAAGTGGAGATTCGGAGCGCTAAGAGGGTAATAGTGGAAAAAGGAATGTCTCCAAATATAAACTACACAGAATCATTCGGTGAAACTTCTTTCTGATCTGTGCATTCAGCTATCAGAGTTAAACCATACATTTGATTGAGCAGTTCTGAACTCTCTTTCTGTAGAAAATGGAACTGGACATTTGGAGCGCTAAGAGAGTAGTAGTGGAAAAAGGAATATATTCAAATATAAACTACACAGAAGCATTCTGTGAAACTTCTTTCTGATCTGAGCATTCAGCTAACAGAATTAAACCATACTTTTGATTGAGCAGTTTTGAAACACTCTGTCTGTAGAAAATGCAACTGGACATTCGTAGCGCTAAGTGGGTAATAGTGGAAAAAAGAATATGTTCAAATATAAACTACACAGAAGCATTGTATGAAACTTCTTTCTGTTCTGTGCATTCAACTAACAGAGTTGAACCTTACTTTTGATTGAGCCTTTCTGAAACACTCTTTCTGTAGAAACTGCAATTGGACATTCTGAGCGCTAAGAGGCCTATATTGGGAAAAATAATATCTTCAAATAAAAACTACACAGAAGCATTGTGTGAAACTTATTTCTGATATGTTCATTAAGCTAACAGAGTTAAACCATATTTTTGATTGCTCAGTTCTGAACACTCTTTCTGTAGAAAATGCAAGTGGACATTCGGAGCGCTAAGAGGGTAATAGTGGAAAAAGGAATATATTCAAATATAAACTACACAGTAGCATTCTGTGAAAATTCTTTCTGTTCTGTGCATTCAACTAACAGAGTTGAACCTTACTTTTGATTGAGCCGTTCTGAAACACTCTTTCTGTAGAAACTGCAATTGGACATGCCAAGCGCTAAGAGGCCTACATTGGGAAAAAGAATATCTTCAAATAAAAACTATACAGATGCATTCTGTGAAACTTATTTCTGATCTGTAAATTCAGTTAACAGAGATAAAACATATTTTTGATTGAGCAGTTATGAAACACTCTTTTTGTAGAAAATGCAAGTGGAGATTCGGAGCGCTAAGAGGGTAATAGTGGAAAAAGGAATATCTTCAAATATAAACTACACAGAATCATTCGGTGAAACTTCTTTCTGATCTGTGCATTCAGCTAACAGAGTTAAACCATACTTTTGATTGAGCAGATCTGAACACTCTTTCTGTAGAAAATGCAACTGGACATTTGGAGCGCTAAGAGCGTAGTAGTGGAAAAAGGAATATATTCAAATATAAACTACACAGAAGCATTCTGTGAAACTTCTTTCTGATCTGAGCATTCAGCTAACAGAGTTAAACCATAATTTTGATTGAGCAGTTTTGATACACTCTGTCTGTAGAAAATGCAACTGGACATTCGTAGCGCTAAGTGGGTAATAGTGGAAAAAAGAATATGTTCAAATATAAACTACACAGAAGCATTGTATGAAACTTCTTTCTGTTCTGTGCATTCAACTAACAGAGTTGAACCTTACTTTTGATTGAGCCGTTCTGAAACACTCTTTCTGTAGAAACTGCAATTGGACATTCTGAGCGCTAAGAGACCTATATTGGGAAAAAGAATGTCTACAAATAAAAACTACACAGAAGAATTGTGTGAAACTTCTTTCTGTTCTGTTTGTTCAACTAAAAGATTTGAACCTTAGTTTTGATTGAGCCGTTCCGAAACACACTTTCTGTAGAAAATGCAAGTGGAGATTCGGAGCGCTAAGAGGGTAATAGTGGAAAAAGGAATGTCTCCAAATATAAACTACACAGAATCATTCTGTGAAACTTCTTTCTGATCTGTGCATTCAGCTAACAGGTTTAAACCATACTTTTGATTGAGCAGATCTGAACACTCTTTCTGTAGAAAATGCAACTGGACATTTGGAGCGCTAAGAGAGTAGTAGTGGAAAAAGGATTATATTCAAATATAAACTACACAGAAGCATTCTGTGAAACTTCTTTCTGATCTGAGCATTCAGCTAACAGAGTTAAACCATACTTTTGATTGAGCAGTTTTGAAACACTCTGTCTGTAGAAAATGCAACTGGACATTCGTAGCGGTAAGTGGGTAACAGTGGAAAAAAGAATATATACAAATATAAACTACACAGAAGCATTGTATGAAACTTCTTTCTGTTCTGTGCATTCAACTAACAGAGTTGAACCTTACTTTTGATTGAGACTTTCTGAAACACTCTTTCTGTAGAAACAGCAATTGGACATTCTGAGCGCTAAGAGGCCTATATTGGGTAAAATAATATCTTCAAATAAAAACTACACAGAAGCATTGTGTGAAACTTATTTCTGATATGTTCATTAAGCTAACAGAGTTAAACCATACTTTTGATTGCGCAGTTCTGAACACTCTTTCTGTAGAAAATGCAAGTGGACATTCGGAGCGCTAAGAGTGTAATAGTGGAAAAAGGAATATATTCAAATATAAACTACACAGTAGCATTCTGTGAAAATTCTTTCTGTTCTGTGCATTCAACTAACAGTGTTGAACCTTACTTTTGATTTAGCCATTCTGAAACACTCTTTCTGTAGAAACTGCAATTGGACATGCTAAGCGCTAGGAGGCCTACATTTTGAAAAAGAATATCTTCAAATAAAAACTACACAGATGCATTCTGTGAAACTTATTTCTGATCTGTAAATTCAGTTAACAGAGATAAAACATATTTTTGATTGAGCAGTTATGAAACACTCTTTTGTAGAAAATGCAAGTGGAGATTCGGAGCACTAAGAGGGTAATAGTGGAAAAAGGAATGTCTTCAAATATAAACTACACAGAATCATTCGGTGAAACTTCTTTCTGATCTGTGCATTCAGCTAACAGAGTTAAACCATACTTTTGATTGAGCAGATCTGAACACTCTTTCTGTAGAAAATGCAACTGGACATTTGGAGCGATAAGAGCGTAGTAGTGGAAAAAGGAATATATTCAAATATAAACTACACAGAAGCATTCTGTGAAACTTCTTTCTGATCTGAGCATTCAGCTAACAGAGTTAAACCATACTTTTGATTGAGCAGTTTTGAAACACTCTGTGTGTAGAAAATGCAACTGGACATTCGTAGCGCTAAGTGGGTAATAGTGGAAAAAAGAATATGTTCAAATATAAACTACACAGAAGCATTGTATGAAACTTCTTTCTGTTCTGTGCATTCAACTAACAGAGTTGAACCTTACTTTTGATTGAGCCGTTCTGAAACACTCTTTCTGTAGGAACTGCAATTGGACATTCTGAGCGCTAAGAGGCCTATATTGGGAAAAAGAATGTCTACAAATAAAAACTACACAGAAGAATTGTGTGAAACTTCTTTCTGTTCTGTTTGTTCAACTAAAAGATTTGAACCTTAGTTTTGATTGAGCCGTTCTGAAACACTCTTTCTGTAGAAAATGCAAGTGGAGATTCGGAGCGCTAAGAGGGTAATAGTGGAAAAAGGAATGTCTCCAAATATAAACTACACAGAATCATTCGGTGAAACTTCTTTCTGATCTGTGCATTCAGCTAACAGAGTTAAACCATACTTTTGATTGAGCAGATCTGAACTCTCTTTCTGTAGAAAATGCAACTGGACATTTGGAGCGCTAAGAGATTAGTAGTGGAAAAAGGAATATATTCAAATATAAACTACACAGAAGCATTCTGTGAAACTTCTTTCTGATCTGAGCATTCAACTAACAGAGTTAAACCATACTTTTGATTGAGCAGTTTTGAAACACTCTGTCTGTAGAAAATGCAACTGGACATTCGTAGCGCTAAGTGGGTAATAGTGGAAAAAAGAATATGTTCAAATATAAACTACACAGAATCATTGTATGAAACTTCTTTCTGTTCTGTGCATTCAACTAACAGAGTTGAACCTTACTTTTGATTGAGCCTTTCTGAAACACTCTTTCTGTAGAAACTGCAATTGGACATTCTGAGCGCTAAGAGGCCTATATTGGGAAAAATAATATCTTCAAATAAAAACTACACAGAAGCATTGTGTGAAACTTATTTCTGATATGTTCATTAAGCTAACAGAGTTAAACCATACTTTTGATTGCGCAGTTCTGAACACTCTTTCTGTAGAAAATGCAAGTGGACATTCGGAGCGCTAAGAGGGTAATAGTGGAAAAAGGAATATATTCAAATGTAAACTACACAGTAGCATTCTGTGAAAATTCTTTCTGTTCTGTGCATTCAACTAACAGAGTTGAACCTTACTTTTGATTGAGCCGTTCTGAAACACTCTTTCTGTAGAAACTGCAATTGGACATGCTAAGCGCTAAGAGGCCTACATTGGGAAAAAGAATATCTTCAAATAAAAACTACACAGATGCATTCTGTGAAACTTATTTCTGATCTGTAAATTCAGTTAACAGAGATAAAACATATTTTTGATTGAGCAGTTATGAAACACTCTTTTGTAGAAAATGCAAGTGGAGATTCGGAGCGCTAAGAGGGTAATAGTGGAAAAAGGAATGTCTTCAAATATAAACTACACAGAATCATTCGGTGAAACTTCTTTCTGATCTGTGCATTCAGCTAACAGAGTTAAACCATACTTTTGATTGAGCAGATCTGAACACTCTTTCTGTAGAAAATGCAACTGGACATTTGGAGCGCTAAGAGCGTAGTAGTGGAAAAAGGAATATATTCAAATATAAACTACACAGAAGCATTCTGTGAAACTTCTTTCTGATCTGAGCATTCAGCTAACAGAGTTAAACCATACTTTTGATTGAGCAGATTTGAAACACTCTGTCTGTAGGAAATGCAACTGGACATTCGTAGCGCTAAGTGGGTAATAGTGGAAAAAAGAATATGTTCAAATATAAACTACACAGAAGCATTGTATGAAACTTCTTTCTGTTCTGTGCATTCAACTAACAGAGTTGAACCTTACTTTTGATTGAGCCGTTCAGAAACACTCTTTCTGTAGAAACTGCAATTGGACATTCTGAGCGCTAAGAGGCCTATATTGGGAAAAAGAATGTCTACAAATAAAAACTACAAAGAAGAATTGTGTGAAACTACTTTCTGTTCTGTTTGTTCAACTAAAAGAGTTGAACCTTAGTTTTGATTGAGCCGTTCTGAAACACTCTTTCTGTAGAAAATGCAAGTGGAGATTCGGAGCGCTAAGAGGGTAATAGTGGAAAAAGGAATGTCTCCAAATATAAACTACACAGAATCATTCGGTGAAACTTCTTTCTGATCTGTGCATTCAGCTAACAGAGTTAAACCATACTTTTGATTGAGCAGATCTGAACTCTCTTTCTGTAGAAAATGCAACTGGACATTTGGAGCGCTAAGAGATTAGTAGTGGAAAAAGGAATATATTCAAATATAAACTACACAGAAGCATTCTGTGAAACTTCTTTCTGATCTGAGCATTCAACTAACAGAGTTAAACCATACTTTTGATTGAGCAGTTTTGAAACACTCTGTCTGTAGAAAATGCAACTGGACATTCGTAGCGCTAAGTGGGTAATAGTGGAAAAAAGAATATGTTCAAATATAAACTACACAGAATCATTGTATGAAACTTCTTTCTGTTCTGTGCATTCAACTAACAGAGTTGAACCTTACTTTTGATTGAGCCTTTCTGAAACACTCTTTCTGTAGAAACTGCAATTGGACATTCTGAGCGCTAAGAGGCCTATATTGGGAAAAATAATATCTTCAAATAAAAACTACACAGAAGCATTGTGTGAAACTTATTTCTGATATGTTCATTAAGCTAACAGAGTTAAACCATACTTTTGATTGCGCAGTTCTGAACACTCTTTCTGTAGAAAATGCAAGTGGACATTCGGAGCGCTAAGAGGGTAATAGTGGAAAAAGGAATATATTCAAATATAAACTACACAGTAGCATTCTGTGAAAATTCTTTCTGTTCTGTGCATTCAACTAACAGAGTTGAACCTTACTTTTGATTGAGCCGTTCTGAAACACTCTTTCTGTAGAAACTGCAATTGGACATGCTAAGCGCTAAGAGGCCTACATTGGGAAAAAGAATATCTTCAAATAAAAACTACACAGATGCATTCTGTGAAACTTATTTCTGATCTGTAAATTCAGTTAACAGAGATAAAACATATTTTTGATTGAGCAGTTATGAAACACTCTTTTGTAGAAAATGCAAGTGGAGATTCGGAGCGCTAAGAGGGTAATAGTGGAAAAAGGAATGTCTTCAAATATAAACTACACAGAATCATTCGGTGAAACTTCTTTCTGATCTGTGCATTCAGCTAACAGAGTTAAACCATACTTTCGATTGAGCAGATCTGAACACTCTTTCTGTAGAAAATGCAACTGGACATTTGGAGCGCTAAGAGCGTAGTAGTGGAAAAAGGAATATATTCAAATATAAACTACACAGAAGCATTCTGTGAAACTTCTTTCTGATCTGAGCATTCAGCTAACAGAGTTAAACCATACTTTTGATTGAGCAGATTTGAAACACTCTGTCTGTAGGAAATGCAACTGGACATTCGTAGCGCTAAGTGGGTAATAGTGGAAAAAAGAATATGTTCAAATATAAACTACACAGAAGCATTGTATGAAACTTCTTTCTGTTCTGTGCATTCAACTAACAGAGTTGAACCTTACTTTTGATTGAGCCGTTCAGAAACACTCTTTCTGTAGAAACTGCAATTGGACATTCTGAGCGCTAAGAGGCCTATATTGGGAAAAAGAATGTCTACAAATAAAAACTACAAAGAAGAATTGTGTGAAACTACTTTCTGTTCTGTTTGTTCAACTAAAAGAGTTGAACCTTAGTTTTGATTGAGCCGTTCTGAAACACTCTTTCTGTAGAAAATGCAAGTGGAGATTCGGAGCGCTAAGAGGGTAATAGTGGAAAAAGGAATGTCTCCAAATATAAACTACACAGAATCATTCGGTGAAACTTCTTTCTGATCTGTGCATTCAGCTAACAGAGTTAAACCATACTTTTGATTGAGCAGATCTGAACTCTCTTTCTGTAGAAAATGCAACTGGACATTTGGAGCGCTAAGAGAGTAGTAGTGGAAAAAGGAATATATTCAAATATGAACTACACAGAAGCATTCTGTGAAACTTCTTTCTGATCTGAGCATTCAGCTAACAGAGTTAAACCATACTTTTCATTGAGCACTTTTGAAACACTCTGTCTGTAGAAAATGCAACTGGACATTCGTAGCGCTAAGTGGGTAATAGTGGAAAAAAGAATATGTTCAAATATAAACTACACAGAAGCATTGTATGAAACTTCTTTCTGTTCGGTGCATTCAACTAACAGAGTTGAACCTTACTTTTGATTGAGCCTTTCTGAAACACTCTTTCTGTAAAAACTGCAATTGGACATTCTGAGCGCTAAGAGGCCTATATTGGGAAAAATAATATCTTCAAATAAAAACTACACAGAAGCATTGTGTGAAACTTATTTCTGATATGTTCATTAAGCTAACAGAGTTAAACCATACTTTTGATTGCGCAGTTCTGAACACTCTTTCTGTAGAAAATGCAAGTGGACATTCGGAGCGCTAAGAGGGTAATAGTGGAAAAAGGAATATATTCAAATATAAACTACACAGTAGCATTCTGTGAAAATTCTTCCTGTTCTGTGCATTCAACTAACAGAGTTGAACCTTACTTTTGATTGAGCCGTTCGGAAACACTCTTCCTGTAGAAACTGCAATTGGACATGCTAAGCGCTAAGAGGCCTACATTTTGAAAAAGAATATCTTCAAATAAAAACTACACAGATGCATTCTGTGAAACTTATTTCTGATCTGTAAATTCAGTTAACAGAGATAAAACATATTTTTGATTGAGCAGTTATGAAACACTCTTTTTGTAGAAAATGCAAGTGGAGATTCGGAGCGCTAAGAGGGTAATAGTGGAAAAAGGAAGGTCTTCAAATATAAACTACACAGAATCATTCGGTGAAACTTCTTTCTGATCTGTGCATTCAGCTAACAGAGTTAAACCATACTATTGATTGAGCAGATCTGAACACTCTTTCTGTAGAAACTGCAATTGGACATTCTGAGCGCTAAGAGGCCTATATTGGGAAAAAGAATGTCTACAAATAAAAACTACACAGAAGAATTGTGTGAAACTTCTTTCTGTTCTGTTTGTTCAACTAAAAGAGTTGAAACTTAGTTTTGATTGAGCCGTTCTGAAACACTCTTTCTGTAGAAAATGCAAGTGGAGATTCGGAGCGCTAAGAGGGTAATAGTGGAAAAAGGAATGTCTCCAAATATAAACTACACAGAAGCATTCGGTGAAACTTCTTTCTGATCTGTGCATTCAGCCAACAGAGTTAAACCATACTTTTGATTGAGCAGATCTGAACTCTCTTTCTGTAGAAAATGCAACTGGACATTTGGAGCGCTAAGAGATTAGTAGTGGAAAAAGGAATATATTCAAATATAAACTACACAGAAGCATTCTGTGAAACTTCTTTCTGATCTGAGCATTCAGCTAACAGAGTTAAACCATACTTTTGATTGAGCAGTTTTGAAACACTCTGTCTGTAGAAAATGCAACTGGACATTCGTAGCGCTAAGTGGGTAATAGTGGAAAAAAGAATATGTTCAAATATAAACTACACAGAAGCATTGTATGAAACTTCTTTCTGTTCTGTGCATTCAACTAACCGAGTTGAACCTTACTTTTGATTGAGCCTTTCTGAAACACTCTTTCTGTAGAAACTGCAATTGGACATTCTGAGCGCTAAGAGGCCTATATTGGGAAAAATAATATCTTCAAATAAAAACTACACAGAAGCATTGTGTGAAACTTATTTCTGATATGTTCATTAAGCTAACAGAGTTAAACCATACTTTTGATTGCGCAGTTCTGAACACTCTTTCTGTAGAAAATGCAAGTGGATATTCGGAGCGCTAAGAGGGTAATAGTGGAAAAAGGAATATATTCAAATATAAACTACACAGTAGCATTCTGTGAAAATTCTTTCTGTTCTGTGCGTTCAACTAAGAGAGTTGAACCTTACTTTTGATTGAGCCGTTCTGAAACACTCTTTCTGTAGAAACTGCAATTGGACATGCTAAGCACTAAGAGGCCTACATTTTGAAAAAGAATATCTTCAAATAAAAACTACACAGATGCATTCTGTGAAACTTATTTCTGATCTGTAAATTCAGTTAACAGAGATAAAACATATTTTTGATTGAGCAGTTATGAAACACTCTTTTGGTAGAAAATGCAAGTGGAGATTCGGAGCGCTAAGAGGGTAATAGTGGAAAAAGGAATGTCTTCAAATATAAACTACACAGAATCATTCGGTGAAACTTCTTTCTGATCTGTGCATTCAGCTAACAGAGTTAAACCATACTTTTGATTGAGCAGATCTGAACACTCTTTCTGTAGAAAATGCAACTGGACATTTGGAGCGCTAAGAGCGTAGTAGTGGAAAAAGGAATATATTCAAATATAAACTACACAGAAGCATTCTGTGAAACTTCTTTCTGATCTGAGCATTCAGCTAACAGAGTTAAACCATACTTTTGATTGAGCAGTTTTGAAACACTCTGTCTGTAGAAAATGCAACTGGACATTCGTAGCGCTAAGTGGGTAATAGTGGAAAAAAGAATATGTTCAAATATAAACTACACAGAAGCATTGTATGAAACTTCTATCGTTCTGTGCATTCAACTAACAGAGTTGAGCCTTACTTTTGATTGAGCCGTTCTGAAACAGTCTTTTGTAGAAACTGCAATTGAACATTCTGAGCGCTAAGAGGCCTATATTGGGAAAAAGAATGTCTACAAATAAAAACTACACAGAAGAATTGTGTGAAACTTCTTTTTGTTCTGTTTGTTCAACTAAAAGAGTTGAACCTTAGTTTTGATTGAGCCGTTCTGAAACACTCTTTCTGTAGAAAATGCAAGTGGAGATTCGGAGCGCTAAGAGGGTAATAGTGGAAAAAGGAATGTCTCCAAATATAAACTACACAGAATCATTCTGTGAAACTTCTTTCTGATCTGTGCATTCAGCTAACAGAGTTAAACCATACTTTTGATTGAGCAGATCTGAACACTCTTTCTGTAGAAAATGCAACAGGACATTTGGAGCGCTAAGAGAGTAGTAGTGGAAAAAGGAATATATTCAAATATAAACTACACAGAAGCATTCTGTGAAACTTCTTTCTGATCTGAGCATTCAGCTAACAGAGTTAAACCATACTTTTGATTGAGCAGTTTTGAAACACTCTGTCTGTAGAAAATGCAACTGGACATTCGTAGCGCTAAGTGGGTAATAGTGGAAAAAAGAATATGTTCAAATATAAACTACACAGAAGCATTGTATGAAACTTCTTTCTGTTCTGTGCATTCAACTAACAGAGTTGAACCTTACTTTTGATTGAGCCTTTCTGAAACACTCTTTCTGTAGAAACTGCAATTGGACATTCTGAGTGCTAAGAGGCCTCTATTGGGAAAAATAATATCTTCAAATAAAAACTACACAGAAGCATTGTGTGAAACTTATTTCTGATATGTTCATTAAGCTAACAGAGTTAAACCATACTTTTGATTGCGCAGTTCTGGACACTCTTTCTGTAGAAAATGCAAGTGGACATTCGGAGCGCTAAGAGGGTAATAGTGGAAAAAGGAATATATTCAAATATAAACTACACAGTATCATTCTGTGAAAATTCTTTCTGTTCTGTGCATTCAACTAACAGAGTTGAACCTTACTTTTGATTGAGCCGTTCTGAAACACTCTTTCTGTAGAAACTGCAATTGGACATTCTAAGCGCTAAGAGGCCTACATTGGGAAAAAGAATATCTTCAACTAAAAACTACACAGATGCATTCTGTGAAACTTATTTCTGATCTGTAAATTCAGTTAACAGAGATAAAACATATTTTTGATTGAGCAGTTATGAAACACTCTTTTTGTAGAAAATGCAAGTGGAGATTCGGAGCGCTAAGAGGGTAATAGTGGAAAAAGGAATGTCTTCAACTATAAACTACACAGAATCATTCGGTGAAACTTCTTTCTGATCTGTGCATTCAGCTAACAGAGTTAAACCATACTTTTGATTGAGCAGATCTGAACACTCTTTCTGTAGAAAATGCAACTGGACATTTGGAGCGCTAAGAGCGTAGTAGTGGAAAAAGGAATATATTCAAATATAAACTACACAGAAGCATTCTGTGAAACTTCTTTCTGATCTGAGCATTCAGCTAACAGAGTTAAACCATACTTTTGATTGAGCAGTTTTGAAACACTCTGTCTGTAGGAAATGCAACTGGACATTCGTAGCGCTGTGGGTAATAGTGGAAAAAAGAATATGTTCAAATATATACTACACAGAAGCATTGTATGAAACTTCTTTCTGTTCTGTGCATTCAACTAACAGAATTGAACCTTACTTTTGATTGAGCCGTTCTGAAACACTCTTTTGTAGAAACTGCAATTCGACATTCTGAGCGCTAAGAGGCCTATATTGGGAAAAAGAATGTCTACAAATAAAAACTACACAGAAGAATTGTGTGAAACTTCTTTTTGTTCTGTTTGTTCAACTAAAAGAGTTGAACCTTAGTTTTGATTGAGCCGTTCTGAAACACTCTTTCTGTAGAAAATGCAAGTGGAGATTCCGAGCGCTAAGAGGGTTATAGTGGAAAAAGGAATGTCTCCAAATATAAACTACACAGAATCATTCTGTGAAACTTCTTTCTGATCTGTGCATTCAGCTAACAGAGTTAAACCATACTTTTGATTGAGCAGATCTGAACTCTCTTTCTGTAGAAAATGCAACTGGACATTTGGAGCGCTAAGAGATTAGTAGTGGAAAAAGGAATATATTCAAATATAAACTACACAGAAGCATTCTGTGAAACTTCTTTCTGATCTGAGCATTCAACTAACAGAGTTAAACCATACTTTTGATTGAGCCGTTTTGAAACACTCTGTCTGTAGAAAATGCAACTGGACATTCGTAGCGCTAAGTGGGTAATATTGGAAAAAAGAATATGTTCAAATATAAACTACACAGAATCATTGTATGAAACTTCTTTCTGTTCTGTGCATTCAACTAACAGAGTTGAACCTTACTTTTGATTGAGCCTTTCTGAAACACTCTTTCTGTAGAAACTGCAATTGGACATTCTGAGCGCTAAGAGGCCTATATTGGGAAAAATAATATCTTCAAATAAAAACTACACAGAAGCATTGTGTGAAACTTATTTCTGATATGTTCATTAAGCTAACAGAGTTAAACCATACTTTTGATTGCGCAGTTCTGAACACTCTTTCTGTAGAAAATGCAAGTGGACATTCGGAGCGCTAAGAGGGTAATAGTGGAAAAAGGAATATATTCAAATATAAACTACACAGTAGCATTCTGTGAAAATTCTTTCTGTTCTGTGCATTCAACTAACAGAGTTGAACCTTACTTTTGATTGAGCCGTTCTGAAACACTCTTTCTGTAGAAACTGCAATTGGACATGCTAAGCGCTAAGAGGCCTACATTGGGAAAAAGAATATCTTCAAATAAAAACTACACAGATGCATTCTGTGAAACTTATTTCTGATCTGTAAATTCAGTTAACAGAGATAAAACATATTTTTGATTGAGCAGTTATGAAACACTCTTTTGTAGAAAATGCAAGTGGAGATTCCGAGCGCTAAGAGGGTAATAGTGGAAAAAGGAATGTCTTCAAATATAAACTACACAGAATCATTCGGTGAAACTTCTTTCTGATCTGTGCATTCAGCTAACAGAGTTAAACCATACTTTTGATTGAGCAGATCTGAACACTCTTTCTGTAGAAAATGCAACTGGACATTTGGAGCGCTAAGAGCGTAGTAGTGGAAAAAGGAATATATTCAAATATAAACTACACAGAAGCATTCTGTGAAACTTCTTTCTGATCTGAGCATTCAGCTAACAGAGTTAAACCATACTTTTGATTGAGCAGATTTGAAACACTCTGTCTGTAGGAAATGCAACTGGACATTCGTAGCGCTAAGTGGGTAATAGTGGAAAAAAGAATATGTTCAAATATAAACTACACAGAAGCATTGTATGAAACTTCTTTCTGTTCTGTGCATTCAACTAACAGAGTTGAACCTTACTTTTGATTGAGCCGTTCAGAAACACTCTTTCTGTAGAAACTGCAATTGGACATTCTGAGCGCTAAGAGGCCTATATTGGGAAAAAGAATGTCTACAAATAAAAACTACAAAGAAGAATTGTGTGAAACTACTTTCTGTTCTGTTTGTTCAACTAAAAGAGTTGAACCTTAGTTTTGATTGAGCCGTTCTGAAACACTCTTTCTGTAGAAAATGCAAGTGGAGATTCGGAGCGCTAAGAGGGTAATAGTGGAAAAAGGAATGTCTCCAAATATAAACTACACAGAATCATTCGGTGAAACTTCTTTCTGATCTGTGCATTCAGCTAACAGAGTTAAACCATACTTTTGATTGAGCAGATCTGAACTCTCTTTCTGTAGAAAATGCAACTGGACATTTGGAGCGCTAAGAGAGTAGTAGTGGAAAAAGGAATATATTCAAATATGAACTACACAGAAGCATTCTGTGAAACTTCTTTCTGATCTGAGCATTCAGCTAACAGAGTTAAACCATACTTTTGATTGAGCACTTTTGAAACACTCTGTCTGTAGAAAATGCAACTGGACATTCGTAGCGCTAAGTGGGTAATAGTGGAAAAAAGAATATGTTCAAATATAAACTACACAGAAGCATTGTATGAAACTTCTTTCTGTTCGGTGCATTCAACTAACAGAGTTGAACCTTACTTTTGATTGAGCCTTTCTGAAACACTCTTTCTGTAAAAACTGCAATTGGACATTCTGAGCGCTAAGAGGCCTCTATTGGGAAAAATAAAATCTTCAAATAAAAACTACACAGAAGCATTGTGTGAAACTTATTTCTGATATGTTCATTAAGCTAACAGAGTTAAACCATACTTTTGATTGCGCAGTTCTGAACACTCTTTCTGTAGAAAATGCAAGTGGACATTCGGAGCGCTAAGAGGGTAATAGTGGAAAAAGGAATATATTCAAATATAAACTACACAGTAGCATTCTGTGAAAATTCTTCCTGTTCTGTGCATTCAACTAACAGAGTTGAACCTTACTTTTGATTGAGCCGTTCGGAAACACTCTTCCTGTAGAAACTGCAATTGGACATGCTAAGCGCTAAGAGGCCTACATTTTGAAAAAGAATATCTTCAAATAAAAACTACACAGATGCATTCTGTGAAACTTATTTCTGATCTGTAAATTCAGTTAACAGAGATAAAACATATTTTTGATTGAGCAGTTATGAAACACTCTTTTTGTAGAAAATGCAAGTGGAGATTCGGAGCGCTAAGAGGGTAATAGTGGAAAAAGGAAGGTCTTCAAATATAAACTACACAGAATCATTCGGTGAAACTTCTTTCTGATCTGTGCATTCAGCTAACAGAGTTAAACCATACTTTTGATTGAGCAGATCTGAACACTCTTTCTGTAGAAAATGCAACTGGACATTTGGAGCGCTAAGAGCGTAGTAGTGGAAAAAGGAATATATTCAAATATAAACTACACAGAAGCATTCTGTGAAACTTCTTTCTGATCTGAGCATTCAGGTAACAGAGTTAAACCATACTTTTGATTGAGCAGTTTTGAAACACTCTGTCTGTAGAAAATGCAACTGGACATTCGTAGCGCTAAGTGGGTAATAGTGGAAAAAAGAATATGTTCAAATATAAACTACACAGAAGCATTGTATGAAACTTCTTTCTGTTCTGTGCATTCAACTAACAGAGTTGAACCTTACTTTTGATTGAGCCGTTCTGAAACACTCTTTCTGTAGAAACTGCAATTGGACATTCTGAGCGCTAAGAGGCCTATATTGGGAAAAAGAATGTCTACAAATAAAAACTACACAGAAGAATTGTGTGAAACTTCTTTCTGTTCTGTTTGTTCAACTAAAAGAGTTGAAACTTAGTTTTGATTGAGCCGTTCTGAAACACTCTTTCTGTAGAAAATGCAAGTGGAGATTCGGAGCGCTAAGAGGGTAATAGTGGAAAAAGGAATGTCTCCAAATATAAACTACACAGAAGCATTCGGTGAAACTTCTTTCTGATCTGTGCATTCAGCTAACAGAGTTAAACCATACTTTTGATTGAGCAGATCTGAACTCTCTTTCTGTAGAAAATGCAACTGGACATTTGGAGCGCTAAGAGATTAGTAGTGGAAAAAGGAATATATTCAAATATAAACTACACAGAAGCATTCTGTGAAACTTCTTTCTGATCTGAGCATTCAGCTAACAGAGTTAAACCATACTTTTGATTGAGCAGTTTTGAAACACTCTGTCTGTAGAAAATGCAACTGGACATTCGTAGCGCTAAGTGGGTAATAGTGGAAAAAAGAATATGTTCAAATATAAACTACACAGAAGCATTGTATGAAACTTCTTTCTGTTCTGTGCATTCAACTAACAGAGTTGAACCTTACTTTTGATTGAGCCTTTCTGAAACACTCTTTCTGTAGAAACTGCAATTGGACATTCTGAGCGCTAAGAGGCCTATATTGGGAAAAATAATATCTTCAAATAAAAACTACACAGAAGCATTGTGTGAAACTTATTTCTGATATGTTCATTAAGCTAACAGAGTTAAACCATACTTTTGATTGCGCAGTTCTGAACACTCTTTCTGTAGAAAATGCAAGTGGATATTCGGAGCGCTAAGAGGGTAATAGTGGAAAAAGGAATATATTCAAATATAAACTACACAGTAGCATTCTGTGAAAATTCTTTCTGTTCTGTGCGTTCAACTAAGAGAGTTGAACCTTACTTTTGATTGAGCCGTTCTGAAACACTCTTTCTGTAGAAACTGCAATTGGACATGCTAAGCACTAAGAGGCCTACATTTTGAAAAAGAATATCTTCAAATAAAAACTACACAGATGCATTCTGTGAAACTTATTTCTGATCTGTAAATTCAGTTAACAGAGATAAAACATATTTTTGATTGAGCAGTTATGAAACACTCTTTTGGTAGAAAATGCAAGTGGAGATTCGGAGCGCTAAGAGGGTAATAGTGGAAAAAGGAATGTCTTCAAATATAAACTACACAGAAACATTCGGTGAAACTTCTTTCTGATCTGTGCATTCAGCTAACAGAGTTAAACCATACTTTTGATTGAGCAGATCTGAACACTCTTTCTGTAGAAAATGCAACTGGACATTTGGAGCGCTAAGAGCGTAGTAGTGGAAAAAGGAATATATTCAAATATAAACTACACAGAAGCATTCTGTGAAACTTCTTTCTGATCTGAGCATTCAGCTAACAGAGTTAAACCATACTTTTGATTGAGCAGTTTTGAAACACTCTGTCTGTAGGAAATGCAACTGGACATTCGTAGCGCTGTGGGTAATAGTGGAAAAAAGAATATGTTCAAATATAAACTACACAGAAGCATTGTATGCAACTTCTTTCTGTTCTGTGCATTCAAATAACAGAGTTGAACCTTACTTTTGATTGAGCCGTTCTGAAACACTCTTTTGTAGAAACTGCAATTCGACATTCTGAGCGCTAAGAGGCCTATATTGGGAAAAAGAATGTCTACAAATAAAAACTACACAGAAGAATTGTGTGAAACTTCTTTTTGTTCTGTTTGTTCAACTAAAAGAGTTGAACCTTAGTTTTGATTGAGCCGTTCTGAAACACTCTTTCTGTAGAAAATGCAAGTGGAGATTCGGAGCGCTAAGAGGGTAATAGTGGAAAAAGGAATGTCTCCAAATATAAACTACACAGAATCATTCTGTGAAACTTCTTTCTGATCTGTGCATTCAGCTAACAGAGTTAAACCATACTTTTGATTGAGCAGATCTGAACACTCTTTCTGTAGAAAATGCAACAGGACATTTGGAGCGCTAAGAGAGTAGTAGTGGAAAAAGGAATATATTCAAATATAAACTACACAGAAGCATTCTGTGAAACTTCTTTCTGATCTGAGCATTCAGCTAACAGAGTTAAACCATACTTTTGATTGAGCAGTTTTGAAACACTCTGTCTGTAGAAAATGCAACTGGACATTCGTAGCGCTAAGTGGGTAATAGTGGAAAAAAAATATGTTCAAATATAAACTACACAGAAGCATTGTATGAAACTTCTTTCTGTTCTGTGCATTCAACTAACAGAGTTGAACCTTACTTTTGATTGAGCCTTTCTGAAACACTCTTTCTGTAGAAACTGCAATTGGACATTCTGAGCGCTAAGAGGCCTCTATTGGGAAAAATAAAATCTTCAAATAAAAACTACACAGAAGCATTGTGTGAAACTTATTTCTGATATGTTCATTAAGCTAACAGAGTTAAACCATACTTTTGATTGCACAGTTCTGAAAACTCTTTCTGTAGAAAATGCAAGTGGACATTCGGAGCGCTAAGAGGGTAATAGTGGAAAAAGGAATATATTCAAATATATACTACACAGTAGCATTCTGTGAAAATTCTTTCTGTTCTGTGCATTCAACTAACAGAGTTGAACCTTACTTTTGATTGAGCCGTTCTGAAACACTCTTTCTGTAGAAACTGCAATTGGACATGCTAAGCGCTAAGAGGCCTACATTTGGAAAAAGAATATCTTCAAATAAAAACTACACAGATGCATTCTGTGAAACTTATTTCTGATCTGTAAATTCAGTTAACAGAGATAAAACATATTTTTGATTGAGCAGTTATGAAACACTCTTTTTGTAGAAAATGCAAGTGGAGATTCGGAGTGCTAAGAGGGTAATAGTGGAAAAAGGAATGTCTCCAAATATAAACTACACAGAATCATTCTGTGAAACTTCTTTCTGATCTATGCATTCAGCTAACAGAGTTAAATCATACTTTTGATTGAGCAGATCTGAACACTCTTTCTGTAGAAAATGCAACTGGACATTTGGAGCGCTAAGAGAGTAGTAGTGGAAAAAGGAATATATTCAAATATAAACTACACAGAATCATTCTGTGAAACTTCTTTCTGATCTGAGCATTCAGCTAACAGAGTTAAAGCATACTTTTGATTGAGCAGTTTTGAAACACTCTGTCTGTAGAAAATGCAACTGGACATTCGTAGCGCTAAGTGGGTAATAGTGGAAAAAAGAATATGTTCAAATATAAACTACACAGAAGCATTGTATGAAACTTCTTTCGTTCTGTGCATTCAACTAACAGAGTTGAACCTTACTTTTGATTGAGCCGTTCTGAAACAGTCTTTTGTAGAAACTGCAATTGGACATTCTGAGCGCTAAGAGGCCTATATTGGGAAAAAGAATGTCTACAAATAAAAACTACACAGAAGAATTGTGTGAAACTTCTTTTTGTTCTGTTTGTTCAACTAAAAGAGTTGAACCTTAGTTTTGATTGAGCCGTTCTGAAACACTGTTTCTGTAGAAAATGCAAGTGGAGATTCGGAGCGCTAAGAGGGTAATAGTGGAAAAAGGAATGTCTCCAAATATAAACTACACAGAATCATTCTGTGAAACTTCTTTCTGATCTGTGCATTCAGCTAACAGAGTTAAACCATACTTTTGATTGAGCAGATCTGAACACTCTTTCTGTAGAAAATGCAACAGGACATTTGGAGCGCTAAGAGAGTAGTAGTGGAAAAAGGAATATATTCAAATATAAACTACACAGAAGCATTCTGTGAAACTTATTTCTGATCTGAGCATTCAGCTAACAGAGTTAAACCATACTTTTGATTGAGCAGTTTTGAAACACTCTGTCTGTAGAAAATGCAACTGGACATTCGTAGCGCTAAGTGGGTAATAGTGGAAAAAAAATATGTTCAAATATAAACTACACAGAAGCATTGTATGAAACTTCTTTCTGTTCTGTGCATTCAACTAACAGAGTTGAACCTTACTTTTGATTGAGCCTTTCTGAAACACTCTTTCTGTAGAAACTGCAATTGGACATTCTGAGCGCTAAGAGGCCTCTATTGGGAAAAATAAAATCTTCAAATAAAAACTACACAGAAGCATTGTGTGAAACTTATTTCTGATATGTTCATTAAGCTAACAGAGTTAAACCATACTTTTGATTGCGCAGTTCTGAACACTCTTTCTGTAGAAAATGCAAGTGGACATTCGGAGCGCTAAGAGGGTAATAGTGGAAAAAGGAATATATTCAAATATAAACTACACAGTAGCATTCTGTGAAAATTCTTTCTGTTCTGTGCATTCAACTAACAGAGTTGAACCTTACTTTTGATTGAGCCGTTCTGAAACACTCTTTCTGTAGAAACTGCAATTGGACATGCTAAGCGCTAAGAGGCCTACATTGGGAAAAAGAATATCTTCAAATAAAAACTACACAGATGCATTCTGTGAAAGTTATTTCTGATCTGTAAATTCAGTTAACAGAGATAAAACATATTTTTGATTGAGCAGTTATGAAACACTCTTTTTGTAGAAAATGCAAGTGGAGATTCGGAGCGCTAAGAGGGTAATAGTGGAAAAAGGAATGTCTTCAAATATAAACTACACAGAATCATTCGGTGAAACTTCTTTCTGATCTGTGTTAAACCATACTTTTGATTGAGCAGATCTGAACACTCTTTCTGTAGAAAATGCAACTGGACATTTGGAGCGCTAAGAGCGTAGTAGTGGAAAAAGGAATATATTCAAATATAAACTACACAGAAGCATTCTGTGAAACTTCTTTCTGATCTGAGCATTCAGCTAACAGAGTTAAACCATACTTTTGATTGAGCAGTTTTGAAACACTCTGTCTGTAGGAAATGCAACTGGACATTCGTAGCGCTGTGGGTAATAGTGGAAAAAAGAATATGTTCAAATATAAACTACACAGAAGCATTGTATGCAACTTCTTTCTGTTCTGTGCATTCAAATAACAGAGTTGAACCTTACTTTTGATTGAGCCGTTCTGAAACACTCTTTTGTAGAAACTGCAATTCGACATTCTGAGCGCTAAGAGGCCTATATTGGGAAAAAGAATGTCTACAAATAAAAACTACACAGAAGAATTGTGTGAAACTTCTTTTTGTTCTGTTTGTTCAACTAAAAGAGTTGAACCTTAGTTTTGATTGAGCCGTTCTGAAACACTCTTTCTGTAGAAAATGCAAGTGGAGATTCGGAGCGCTAAGAAGGTAATAGTGGAAAAAGGAATGTCTCCAAATATAAACTACACAGAATCATTCTGTGAAACTTCTTTCTGATCTGTGCATTCAGCTAACAGAGTTAAACCATACTTTTGATTGAGCAGATCTGAACACTCTTTCTGTAGAAAATGCAACAGGACATTTGGAGCGCTAAGAGAGTAGTAGTGGAAAAAGGAATATATTCAAATATAAACTACACAGAAGCATTCTGTGAAACTTCTTTCTGATCTGAGCATTCAGCTAACAGAGTTAAACCATACTTTTGATTGAGCAGTTTTGAAACACTCTGTCTGTAGAAAATGCAACTGGACATTCGTAGCGCTAAGTGGGTAATAGTGGAAAAAAAATATGTTCAAATATAAACTACACAGAAGCATTGTATGAAACTTCTTTCTGTTCTGTGCATTCAACTAACAGAGTTGAACCTTACTTTTGATTGAGCCTTTCTGAAACACTCTTTCTGTAGAAACTGCAATTGGACATTCTGAGCGCTAAGAGGCCTCTATTTGGAAAAATAAAATCTTCAAATAAAAACTACACAGAAGCATTGTGTGAAACTTATTTCTGATATGTTCATTAAGCTAACAGAGTTAAACCATACTTTTGATTGCACAGTTCTGAAAACTCTTTCTGTAGAAAATGCAAGTGGACATTCGGAGCGCTAAGAGGGTAATAGTGGAAAAAGGAATATATTCAAATATATACTACACAGTAGCATTCTGTGAAAATTCTTTCTGTTCTGTGCATTCAACTAACAGAGTTGAACCTTACTTTTGATTGAGCCGTTCTGAAACACTCTTTCTGTAGAAACTGCAATTGGACATGCTAAGCGCTAAGAGGCCTACATTTGGAAAAAGAATATCTTCAAATAAAAACTACACAGATGCATTCTGTGAAACTTATTTCTGATCTGTAAATTCAGTTAACAGAGATAAAACATATTTTTGATTGAGCAGTTATGAAACACTCTTTTTGTAGAAAATGCAAGTGGAGATTCGGAGTGCTAAGAGGGTAATAGTGGAAAAAGGAATGTCTCCAAATATAAACTACACAGAATCATTCTGTGAAACTTCTTTCTGATCTATGCATTCAGCTAACAGAGTTAAATCATACTTTTGATTGAGCAGATCTGAACACTCTTTCTGTAGAAAATGCAACTGGACATTTGGAGCGCTAAGAGAGTAGTAGTGGAAAAAGGAATATATTCAAATATAAACTACACAGAAGCATTCTGTGAAACTTATTTCTGATCTGAGCATTCAGCTAACAGAGTTAAACCATACTTTTGATTGAGCAGTTTTGAAACACTCTGTCTGTAGAAAATGCAACTGGACATTCGTAGCGCTAAGTGGGTAATAGTGGAAAAAAAATATGTTCAAATATAAACTACACAGAAGCATTGTATGAAACTTCTTTCTGTTCTGTGCATTCAACTAACAGAGTTGAACCTTACTTTTGATTGAGCCTTTCTGAAACACTCTTTCTGTAGAAACTGCAATTGGACATTCTGAGCGCTAAGAGGCCTCTATTGGGAAAAATAAAATCTTCAAATAAAAACTACACAGAAGCATTGTGTGAAACTTATTTCTGATATGTTCATTAAGCTAACAGAGTTAAACCATACTTTTGATTGCGCAGTTCTGAACACTCTTTCTGTAGAAAATGCAAGTGGACATTCGGAGCGCTAAGAGGGTAATAGTGGAAAAAGGAATATATTCAAATATAAACTACACAGAAGCATTCTGTGAAAATTCTTTCTGTTCTGTGCATTCAACTAACAGAGTTGAACCTTACTTTTGATTGAGCCGTTCTGAAACACTCTTTCTGTAGAAACTGCAATTGGACATGCTAAGCGCTAAGAGGCCTACATTGGGAAAAAGAATATCTTCAAATAAAAACTACACAGATGCATTCTGTGAAAGTTATTTCTGATCTGTAAATTCAGTTAACAGAGATAAAACATATTTTTGATTGAGCAGTTATGAAACACTCTTTTTGTAGAAAATGCAAGTGGAGATTCGGAGCGCTAAGAGGGTAATAGTGGAAAAAGGAATGTCTTCAAATATAAACTACACAGAATCATTCGGTGAAACTTCTTTCTGATCTGTGCATTCAGCTAACAGAGTTAAACCATACTTTTGATTGAGCAGATCTGAACACTCTTTCTGTAGAAAATGCAACTGGACATTTGGAGCGCTAAGAGCGTAGTAGTGGAAAAAGGAATATATTCAAATATAAACTACACAGAATCATTCTGTGAAACTTCTTTCTGATCTGAGCATTCAGCTAACAGAGTTAAACCATACTTTTGATTGAGCAGTTTTGAAACACTCTGTCTGTAGGAAATGCAACTGGACATTCGTAGCGCTAAGTGGGTAATAGTGGAAAAAAGAATATGTTCAAATATAAACTACACAGAAGCATTGTATGAAACTTTTTTCTGTTCTGTGCATTCAACTAACAGAGTTGAACCTTACTTTTGATTGAGCCGTTCTGAAACACTCTTTTGTAGAAACTGCAATTGGACATTCTGAGCGCTAAGAGGCCTATATTGGGAAAAAGAATGTCTACAAATAAAAACTACACAGAAGAATTGTGTGAAACTTTTTTTGTTCTGTTTGTTCAACTAAAAGAGTTGAACCTTAGTTTTGATTGAGCCGTTCTGAAACACTCTTTCTGTAGAAAATGCAAGTGGAGATTCGGAGCGCTAAGAGGGTAATAGTGGAAAAAGGAATGTCTCCAAATATAAACTACACAGAATCATTCTGTGAAACTTCTTTCTGATCTGTGCATTCAGCTAACAGAGTTAAACCATACTTTTGATTGAGCAGATCTGAACACTCTTTCTGTAGAAAATGCAACTGGACATTTGGAGCGCTAAGAGAGTAGTAGTGGAAAAAGGAATATATTCAAATATAAACTACACAGAAGCATTCTGTGAAACTTCATTCTGATCTGAGCATTCACCTAACAGAGTTAAACCATACTTTTGATTGAGCAGTTTTGAAACACTCTGTCTGTAGAAAATGCAACTGGACATTCGTAGCGCTAAGTGGGTAATAGTGGAAAAAAGAATATGTTCAAATATAAACTACACAGAAGCATTGTATGAAACTTCTTTCTGTTCTGTGCATTCAACTAACAGAGTTGAACCTTACTTTTGATTGAGCCTTTCTGAAACACTCTTTCTGTAGAAACTGCAATTGGACATTCTGAGCGCTAAGAGGCCTCTATTGGGAAAAATAAAATCTTCAAATAAAAACTACACAGAAGCATTGTGTGAAACTTATTTCTGATATGTTCATTAAGCTAACAGAGTTAAACCATACTTTTGATTGCGCAGATCTGAAAACTCTTTCTGTAGAAAATGCAAGTGGACATTCGGAGCGCTAAGAGGGTAATAGTGGAAAAAGGAATATATTCAAATATAAACTACACAGTAGCATTCTGTGAAAATTCTTCCTGTTCTGTGCATTCAACTAACAGAGTTGAACCTTACTTTTGATTGAGCCGTTCGGAAACACTCTTCCTGTAGAAACTGCAATTGGACATGCTAAGCGCTAAGAGGCCTACATTTTGAAAAAGAATATCTTCAAATAAAAACTACACAGATGCATTCTGTGAAACTTATTTCTGATCTGTAAATTCAGTTAACAGAGATAAAACATATTTTTGATTGAGCAGTTATGAAACACTCTTTTGTAGAAAATGCAAGTGGAGATTCGGAGCGCTAAGAGGGTAATAGTGGAAAAAGGAAGGTCTTCAAATATAAACTACACAGAATCATTCGGTGAAACTTCTTTCTGATCTGTGCATTCAGCTAACAGAGTTAAACCATACTTTTGATTGAGCAGATCTGAACACTCTTTCTGTAGAAAATGCAACTGGACATTTGGAGCGCTAAGAGCGTAGTAGTGGAAAAAGGAATATATTCAAATATAAACTACACAGAAGCATTCTGTGAAACTTCTTTCTGATCTGAGCATTCAGGTAACAGAGTTAAACCATACTTTTGATTGAGCAGTTTTGAAACACTCTGTCTGTAGAAAATGCAACTGGACATTCGTAGCGCTAAGTGGGTAATAGTGGAAAAAAGAATATGTTCAAATATAAACTACACAGAAGCATTGTATGAAACTTCTTTCTGTTCTGTGCATTCAACTAACAGAGTTGAACCTTACTTTTGATTGAGCCGTTCTGAAACACTCTTTCTGTAGAAACTGCAATTGGACATTCTGAGCGCTAAGAGGCCTATATTGGGAAAAAGAATGTCTACAAATAAAAACTACACAGAAGAATTGTGTGAAACTTCTTTCTGTTCTGTTTGTTCAACTAAAAGAGTTGAAACTTAGTTTTGATTGAGCCGTTCTGAAACACTCTTTCTGTAGAAAATGCAAGTGGAGATTCGGAGCGCTAAGAGGGTAATAGTGGAAAAAGGAATGTCTCCAAATATAAACTACACAGAAGCATTCGGTGAAACTTCTTTCTGATCTGTGCATTCAGCTAACAGAGTTAAACCATACTTTTGATTGAGCAGATCTGAACTCTCTTTCTGTAGAAAATGCAACTGGACATTTGGAGCGCTAAGAGATTAGTAGTGGAAAAAGGAATATATTCAAATATAAACTACACAGAAGCATTCTGTGAAACTTCTTTCTGATCTGAGCATTCAGCTAACAGAGTTAAACCATACTTTTGATTGAGCAGTTTTGAAACACTCTGTCTGTAGAAAATGCAACTGGACATTCGTAGCGCTAAGTGGGTAATAGTGGAAAAAAGAATATGTTCAAATATAAACTACACAGAAGCATTGTATGAAACTTCTTTCTGTTCTGTGCATTCAACTAACAGAGTTGAACCTTACTTTTGATTGAGCCTTTCTGAAACACTCTTTCTGTAGAAACTGCAATTGGACATTCTGAGCGCTAAGAGGCCTATATTGGGAAAAATAATATCTTCAAATAAAAACTACACAGAAGCATTGTGTGAAACTTATTTCTGATATGTTCATTAAGCTAACAGAGTTAAACCATACTTTTGATTGCGCAGTTCTGAACACTCTTTCTGTAGAAAATGCAAGTGGATATTCGGAGCGCTAAGAGGGTAATAGTGGAAAAAGGAATATATTCAAATATAAACTACACAGTAGCATTCTGTGAAAATTCTTTCTGTTCTGTGCGTTCAACTAAGAGAGTTGAACCTTACTTTTGATTGAGCCGTTCTGAAACACTCTTTCTGTAGAAACTGCTATTGGACATGCTAAGCACTAAGAGGCCTACATTTTGAAAAAGAATATCTTCAAATAAAAACTACACAGATGCATTCTGTGAAACTTATTTCTGATCTGTAAATTCAGTTAACAGAGATAAAACATATTTTTGATTGAGCAGTTATGAAACACTCTTTTGGTAGAAAATGCAAGTGGAGATTCGGAGCGCTAAGAGGGTAATAGTGGAAAAAGGAATGTCTTCAAATATAAACTACACAGAAACATTCGGTGAAACTTCTTTCTGATCTGTGCATTCAGCTAACAGAGTTAAACCATACTTTTGATTGAGCAGATCTGAACACTCTTTCTGTAGAAAATGCAACTGGACATTTGGAGCGCTAAGAGCGTAGTAGTGGAAAAAGGAATATATTCAAATATAAACTACACAGAAGCATTCTGTGAAACTTCTTTCTGATCTGAGCATTCAGCTAACAGAGTTAAACCATACTTTTGATTGAGCAGTTTTGAAACACTCTGTCTGTAGAAAATGCAACTGGACATTCGTAGCGCTAAGTGGGTAATAGTGGAAAAAAGAATATGTTCAAATATAAACTACACAGAAGCATTGTATGAAACTTCTTTCGTTCTGTGCATTCAACTAACAGAGTTGAACCTTACTTTTGATTGAGCCGTTCTGAAACAGTCTTTTGTAGAAACTGCAATTGAACATTCTGAGCGCTAAGAGGCCTATATTGGGAAAAAGAATGTCTACAAATAAAAACTACACAGAAGAATTGTGTGAAACTTCTTTTTGTTCTGTTTGTTCAACTAAAAGAGTTGAACCTTAGTTTTGATTGAGCCGTTCTGAAACACTCTTTCTGTAGAAAATGCAAGTGGAGATTCGGAGCGCTAAGAGGGTAATAGTGGAAAAAGGAATGTCTCCAAATATAAACTACACAGAATCATTCTGTGAAACTTCTTTCTGATCTGTGCATTCAGCTAACAGAGTTAAACCATACTTTTGATTGAGCAGATCTGAACACTCTTTCTGTAGAAAATGCAACAGGACATTTGGAGCGCTAAGAGAGTAGTAGTGGAAAAAGGAATATATTCAAATATAAACTACACAGAAGCATTCTGTGAAACTTCTTTCTGATCTGAGCATTCAGCTAACAGAGTTAAACCATACTTTTGATTGAGCAGTTTTGAAACACTCTGTCTGTAGAAAATGCAACTGGACATTCGTAGCGCTAAGTGGGTAATAGTGGAAAAAAGAATATGTTCAAATATAAACTACACAGAAGCATTGTATGAAACTTCTTTCTGTTCTGTGCATTCAACTAACAGAGTTGAACCTTACTTTTGATTGAGCCTTTCTGAAACACTCTTTCTGTAGAAACTGCAATTGGACATTCTGAGTGCTAAGAGGCCTCTATTGGGAAAAATAATATCTTCAAATAAAAACTACACAGAAGCATTGTGTGAAACTTATTTCTGATATGTTCATTAAGCTAACAGAGTTAAACCATACTTTTGATTGCGCAGTTCTGGACACTCTTTCTGTAGAAAATGCAAGTGGACATTCGGAGCGCTAAGAGGGTAATAGTGGAAAAAGGAATATATTCAAATATAAACTACACAGTATCATTCTGTGAAAATTCTTTCTGTTCTGTGCATTCAACTAACAGAGTTGAACCTTACTTTTGATTGAGCCGTTCTGAAACACTCTTTCTGTAGAAAATGCAAGTGGAGATTCGGAGCGCTAAGAGGGTAATAGTGGAAAAAGGAATGTCTCCAAATATAAACTACACAGAATCATTCTGTGAAACTTCTTTCTGATCTGTGCATTCAGCTAACAGAGTTAAACCATACTTTTGATTGAGCAGATCTGAACACTCTTTCTGTAGAAAATGCAACAGGACATTTGGAGCGCTAAGAGAGTAGTAGTGGAAAAAGGAATATATTCAAATATAAACTACACAGAAGCATTCTGTGAAACTTCTTTCTGATCTGAGCATTCAGCTAACAGAGTTAAACCATACTTTTGATTGAGCAGTTTTGAAACACTCTGTCTGTAGAAAATGCAACTGGACATTCGTAGCGCTAAGTGGGTAATAGTGGAAAAAAAATATGTTCAAATATAAACTACACAGAAGCATTGTATGAAACTTCTTTCTGTTCTGTGCATTCAACTAACAGAGTTGAACCTTACTTTTGATTGAGCCTTTCTGAAACACTCTTTCTGTAGAAACTGCAATTGGACATTCTGAGCGCTAAGAGGCCTCTATTGGGAAAAATAAAATCTTCAAATAAAAACTACACAGAAGCATTGTGTGAAACTTATTTCTGATATGTTCATTAAGCTAACAGAGTTAAACCATACTTTTGATTGCGCAGTTCTGAACACTCTTTCTGTAGAAAATGCAAGTGGACATTCGGAGCGCTAAGAGGGTAATAGTGGAAAAAGGAATATATTCAAATATAAACTACACAGTAGCATTCTGTGAAAATTCTTTCTGTTCTGTGCATTCAACTAACAGTGTTGAACCTTACTTTTGATTGAGCCGTTCTGAAACACTCTTTCTGTAGAAACTGCAATTGGACATGCTAAGCGCTAAGAGGCCTACATTGGGAAAAAGAATATCTTCAAATAAAAACTACACAGATGCATTCTGTGAAAGTTATTTCTGATCTGTAAATTCAGTTAACAGAGATAAAACATATTTTTGATTGAGCAGTTATGAAACACTCTTTGTGTAGAAAATGCAAGTGGAGATTCGGAGCGCTAAGAGGGTAATAGTGGAAAAAGAATGTCTTCAAATATAAACTACACAGAATCATTCGGTGAAACTTCTTTCTGATCTGTGCATTCAGCTAACAGAGTTAAACCATACTTTTGATTGAGCAGATCTGAACACTCTTTCTGTAGAAAATGCAACTGGACATTTGGAGCGCTAAGAGCGTAGTAGTGGAAAAAGGAATATATTCAAATATAAACTACACAGAAGCATTCTGTGAAACTTCTTTCTGATCTGAGCATTCAGCTAACAGAGTTAAACCATACTTTTGATTGAGCAGTTTTGAAACACTCTGTCTGTAGGAAATGCAACTGGACATTCGTAGCGCTAAGTGGGTAATAGTGGAAAAAAGAATATGTTCAAATATAAACTACACAGAAGCATTGTATGAAACTTTTTTCTGTTCTGTGCATTCAACTAACAGAGTTGAACCTTACTTTTGATTGAGCCGTTCTGAAACACTCTTTTGTAGAAACTGCAATTGGACATTCTGAGCGCTAAGAGGCCTATATTGGGAAAAAGAATGTCTACAAATAAAAACTACACAGAAGAATTGTGTGAAACTTTTTTTGTTCTGTTTGTTCAACTAAAAGAGTTGAACCTTAGTTTTGATTGAGCCGTTCTGAAACACTCTTTCTGTAGAAAATGCAAGTGGAGATTCGGAGCGCTAAGAGGGTAATAGTGGAAAAAGGAATGTCTCCAAATATAAACTACACAGAATCATTCTGTGAAACTTCTTTCTGATCTGTGCATTCAGCTAACAGAGTTAAACCATACTTTTGATTGAGCAGATCTGAACACTCTTTCTGTAGAAAATGCAACTGGACATTTGGAGCGCTAAGAGAGTAGTAGTGGAAAAAGGAATATATTCAAATATAAACTACACAGAAGCATTCTGTGAAACTTCATTCTGATCTGAGCATTCACCTAACAGAGTTAAACCATACTTTTGATTGAGCAGTTTTGAAACACTCTGTCTGTAGAAAATGCAACTGGACATTCGTAGCGCTAAGTGGGTAATAGTGGAAAAAAGAATATGTTCAAATATAAACTACACAGAAGCATTGTATGAAACTTCTTTCTGTTCTGTGCATTCAACTAACAGAGTTGAACCTTACTTTTGATTGAGCCTTTCTGAAACACTCTTTCTGTAGAAACTGCAATTGGACATTCTGAGCGCTAAGAGGCCTCTATTGGGAAAAATAAAATCTTCAAATAAAAACTACACAGAAGCATTGTGTGAAACTTATTTCTGATATGTTCATTAAGCTAACAGAGTTAAACCATACTTTTGATTGCGCAGATCTGAAAACTCTTTCTGTAGAAAATGCAAGTGGACATTCGGAGCGCTAAGAGGGTAATAGTGGAAAAAGAAATATATTCAAATATAAACTACACAGTAGCATTCTGTGAAAATTCTTTCTGTTCTTTGCATTCAACTAACAGAGTTGAACCTTACTTTTGATTGAGCCGTTCTGAAACACTCTTTCTGTAGAAACTGCAATTGGACATGCTAAGCGCTAAGAGGCCTACATTGGGAAAAAGAATATCTTCAAATAAAAACTACACAGATGCATTCTGTGAAACTTATTTCTGATCTGTAAATTCAGTTAACAGACATAAAACATATTTTTGATTGAGCAGTTATGAAACACTCTTTTTGTAGAAAATGCAAGTGGAGATTCGGAGCGCTAAGAGGGTAATAGTGGAAAAAGTAATGTCTCCAAATATAAACTACACAGAATCATTCTGTGAAACTTCTTTCTGATCTGTGCATTCAGCTAACAGAGTTAAACCATACTTTTGATTGAGCAGATCTGAACACTCTTTCTGTAGAAAATGCAACTGGACATTTGGAGCGCTAAGAGAGTAGTAGTGGAAAAAGGAATATATTCAAATATAAACTACACAGAAGCATTCTGTGAAACTTCTTTCTGATCTGAGCATTCAGCTAACAGAGTTAAACCATACTTTTGATTGAGCAGTTTTGAAACACTCTGTCTGTAGAAAATGCAACTGGACATTCGTAGCGCTAAGTGGGTAATAGTGGAAAAAAGAATATGTTCAAATATAAACTACACAGAAGCATTGTATGAAACTTCTTTCTGTTCTGTGCATTCAACTAACAGAGTTGAACCTTACTTTTGATTGAGCCTTTCTGAAACACTCTTTCTGTAGAAACTTCAATTGGACATTCTGAGCGCTAAGAGGCCTATATTGGGAAAAATAATATCTTCAAATAAAAACTACACAGAAGCATTGTGTGAAACTTATTTCTGATATGTTCATTAAGCTAACAGAGTTAAACCATACTTTTGATTGCGCAGTTCTGGACACTCTTTCTGTAGAAAATGCAAGTGGACATTCGGAGCGCTAAGAGGGTAATAGTGGAAAAAGGAATATATTCAAATATAAACTACACAGTATCATTCTGTGAAAATTCTTTCTGTTCTGTGCATTCAACTAACAGAGTTGAACCTTACTTTTGATTGAGCCGTTCTGAAACACTCTTTCTGTAGAAACTGCAATTGGACATGCTAAGCGCTAAGAGGTATACATTGGGAAAAAGAATATCTTCAACTAAAAACTACACAGATGCATTCTGTGAAACTTATTTCTGATCTGTAAATTCAGTTAACAGAGATAAAACATATTTTTGATTGAGCAGTTATGAAACACTCTTTTTGTAGAAAATGCAAGTGGAGATTCGGAGCGCTAAGAGGGTAATAGTGGAAAAAGGAATGTCTTCAAATATAAACTACACAGAATCATTCGGTGAAACTTCTTTCTGATCTGTGTTAAACCATACTTTTGATTGAGCAGATCTGAACACTCTTTCTGTAGAAAATGCAACTGGACATTTGGAGCGCTAAGAGCGTAGTAGTGGAAAAAGGAATATATTCAAATATAAACTACACAGAAGCATTCTGTGAAACTTCTTTCTGATCTGAGCATTCAGCTAACAGAGTTAAACCATACTTTTGATTGAGCAGTTTTGAAACACTCTGTCTGTAGGAAATGCAACTGGACATTCGTAGCGCTGTGGGTAATAGTGGAAAAAAGAATATGTTCAAATATAAACTACACAGAAGCATTGTATGCAACTTCTTTCTGTTCTGTGCATTCAAATAACAGAGTTGAACCTTACTTTTGATTGAGCCGTTCTGAAACACTCTTTTGTAGAAACTGCAATTCGACATTCTGAGCGCTAAGAGGCCTATATTGGGAAAAAGAATGTCTACAAATAAAAACTACACAGAAGAATTGTGTGAAACTTCTTTTTGTTCTGTTTGTTCAACTAAAAGAGTTGAACCTTAGTTTTGATTGAGCCGTTCTGAAACACTCTTTCTGTAGAAAATGCAAGTGGAGATTCGGAGCGCTAAGAGGGTAATAGTGGAAAAAGGAATGTCTCCAAATATAAACTACACAGAATCATTCTGTGAAACTTCTTTCTGATCTGTGCATTCAGCTAACAGAGTTAAACCATACTTTTGATTGAGCAGATCTGAACACTCTTTCTGTAGAAAATGCAACAGGACATTTGGAGCGCTAAGAGAGTAGTAGTGGAAAAAGGAATATATTCAAATATAAACTACACAGAAGCATTCTGTGAAACTTCTTTCTGATCTGAGCATTCAGCTAACAGAGTTAAACCATACTTTTGATTGAGCAGTTTTGAAACACTCTGTCTGTAGAAAATGCAACTGGACATTCGTAGCGCTAAGTGGGTAATAGTGGAAAAAAAATATGTTCAAATATAAACTACACAGAAGCATTGTATGAAACTTCTTTCTGTTCTGTGCATTCAACTAACAGAGTTGAACCTTACTTTTGATTGAGCCTTTCTGAAACACTCTTTCTGTAGAAACTGCAATTGGACATTCTGAGCGCTAAGAGGCCTCTATTGGGAAAAATAAAATCTTCAAATAAAAACTACACAGAAGCATTGTGTGAAACTTATTTCTGATATGTTCATTAAGCTAACAGAGTTAAACCATACTTTTGATTGCACAGTTCTGAAAACTCTTTCTGTAGAAAATGCAAGTGGACATTCAGAGCGCTAAGAGGGTAATAGTGGAAAAAGGAATATATTCAAATATATACTACACAGTAGCATTCTGTGAAAATTCTTTCTGTTCTGTGCATTCAACTAACAGAGTTGAACCTTACTTTTGATTGAGCCGTTCTGAAACACTCTTTCTGTAGAAACTGCAATTGGACATGCTAAGCGCTAAGAGGCCTACATTTGGAAAAAGAATATCTTCAAATAAAAACTACACAGATGCATTCTGTGAAACTTATTTCTGATCTGTAAATTCAGTTAACAGAGATAAAACATATTTTTGATTGAGCAGTTATGAAACACTCTTTTTGTAGAAAATGCAAGTGGAGATTCGGAGTGCTAAGAGGGTAATAGTGGAAAAAGGAATGTCTCCAAATATAAACTACACAGAATCATTCTGTGAAACTTCTTTCTGATCTATGCATTCAGCTAACAGAGTTAAATCATACTTTTGATTGAGCAGATCTGAACACTCTTTCTGTAGAAAATGCAACTGGACATTTGGAGCGCTAAGAGAGTAGTAGTGGAAAAAGGAATATATTCAAATATAAACTACACAGAATCATTCTGTGAAACTTCTTTCTGATCTGAGCATTCAGCTAACAGAGTTAAAGCATACTTTTGATTGAGCAGTTTTGAAACACTCTGTCTGTAGAAAATGCAACTGGACATTCGTAGCGCCAAGTGGGTAATAGTGGAAAAAAGAATATGTTCAAATATAAACTACACAGAAGCATTGTATGAAACTTCTTTCGTTCTGTGCATTCAACTAACAGAGTTGAACCTTACTTTTGATTGAGCCGTTCTGAAACAGTCTTTTGTAGAAACTGCAATTGGACATTCTGAGCGCTAAGAGGCCTATATTGGGAAAAAGAATGTCTACAAATAAAAACTACACAGAAGAATTGTGTGAAACTTCTTTTTGTTCTGTTTGTTCAACTAAAAGAGTTGAACCTTAGTTTTGATTGAGCCGTTCTGAAACACTGTTTCTGTAGAAAATGCAAGTGGAGATTCGGAGCGCTAAGAGGGTAATAGTGGAAAAAGGAATGTCTCCAAATATAAACTACACAGAATCATTCTGTGAAACTTCTTTCTGATCTGTGCATTCAGCTAACAGAGTTAAACCATACTTTTGATTGAGCAGATCTGAACACTCTTTCTGTAGAAAATGCAACAGGACATTTGGAGCGCTAAGAGAGTAGTAGTGGAAAAAGGAATATATTCAAATATAAACTACACAGAAGCATTCTGTGAAACTTATTTCTGATCTGAGCATTCAGCTAACAGAGTTAAACCATACTTTTGATTGAGCAGTTTTGAAACACTCTGTCTGTAGAAAATGCAACTGGACATTCGTAGCGCTAAGTGGGTAATAGTGGAAAAAAAATATGTTCAAATATAAACTACACAGAAGCATTGTATGAAACTTCTTTCTGTTCTGTGCATTCAACTAACAGAGTTGAACCTTACTTTTGATTGAGCCTTTCTGAAACACTCTTTCTGTAGAAACTGCAATTGGACATTCTGAGCGCTAAGAGGCCTCTATTGGGAAAAATAAAATCTTCAAATAAAAACTACACAGAAGCATTGTGTGAAACTTATTTCTGATATGTTCATTAAGCTAACAGAGTTAAACCATACTTTTGATTGCGCAGTTCTGAACACTCTTTCTGTAGAAAATGCAAGTGGACATTCGGAGCGCTAAGAGGGTAATAGTGGAAAAAGGAATATATTCAAATATAAACTACACAGTAGCATTCTGTGAAAATTCTTTCTGTTCTGTGCATTCAACTAACAGAGTTGAACCTTACTTTTGATTGAGCCGTTCTGAAACACTCTTTCTGTAGAAACTGCAATTGGACATGCTAAGCGCTAAGAGGCCTACATTGGGAAAAAGAATATCTTCAAATAAAAACTACACAGATGCATTCTGTGAAAGTTATTTCTGATCTGTAAATTCAGTTAACAGAGATAAAACATATTTTTGATTGAGCAGTTATGAAACACTCTTTTTGTAGAAAATGCAAGTGGAGATTCGGAGCGCTAAGAGGGTAATAGTGGAAAAAGGAATGTCTTCAAATATAAACTACACAGAATCATTCGGTGAAACTTCTTTCTGATCTGTGTTAAACCATACTTTTGATTGAGCAGATCTGAACACTCTTTCTGTAGAAAATGCAACTGGACATTTGGAGCGCTAAGAGCGTAGTAGTGGAAAAAGGAATATATTCAAATATAAACTACACAGAAGCATTCTGTGAAACTTCTTTCTGATCTGAGCATTCAGCTAACAGAGTTAAACCATACTTTTGATTGAGCAGTTTTGAAACACTCTGTCTGTAGGAAATGCAACTGGACATTCGTAGCGCTGTGGGTAATAGTGGAAAAAAGAATATGTTCAAATATAAACTACACAGAAGCATTGTATGCAACTTCTTTCTGTTCTGTGCATTCAAATAACAGAGTTGAACCTTACTTTTGATTGAGCCGTTCTGAAACACTCTTTTGTAGAAACTGCAATTCGACATTCTGAGCGCTAAGAGGCCTATATTGGGAAAAAGAATGTCTACAAATAAAAACTACACAGAAGAATTGTGTGAAACTTCTTTTTGTTCTGTTTGTTCAACTAAAAGAGTTGAACCTTAGTTTTGATTGAGCCGTTCTGAAACACTCTTTCTGTAGAAAATGCAAGTGGAGATTCGGAGCGCTAAGAAGGTAATAGTGGAAAAAGGAATGTCTCCAAATATAAACTACACAGAATCATTCTGTGAAACTTCTTTCTGATCTGTGCATTCAGCTAACAGAGTTAAACCATACTTTTGATTGAGCAGATCTGAACACTCTTTCTGTAGAAACTGCAACAGGACATTTGGAGCGCTAAGAGAGTAGTAGTGGAAAAAGGAATATATTCAAATATAAACTACACAGAAGCATTCTGTGAAACTTCTTTCTGATCTGAGCATTCAGCTAACAGAGTTAAACCATACTTTTGATTGAGCAGTTTTGAAACACTCTGTCTGTAGAAAATGCAACTGGACATTCGTAGCGCTAAGTGGGTAATAGTGGAAAAAAAATATGTTCAAATATAAACTACACAGAAGCATTGTATGAAACTTCTTTCTGTTCTGTGCATTCAACTAACAGAGTTGAACCTTACTTTTGATTGAGCCTTTCTGAAACACTCTTTCTGTAGAAACTGCAATTGGACATTCTGAGCGCTAAGAGGCCTCTATTGGGAAAAATAAAATCTTCAAATAAAAACTACACAGAAGCATTGTGTGAAACTTATTTCTGATATGTTCATTAAGCTAACAGAGTTAAACCATACTTTTGATTGCACAGTTCTGAAAACTCTTTCTGTAGAAAATGCAAGTGGACATTCGGAGCGCTAAGAGGGTAATAGTGGAAAAAGGAATATATTCAAATATATACTACACAGTAGCATTCTGTGAAAATTCTTTCTGTTCTGTGCATTCAACTAACAGAGTTGAACCTTACTTTTGATTGAGCCGTTCTGAAACACTCTTTCTGTAGAAACTGCAATTGGACATGCTAAGCGCTAAGAGGCCTACATTTGGAAAAAGAATATCTTCAAATAAAAACTACACAGATGCATTCTGTGAAACTTATTTCTGATCTGTAAATTCAGTTAACAGAGATAAAACATATTTTTGATTGAGCAGTTATGAAACACTCTTTTTGTAGAAAATGCAAGTGGAGATTCGGAGTGCTAAGAGGGTAATAGTGGAAAAAGGAATGTCTCCAAATATAAACTACACAGAATCATTCTGTGAAACTTCTTTCTGATCTATGCATTCAGCTAACAGAGTTAAATCATACTTTTGATTGAGCAGATCTGAACACTCTTTCTGTAGAAAATGCAACTGGACATTTGGAGCGCTAAGAGAGTAGTAGTGGAAAAAGGAATATATTCAAATATAAACTACACAGAAGCATTCTGTGAAACTTATTTCTGATCTGAGCATTCAGCTAACAGAGTTAAACCATACTTTTGATTGAGCAGTTTTGAAACACTCTGTCTGTAGAAAATGCAACTGGACATTCGTAGCGCTAAGTGGGTAATAGTGGAAAAAAAATATGTTCAAATATAAACTACACAGAAGCATTGTATGAAACTTCTTTCTGTTCTGTGCATTCAACTAACAGAGTTGAACCTTACTTTTGATTGAGCCTTTCTGAAACACTCTTTCTGTAGAAACTGCAATTGGACATTCTGAGCGCTAAGAGGCCTCTATTGGGAAAAATAAAATCTTCAAATAAAAACTACACAGAAGCATTGTGTGAAACTTATTTCTGATATGTTCATTAAGCTAACAGAGTTAAACCATACTTTTGATTGCGCAGTTCTGAACACTCTTTCTGTAGAAAATGCAAGTGGACATTCGGAGCGCTAAGAGGGTAATAGTGGAAAAAGGAATATATTCAAATATAAACTACACAGTAGCATTCTGTGAAAATTCTTTCTGTTCTGTGCATTCAACTAACAGAGTTGAACCTTACTTTTGATTGAGCCGTTCTGAAACACTCTTTCTGTAGAAACTGCAATTGGACATGCTAAGCGCTAAGAGGCCTACATTGGGAAAAAGAATATCTTCAAATAAAAACTACACAGATGCATTCTGTGAAAGTTATTTCTGATCTGTAAATTCAGTTAACAGAGATAAAACATATTTTTGATTGAGCAGTTATGAAACACTCTTTTTGTAGAAAATGCAAGTGGAGATTCGGAGCGCTAAGAGGGTAATAGTGGAAAAAGGAATGTCTTCAAATATAAACTACACAGAATCATTCGGTGAAACTTCTTTCTGATCTGTGCATTCAGCTAACAGAGTTAAACCATACTTTTGATTGAGCAGATCTGAACACTCTTTCTGTAGAAAATGCAACTGGACATTTGGAGCGCTAAGAGCGTAGTAGTGGAAAAAGGAATATATTCAAATATAAACTACACAGAATCATTCTGTGAAACTTCTTTCTGATCTGAGCATTCAGCTAACAGAGTTAAACCATACTTTTGATTGAGCAGTTTTGAAACACTCTGTCTGTAGGAAATGCAACTGGACATTCGTAGCGCTAAGTGGGTAATAGTGGAAAAAAGAATATGTTCAAATATAAACTACACAGAAGCATTGTATGAAACTTTTTTCTGTTCTGTGCATTCAACTAACAGAGTTGAACCTTACTTTTGATTGAGCCGTTCTGAAACACTCTTTTGTAGAAACTGCAATTGGACATTCTGAGCGCTAAGAGGCCTATATTGGGAAAAAGAATGTCTACAAATAAAAACTACACAGAAGAATTGTGTGAAACTTTTTTTGTTCTGTTTGTTCAACTAAAAGAGTTGAACCTTAGTTTTGATTGAGCCGTTCTGAAACACTCTTTCTGTAGAAAATGCAAGTGGAGATTCGGAGCGCTAAGAGGGTAATAGTGGAAAAAGGAATGTCTCCAAATATAAACTACACAGAATCATTCTGTGAAACTTCTTTCTGATCTGTGCATTCAGCTAACAGAGTTAAACCATACTTTTGATTGAGCAGATCTGAACACTCTTTCTGTAGAAAATGCAACTGGACATTTGGAGCGCTAAGAGAGTAGTAGTGGAAAAAGGAATATATTCAAATATAAACTACACAGAAGCATTCTGTGAAACTTCATTCTGATCTGAGCATTCACCTAACAGAGTTAAACCATACTTTTGATTGAGCAGTTTTGAAACACTCTGTCTGTAGAAAATGCAACTGGACATTCGTAGCGCTAAGTGGGTAATAGTGGAAAAAAGAATATGTTCAAATATAAACTACACAGAAGCATTGTATGAAACTTCTTTCTGTTCTGTGCATTCAACTAACAGAGTTGAACCTTACTTTTGATTGAGCCTTTCTGAAACACTCTTTCTGTAGAAACTGCAATTGGACATTCTGAGCGCTAAGAGGCCTCTATTGGGAAAAATAAAATCTTCAAATAAAAACTACACAGAAGCATTGTGTGAAACTTATTTCTGATATGTTCATTAAGCTAACAGAGTTAAACCATACTTTTGATTGCGCAGATCTGAAAACTCTTTCTGTAGAAAATGCAAGTGGACATTCGGAGCACTAAGAGGGTAATAGTGGAAAAAGAAATATATTCAAATATAAACTACACAGTAGCATTCTGTGAAAATTCTTTCTGTTCTTTGCATTCAACTAACAGAGTTGAACCTTACTTTTGATTGAGCCGTTCTGAAACACTCTTTCTGTAGAAACTGCAATTGGACATGCTAAGCGCTAAGAGGCCTACATTGGGAAAAAGAATATCTTCAAATAAAAACTACACAGATGCATTCTGTGAAACTTATTTCTGATCTGTAAATTCAGTTAACAGAGATAAAACATATTTTTGATTGAGCAGTTATGAAACACTCTTTTTGTAGAAAATGCAAGTGGAGATTCGGAGCGCTAAGAGGGTAATAGTGGAAAAAGTAATGTCTCCAAATATAAACTACACAGAATCATTCTGTGAAACTTATTTCTGATCTGTGCATTCAGCTAACAGAGTTAAACCATACTTTTGATTGAGCAGATCTGAACACTCTTTCTGTAGAAAATGCAACTGGACATTTGGAGCGCTAAGAGAGTAGTAGTGGAAAAAGGAATATATTCAAATATAAACTACACAGAAGCATTCTGTGAAACTTCTTTCTGATCTGAGCATTCAGCTAACAGAGTTAAACCATACTTTTGATTGAGCAGTTTTGAAACACTCTGTCTGTAGAAAATGCAACTGGACATTCGTAGCGCTAAGTGGGTAATAGTGGAAAAAAGAATATGTTCAAATATAAACTACACAGAAGCATTGTATGAAACTACTTTCTGTTCTGTGCATTCAACTAACAGAGTTGAACCTTACTTTTGATTGAGCCTTTCTGAAACACTCTTTCTGTAGAAACTTCAATTGGACATTCTGAGCGCTAAGAGGCCTATATTGGGAAAAATAATATCTTCAAATAAAAACTACACAGAAGCATTGTGTGAAACTTATTTCTGATATGTTCATTAAGCTAACAGAGTTAAACCATACTTTTAATTGCGCAGTTCTGGACACTCTTTCTGTAGAAAATGCAAGTGGACATTCGGAGCGCTAAGAGGGTAATAGTGGAAAAAATAATATATTCAAATATAAACTACACAGTATCATTCTGTGAAAATTCTTTCTGTTCTGTGCATTCAACTAACAGAGTTGAACCTTACTTTTGATTGAGCCGTTCTGAAACACTCTTTCTGTAGAAACTGCAATTGGACATGCTAAGCGCTAAGAGGCCTACATTGGGAAAAAGAATATCTTCAACTAAAAACTACACAGATGCATTCTGTGAAACTTATTTCTGATCTGTAAATTCAGTTAACAGAGATAAAACATATTTTTGATTGAGCAGTTATGAAACACTCTTTTTGTAGAAAATGCAAGTGGAGATTCGGAGCGCTAAGAGGGTAATAGTGGAAAAAGGAATGTCTTCAAATATAAACTACACAGAATCATTCGGTGAAACTTCTTTCTGATCTGTGTTAAACCATACTTTTGATTGAGCAGATCTGAACACTCTTTCTGTAGAAAATGCAACTGGACATTTGGAGCGCTAAGAGCGTAGTAGTGGAAAAAGGAATATATTCAAATATAAACTACACAGAAGCATTCTGTGAAACTTCTTTCTGATCTGAGCATTCAGCTAACAGAGTTAAACCATACTTTTGATTGAGCAGTTTTGAAACACTCTGTCTGTAGGAAATGCAACTGGACATTCGTAGCGCTGTGGGTAATAGTGGAAAAAAGAATATGTTCAAATATAAACTACACAGAAGCATTGTATGCAACTTCTTTCTGTTCTGTGCATTCAACTAACAGAGTTGAACCTTACTTTTGATTGAGCCGTTCTGAAACACTCTTTTGTAGAAACTGCAATTCGACATTCTGAGCGCTAAGAGGCCTATATTGGGAAAAAGAATGTCTACAAATAAAAACTACACAGAAGAATTGTGTGAAACTTCTTTTTGTTCTGTTTGTTCAACTAAAAGAGTTGAACCTTAGTTTTGATTGAGCCGTTCTGAAACACACTTTCTGTAGAAATTGCAAGTGGAGATTCGGAGCGCTAAGAGGGTAATAGTGGAAAAAGGAATGTCTCCAAATATAAACTACACAGAATCATTCTGTGAAACTTCTTTCTGATCTGTGCATTCAGCTAACAGAGTTAAACCATACTTTTGATTGAGCAGATCTGAACACTCTTTCTGTAGAAAATGCAACAGGACATTTGGAGCGCTAAGAGAGTAGTAGTGGAAAAAGGAATATATTCAAATATAAACTACACAGAAGCATTCTGTGAAACTTCTTTCTGATCTGAGCATTCAGCTAACAGAGTTAAACCATACTTTTGATTGAGCAGTTTTGAAACACTCTGTCTGTAGAAAATGCAACTGGACATTCGTAGCGCTAAGTGGGTAATAGTGGAAAAAAAATATGTTCAAATATAAACTACACAGAAGCATTGTATGAAACTTCTTTCTGTTCTGTGCATTCAACTAACAGAGTTGAACCTTACTTTTGATTGAGCCTTTCTGAAACACTCTTTCTGTAGAAACTGCAATTGGACATTCTGAGCGCTAAGAGGCCTCTATTGGGAAAAATAAAATCTTCAAATAAAAACTACACAGAAGCATTGTGTGAAACTTATTTCTGATATGTTCATTAAGCTAACAGAGTTAAACCATACTTTTGATTGCACAGTTCTGAAAACTCTTTCTGTAGAAAATGCAAGTGGACATTCGGAGCGCTAAGAGGGTAATAGTGGAAAAAGGAATATATTCAAATATATACTACACAGTAGCATTCTGTGAAAATTCTTTCTGTTCTGTGCATTCAACTAACAGAGTTGAACCTTACTTTTGATTGAGCCGTTCTGAAACACTCTTTCTGTAGAAACTGCAATTGGACATGCTAAGCGCTAAGAGGCCTACATTTGGAAAAAGAATATCTTCAAATAAAAACTACACAGATGCATTCTGTGAAACTTATTTCTGATCTGTAAATTCAGTTAACAGAGATAAAACATATTTTTGATTGAGCAGTTATGAAACACTCTTTTTGTAGAAAATGCAAGTGGAGATTCGGAGTGCTAAGAGGGTAATAGTGGAAAAAGGAATGTCTCCAAATATAAACTACACAGAATCATTCTGTGAAATTTCTTTCTGATCTATGCATTCAGCTAACAGAGTTAAATCATACTTTTGATTGAGCAGATCTGAACACTCTTTCTGTAGAAATGCAACTGGACATTTGGAGCGCTAAGAGAGTAGTAGTGGAAAAAGGAATATATTCAAATATAAACTACACAGAAGCATTCTGGGAAACTTCTTTCTGATCTGAGCATTCAGCTAACAGAGTTAAACCATACTTTTGATTGAGGAGTTTTGAAACACTCTGTCTGTAGGAAATGCAACTGGACATTCGTAGCGCTAAGTGGGTAATAGTGGAAAAAAGAATATGTTCAAATATAAACTACACAGAAGCATTGTATGAAACTTCTTTCGTTCTGTGCATTCAACTAACAGAGTTGAACCTTACTTTTGATTGAGCCGTTCTGAAACAGTCTTTTGTAGAAACTGCAATTGGACATTCTGAGCGCTAAGAGGCCTATATTGGGAAAAAGAATGTCTACAAATAAAAACTACACAGAAGAATTGTGTGAAACTTCTTTTTGTTCTGTTTGTTCAACTAAAAGAGTTGAACCTTAGTTTTGATTGAGCCGTTCTGAAACACTCTTTCTGTAGAAAATGCAAGTGGAGATTCGGAGCGCTAAGAGGGTAATAGTGGAAAAAGGAATGTCTCCAAATATAAACTACACAGAATCATTCTGTGAAACTTCTTTCTGATCTGTGCATTCAGCTAACAGAGTTAAACCATACTTTTGATTGAGCAGATCTGAACACTCTTTCTGTAGAAAATGCAACAGGACATTTGGAGCGCTAAGAGAGTAGTAGTGGAAAAAGGAATATATTCAAATATAAACTACACAGAAGCATTCTGTGAAACTTATTTCTGATCTGAGCATTCAGCTAACAGAGTTAAACCATACTTTTGATTGAGCAGTTTTGAAACACTCTGTCTGTAGAAAATGCAACTGGACATTCGTAGCGCTAAGTGGGTAATAGTGGAAAAAAAATATGTTCAAATATAAACTACACAGAAGCATTGTATGAAACTTCTTTCTGTTCTGTGCATTCAACTAACAGAGTTGAACCTTACTTTTTATTGAGCCTTTCTGAAACACTCTTTCTGTAGAAACTGCAATTGGACATTCTGAGCGCTAAGAGGCCTCTATTGGGAAAAATAAAATCTTCAAATAAAAACTACACAGAAGCATTGTTTGAAACTTATTTCTGATATGTTCATTAAGCTAACAGAGTTAAACCATACTTTTGATTGCGCAGTTCTGAAAACTCTTTCTGTAGAAAATGCAAGTGGACATTCGGAGCGCTAAGAGGGTAATAGTGGAAAAAGGAATATATTCAAATATAAACTACACAGTAGCATTCTGTGAAAATTCTTTCTGTTCTGTGCATTCAACTAACAGAGTTGAACCTTACTTTTGATTGAGCCGTTCTGAAACACTCTTTCTGTAGAAACTGCAATTGGACATGCTAAGCGCTAAGAGGCCTATATTGGGAAAAATAATATCTTCAAATAAAAACTACACAGAAGCATTGTGTGAAACTTATTTCTGATATGTTCATTAAGCTAACAGAGTTAAACCATACTTTTGATTGCGCAGTTCTGAACACTCTTTCTGTAGAAAATGCAAGTGGACATTCGGAGCGCTAAGAGGGTAATAGTGGAAAAAGGAATATATTCAAATATAAACTACACAGTAGCATTCTGTGAAAATTCTTTCTGTTCTGTGCATTCAACTAACAGAGTTGAACCTTACTTTTGATTGAGCCGTTCTGAAACACTCTTTCTGTAGAAACTGCAATTGGACATGCTAAGCGCTAAGAGGCCTACATTGGGAAAAAGAATATCTTCAAATAAAAACTACACAGATGCATTCTGTGAAAATTATTTCTGATCTGTAAATTCAGTTAACAGAGATAAAACATATTTTTGATTGAGCAGTTATGAAACACTCTTTTTGTAGAAAATGCAAGTGGAGATTCGGAGCGCTAAGAGGGTAATAGTGGAAAAAGGAATGTCTCCAAATATAAACTACACAGAATCATTCTGTGAAACTTCTTTCTGATCTGTGCATTCAGCTAACAGAGTTAAACCATACTTTTGATTGAGCAGATCTGAACACTCTTTCTGTAGAAAATGCAACAGGACATTTGGAGCGCTAAGAGAGTAGTAGTGGAAAAAGGAATATATTCAAATATAAACTACACAGAAGCATTCTGTGAAACCTCTTTCTGATCTGAGCATTCAGCTAACAGAGTTAAACCATACTTTTGATTGAGCAGTTTTGAAACACTCTGTCTGTAGAAAATGCAACTGGACATTCGTAGCGCTAAGTAGGTAATAGTGGAAAAAAGAATATGTTCAAATATAAACTACACAGAAGCATTGTATGAAACTTCTTTCTGTTCTGTGCATTCAACTAACAGAGTTGAACCTTACTTTTGATTGAGCCTTTCTGAAACACTCTTTCTGTAGAAACTGCAATTGGACATTCTGAGCGCTAAGAGGCCTATATTGGGAAAAAGAATATCTACAAATAAAAACTACACAGAAGCATTCTGTGATACTTATTTCTGATCTGTGCATTCAGCTAACAGAGTTAAACCATACTTTTGATTGAGCAGATCTGAACACTCTTTCTATAGAAAATGCAACTGGACATTTGGAAAGCTAAGAGGGTAGTAGTGGAGAAAGTAATATATTCAAATATAAACTACACAGAAGCATTCTGTGAAAATTCTTTCTGATCTGAGCATTAAGCTAACAGAGTTAAACCATACTTTTGATTGAGCAGTTTTGAAACACTCTGTCTGTAGAAAATGCAACTGGACATTCGTAGCGCTAAGTGGGTAATAGTGGAAAAAAGAATATGTTCAAATATAAACTACACAGAAGCATTGTATGAAACTTCTTTCTGTTCTGTGCATTCAACTAACAGAGTTGAACCTTACTTTTGTTTGAGCCGTTCTGAAACACTCTTTCTGTAGAAACTGCAATTGGACATTCTGAGCGCTAAGAGGCCTATATTGGGAAAAAGAATATCTACAAATAAAAACTACACAGAAGCATTCTGTGAAACTTCATTCTGTTCTGTTCATTCAACTAAAAGAGTTGAACTTTACTTTTGATTGAGCCGTTCTGAAACACTCTTTCTGTAGAAACTGCAATTGGACATTCTGAGCGCTAAGAGGCCTATATTGGGAAAAATAATATCTTCAAATAAAAACTACACAGAAGCATTGTTTGAAACTTATTTCTGATATGTGCATTCAGCTAACGGAGTTAAACCATACTTTTGATTGCGCAGTTCCGAACACTATTTCTGTAGAAAATGCAAGTGGACATTCGGAGCGCTAAGAGGGTAATAGTGGAAAAAGGAATATATTCAAATATAAACTACACAGTAGCATTCTGTGAAACTTCTTTCTGTTCTGTGCATTCAACTAACAGAGTTGAACCTTACTTTTGATTGAGCCGTTCTGAAACACTCTTTTTGTAGAAACTGCAATTGGACATTCTAAGCGCTAAGAGGAGTATATTGGGAATAATAATATCTTCAAATAAAAACTACACAAAAGCATTGTTTGAAACTTATTTCTGATATGTGCATTCAGCTAACAGAGTTAAACCATACTTTTGATTGAGCAGATCTGAACACTCTTTCTGTAGAAAATGCAACTGGACATTTGGAGCGCTAAGAGCGTAGTAGTGGAAAAAGGAATATATTCAAATATAAACTACACAGAAGCATTCTGTGAAATTCCTTTCTGTTCTGTGCATTCAACTACCAGGTTTAAACCTTAATTTTGATTGAGCCGTTCTGAAACACTCTTTCTGTAGAAACTGCAATTGGACATTCTGAGCGCTAAGAGGCCTATATTGGGAAAAAGAATATCTACAAATAAAAACTACACAGAAACATTCTGTGAAACTTCTTTCTGTTCTGTTCATTCAAATAAAAGAGTTGAACCTTACTTTTGATTGAGCCGTTCTGAAACACTCTTTCTGTAGAAAATGCAAGTGGAGATTCGGAGCGCTAAGAGGGTAATAGTGGAAAAAGTAATGTCTTCAAATTTAAACTACACAGAATAATTCTGTGAAACTTCTTTCTGATCTGTGCATTCAGGTAACAGATTTAAACCATACTTTTGATTGAGCAGATCTGAACACTCTTTCTGTAGAAAATGCAACTGGACATTTGGAGCGCTAAGAGGGTAGTAGTGGAAAAAGGAATATGTTCAAATATAAACTACACAGAAGCATTCTGTGAGACTTTTTCTGATCTGAGCATTCAGCTAACAAAGTTAAACCATACTTTTGATTGAGCAGTTTTGAAACACTCTGTCTGTAGAAAATGCAACTGGACATTCGTAGCGCTAAGTGGGTAATAGTGGAAAAAAGAATATGTTCTAATACAAACTACACAGAAGCATTGTATGAAACTTCTTTCTGTTCTGTGCATTCAACTAACAGTGTTGAACCTTACTTTTGATTGAGCCGTTCTGAAACACTCTTTCCGTAGAAACTGCAATTGGACATTCTGAGCGCTAAGAGGCCTATATTGGGAAAAATAATATCTTCACATAAAAACTATACAGAAGCATTGTGTGAAACTTATTTCTGATATGTGCATTCAGCTAACAGAGTTAAACCATACTTTTGATTGCGCAGTTCACAACACTCTTTCTGTAGAAAATGCAAGTGGACATTCGGAGCGCTAAGAGGGTAATAGTGGAAAAAGGAATATATTCAAATATAAACTACACAGAAGCATTCTGTGAAACTTCTTTCTGTTCTGTGCATTCAACTACCAGGGTTGAACCTTACTTTTGATTGAGCCGTTCTGAAACACTCTTTCTGTAGAAACTGCAATTGGACATTCTGAGCGCTAAGAGGCCTATATTGGGAAAAAGAATATCTACAAATAAAAACTACACAGAAGCATTCTGTGAAACTTCTTTCTGTTCTGTTCATTCAACTAAAAGAGTTCAACCTTAGTTTTGATTGATCCGTTATGAAACACTCTTTCTGTAGAAAATGCAAGTGGAGATTCGGAGCGCTAAGAGGGTAATAGTGGAAAAAGGAATATCTTCAAATATAAACTACACAGAATCATTCTGTGAAACTTCTTTCTGATCTGTGCATTAAGCTAACAGAGTTAAACTATACTTTTGATTGAGCAGATCTCAACACTCTTTCTGTAGAAAATGCAACTGGACATTTGGAGCGCTAAGAGGGTAGTAGTGGAAAAAGGAATATATTCAAATATACACTACACAGAAGCATTCTGTGAAACTTCTTTCTGATCTGAGCATTCAGCTAACAGAGTTAAACCATACTTTTGAATGAGCAGTTTTGAAACACTCTGTCTGTAGAAAATGCAACTGGACATTCGTAGCGCTAAGTGGGTAATAGTGGAAAAAAGAATATGTTCAAATATAAACTACACAGAACTATTGTATGAAACTTCTTTCTGTTCTGTGCATTCAACTAACAGAGTTGAACCTTACTTTTGATTGAGCCGTTCTGAAACACTCATTCCGTAGAAACTGCAATTGGACATTCTGAGCGCTAAGAGGCCTATATTGGGAAAAATAATATCTTCAAATAAAAACTATACAGAAGCATTGTGTGAAACTTATTTCTGATATGTGCATTCAGCTAACAGAGTTAAACCATACTTTTGATTGCGCAGTTCCGAACAATCTTTCTGTACAAAATGCAAGTGGACATTCGGAGCGCTAAGAGGGTAATAGTGGAAATAGGAATATATTCAAATGTAAACTACACAGTAGCATTCTGTGAAACTTCTTTCTGTTCTGTGCATTCAACTAACAGAGTTGAACCTTACTTTTGATTGAGCCGTTCAGAAACACTCTTTCTGTAGAAAGTGCAATTGGACATTCTAAGCGCTAAGAGGCCTACATTGGGAAAAAGAATATCTTCAACTAAAAACTACACAGATACATTCTCTGAAACTTATTTCTGATCTGTAAATTCAGATAACAGAGCTAAACCATATTTTTGATTGAGCAGTTATGAAACACTCTTTTTGTAGAAAATGCAAGTGGACATTCGGAGCGATAAGAGGGTAATAGTGGAAAAAGGAATATATTCAAATATAAACTACACAGAAGCTTTCTGTGAAACTTCTTTCTGTTCTGTGCATTCAACTACCAGGGTTGAACCTTACTTTTTATTGAGCCGTTCTGAAACACTCTTTCTGTAGAAACTGCAATTGGACATTCTGAGCGCTAAGAGGCCTATATTGTAAAAAAGAATATCTACAAATGAAAACTACACAGAAGCATTCTGTGAAACTTCTTTCTGTTCTGTTCATTCAACTAAAAGAGTTGAACTTTAGTTTTGATTGATCCGTTCTGAAACACACTTTCTGTAGAAAATGCAAGTGGAGATTCGGAGCGCTAAGAGGGTAATAGTGGAAAAAGGAATGTCTTCAAATATAAACTACACAGAATCATTCTGTGAAACTTCTTTCTGATCTGTGCATTCAGCTAACAGAGTTAAACTATACTTTTGATTGAGCAGATCTGAACACTCTTTCTGTAGAAAATGCAACTGGACATTTGGAGCGCTAAGAGGGTAGTAGTGGAAAAAGGAATATATTCAAATATAAACTACACAGAAACATTCTGTGAAACTTCTTTCTGATCTGAGCATTCAGGTAACAGAGTTAAACCATACTTTTGATTGAGCAGTTTTGAAACACTCTGTCTGTAGAAAATGCAACTGGACATTCGTAGCGCTAAGTGGGTAATAGTGGAAAAAAGAATATGTTCAAATATAAACTACACAGAAGTATTGTATGAAACTTCTTTCTGTTCTGTGCATTCAACTAACAGAGTTGAACCTTACTTTTGATTGAGCCGTTCTGAAACACTCTTTCCGTAGAAACTGCAATTGGACATTCTGAGCGCTAAGAGGCCTATATTGGGAAAAATAATATCTTCAAATAAAAACTACACAGAAGCATTGTGTGAAACTTATTTCTGATATGTGAATTCAGCTAACAGAGTTAAACCATACTTTTGATTGCGCAGTTCAGAACACTCTTTCTGTAGAAAATGCAAGTGGACATTCGGAGCGCTAAGAGGGTAATAGTGGACAAAGGAATATATTCAAATATAAACTACACAGAAGCATTCTGTGAAACTTCTTTCTCTTCTGTGCATTCAACTAACAGTGTTGAACCATACTTTTGATTGAGCCGTTCTGAAACACTCTTTCTGTAGAAACTGCAATTGGACATTCTGAGCGCTAAGAGGCCTACATTGGGAAAAAGAATATCTTCAAATAAAAACTACACAGATGCATTCTGTGAAACTTATTTCTGATCTGTAAATTCAGTTAACAGAGCTAAACCATATTTTTGATTGAGCAGTTGTGAAACACTTTTTTGTAGAAAATGCAAGTGGACGTTCCGAGCGCTAAGATTATAATAGAGGAAAAAGGAATATCTCCAATTAAAAACTACACAGAAGCATTCTCTGAAACCCATTTCTGTTCTCCGCATTCAACTAACAGAGTTGATCCTTACTTTTGAAGGAGCAGTTCTGAAACACTCTTTGTGTAGAAACTGCCAGTGGATATTCGGAGCGCTAAGTGGGTAATAGTCCAAAAAGGACTATCTTCAACTAAATACTACACAGCAGCATTCTGTGAAACTTCTTTCTGTTCTGTGCATTCAACTAAGAGAGTTGAACCTTACATTTGATTGAGCCGTTTTGAAACACTCTTTCTGTAGAAACTGCAATTGGACATTCTGAGCGCTAAGAGGCCTATTTTGGGAAAAATAATATCTTCAAATAAAAACTACACAGAAGCATTGTTTGAAACTTATTTCTGATATGTGCATTCAGCTAACAGAGTTAAACCATACTTTTGATTACGCAGTTCAGAACACTCTTTCTGTAGAAAATGCAAGTGGACATTCGGAGCGCTAAGAGGCTAATAGTGGAAAAAGGAATATATTCAAATATAAACTACACGGAAGCATTCTGTGAAACTTCTTTCTGTTCTGTGCATTCAACTAACAGAGTTGAACCTTACGTTTGATTGAGCCGTTCTGAAACACTGTTTCTGTAGAAACTGCAATTGAACATTCTACGCGCTAAGAGGCCTACATTGGGAAAAAGAATATCTTCAAATAAAAACGACACAGATGCATTCTGTGAAACTTCTTTCTGTTCTGTTCATTCAACTAAAAGACTTGAACTTAAGTTTTGATTGAGCCGTTCTGAAACACTCTTTCTGTAGAAAATGCAATTGGAGATTCGGAGCGCTAAGAGTGTAATAGTGGAAAAAGGAATGTCTTGAAACATAAACTACACAGAATCATTCTGTGAAACTTCTTTCTGATCTGTGCATTCAGCTAACAGAGTTAAACCATACTTTTGATTGAGCAGATCTGAACACTCTTTCTGTAGAAAATGCAACTGGACATTTGGAGCGCTAAGAGCGTACTAGTGGAAAAAGGAATATATTCAAATATAAACTACACAGAAGCATTCTGTGAAACTTCTTTCTGATCTGAGCATTCAGCTAACAGACTTAAACCATACTTTTGATTGAGCAGTTTTGAAAGACTCTGTCTGTAGAAAATGCAACTGGACATTCATAGCGCTAAGTGGGTAATAGTGGAAAAAAAAATATGTTCAAATATAAACTACACAGAAGCATTGTATGAAACTTCTTTCTGTTGTGTGTATTCAACTAACAGAGTTGAAACTTACTTTTGATTGAGCCGTTCTGAAACACTCTTTCTGTAGAAACTGCAATTGGACATTCTGAGCGCTAAGAGGCATATATTGGGAAATATAATATCTTCAAATAAAAACTACACAGATGGATTGTGCGAAACTTATTTCTGATATGTGCATTCAGCTAACAGAGTTAAACCATACATTTGACTGCGCAGTTCCGAACACTCTTTCTGTAGAAAATGCAAGTGGACATTCGGAGCGCTAAGAGGGTAATAGTGGAAAAAGGAATATATTCAAATATAAACTACACAGTAGCATTCTGTGAAATTTCTTTCTGTTCTGTGAATTCAACTAAGAGAGTTGAACCTTACTTTTGATTGAGCCGTTCTGAAACACTCTTTTTGTAGAAACTGCAATTGGACATTCTAAGCGCTAAGAGGCCTACATTGGGAAAAAGAATATCTTCAAATAAAAACTACACAGATGCATTCTGTGAAACTTATTTATGATCTGTAAATTCAGTTAACAGAGCTTAACCATATTTTTGATTGGGCAGTTATGAAATACTCTTTTTGTTGAAAATGCAAGTGGACATTCGGAGCGCTAAGATTGTAATAGAGGAAAAAGGAATATCTCCAATTAAAAATCACACAGAAGCATTCTCTGAAACCCCCTCTGTTCTCCGCATTCAACTAACAGTGTTGAACCTTACTTTTGGAGGAGCAGTTCTGAAACACTGTTTGTGTAGAAACTGCCAGTGGATATTCGGAGCGCTAAGTGGGTAATAGTCCAAAAAGGAGTATCTTCAACTTAATACTACACAGAAGCATTCTGTGAAACTCCTTTCTGTTCTGTGCATTCAACTAACAGAGTTGACCCTTACTTTTGATTGAGTCGTTCTGAAACACTCTTTCTGTAGAAACTGCAATTGGACATTCTGAGCGCTAAGAGGCCTATATTGGGAAAAAGAATGTCTACAAATAAAAACTACACAGAAGAATTGTGTGAAACTTCTTTCTGTTCTGTTTGTTCAACTAAAAGAGTTGAACCTTAGTTTTGATTGAGCCGTTCTGAAACACTCTTTCTGTAGAAAATGCAAGTGGAGATTCGGAGCGCTAAGAGGGTAATAGTGGAAAAAGGAATGTCTCCAAATATAAACTACACAGAATCATTCTGTGAAACATTTTTCTGATCTGTGCATTCAGCTAACAGAGTTAAACCATACTTTTGATTGAGCAGATCTGAACACTCTTTCTGTAGAAAATGCAACTGGACATTTGGAGCGCTAAGAGAGTAGTAGTGGAAAAAGGAATATATTCAAATATAAACTACACAGAAGCATTCTGTGAAACTTCTTTCTGATCTGAGCATTCAGCTAACAGAGTTAAACCATACTTTTGATTGAGCAGTTTTGAAACACTCTGTCTGTAGCAAATGCAACTGGACATTCGTAGCGCTAAGTGGGTAATAGTGGAAAAAAGAATATGTTCAAATATAAACTACACAGAAGCATTGTATGAAACTACTTTCTGTTCTGTGCATTCAACTAACAGAGTTGAACCTTACTTTTGATTGAGCCTTTCTGAAACACTCTTTCTGTAGAAACTGCAATTGGACATTCTGAGCGCTAAGAGGCCTCTATTGGGAAAAATAATATCTTCAAATAAAAACTACACAGAAGCATTGTGTGAAACTTATTTCTGATATGTTCATTAAGCTAACAGAGTTAAACCATACTTTTGATTGCGCAGTTCTGAACACTCTTTCTGTAGAAAATGCAAGTGGACATTCGGAGCACTAAGAGGGTAATAGTGGAAAAAGGAATATATTCAAATATAAACTACACAGTAGCATTCTGTGAAAATTCTTTCTGTTCTGTGCATTCAACTAACAGAGTTGAACCTTACTTTTGATTGAGCCGTTCTGAAACACTCTTTCTGTAGAAACTGCAATTGGACATGCTAAGCGCTAAGAGGCCTACATTGGGAAAAAGAATATCTTCAAATAAAAACTACACAGATGCATTCTGTGAAACTTATTTCTGATCTGTAAATTCAGTTAACAGAGATAAAACATATTTTTGATTGAGCAGTTATGAAACACTCTGTCTGTAGAAAATGCAAGTGGAGATTCGGAGCGCTAAGAGGGTAATAGTGGAAAAAGGAATTTCTTCAAATATAAACAACACAGAATCATTCGGTGAAACTTCTTTCTGATCTGTGCATTCAGCAAACAGAGTTAAACCATACTTTTGATTGAGCAGATCTGAACACTCTTTCTGTAGAAAATGCAACTGGACATTTGGAGCGCTAAGAGCGTAGTAGAGGAAAAAGGAATATATTCAAATATAAACTACACAGAAGCATTCTGTGAAACTTCTTTCTGATCTGAGCATTCAGCTAACGGATTTAAACCATACTTTTGATTGAGCAGTTTTGAAACACTCTGTCTGTAGAAAATGCAACTGGACATTCGTAGCGCTAAGTGGGTAATAGTGGAAAAAAGTATATGTTCAAATATAAACTACACAGAAGCATTGTATGAAACTTCTTTCTGTTCTGTGCATTCAACTAACAGAGTTGAACCTTACTTTTGATTGAGCGGTTCTGAAACACTCTTTCTGTAGAAACTGCATTTGGACATTCTGAGCGCTAGGAGGCCTATATTGGGAAAAAGAATGTCTACAAATAAAAACTACACAGAAGAATTGTGTGAAACTTCTTTCTGTTCTGTTTGTTCAACTAAAAGAGTTGAACCTTAGTTTTGATTGAGCCGTTCTGAAACACTCTTTCTGTAGAAAATGCAAGTGGAGATTCGGAGCGCTAAGAGGGTAATAGTGGAAAAAGGAATGTCTCCAAATATAAACTACACAGAATCATTCTGTGAAACATCTTTCTGATCTGTGCATTCAGCTAACAGAGTTAAACCATACTTTTGATTGAGCAGATCTGAACACTCTTTCTGTAGAAAATGCAACTGGACATTTGGAGCGCTAAGAGAGTAGTAGTGGAAAAAGGAATATATTCAAATATAAACTACACAGAAGCATTGTATGAAACTTCTTTCTGTTCTGTGCATTCAACTAACAGAGTTGAACCTTACTTTTGATTGAGCGGTTCTGAAACACTCTTTCTGCAGAAACTGCATTTGGACATTCTGAGCGCTAGGAGGCCTATATTGGGAAAAAGAATGTCTACAAATAAAAACTACACACAAGAATTGTGTGAAACTTCTTTCTGTTCTGTTTGTTCAACTAAAAGAGTTGAACCTTAGTTTTGATTGAGCCGTTCTGAAACACTCTTTCTGTAGAAAATGCAAGTGGAGATTCGGAGCGCTAAGAGGGTAATAGTGGAAAAAGGAATGTCTCCAAATATAAACTACACAGAATCATTCTGTGAAACTTCTTTCTGATCTGTGCATTCAGCTAACAGAGTTAAACCATACTTTTGATTGAGCAGATCTGAACACTCTTTCTGTAGAAAATGCAACTGGACATTTGGAGCGCTAAGAGAGTAGTAGTGGAAAAAGGAATATATTCAAATATAAACTACACAGAAGCATTCTGTGAAACTTCTTTCTGATCTGAGCATTCAGCTAACAGAGTTAAACCATACTTTTGACTGAGCAGTTTTGAAACACTCTGTCTGTAGAAAATGCAACTGGACATTCGTAGCGCTAAGTGGGTAATAGTGGAAAAAAGAATATGTTCAAATATAAACTACACAGAAGCATTGTATGAAACTTCTTTCTGTTCTGTGCACTCAACTAACAGAGTTGAACCTTACTTTTGATTGAGCCTTTCTGAAACACTCTTTCTGTAGAAACTGCAATTGGACATTCTGAGCGCTAAGAGGCCTCTATTGGGAAAAATAATATCTTCAAATAAAAACTACACAGAAGCATTGTGTGAAACTTATTTCTGATATGTTCATTAAGCTAACAGAGTTAAACCATACTTTTGATTGCGCAGTTCTGAACACTCTTTCTGTAGAAAATGCAAGTGGACATTCGTAGCGCTAAGAGGGTAATAGTGGAAAAAGGAATATATTCAAATATAAACTACACAGTAGCATTCTGTGAAAATTCTTTCTGTTCTGTGCATTCAACTAACAGAGTTGAACCTTACTTTTGATTGAGCCGTTCTGAAACACTCTTTCTGTAGAAACTGCAATTGGACATGCTAAGCGCTAAGAGGCCTACATTGGGAAAAAGAATATCTTCAAATAAAAACTACACAGATGCATTCTGTGAAACTTATTTCTGATCTGTAAATTCAGTTAACAGAGATAAAACATATTTTTGATTGAGCAGTTATGAAACATTCTTTTTGTAGAAAATGCAAGTGGAGATTCGGAGCGCTAAGAGGGTAATAGTGGAAAAAGGAATGTCTTCAAATATAAACTACACAGAATCATTCGGTGAAACTTCTTTCTGATCTGTGCATTCAGCTAACAGAGTTAAACCATACTTTTGATTGAGCAGATCTGAACACTCTTTCTGTAGAAAATGCAACTGGACATTTGGAGCGCTAAGAGCGTAGTAGTGGAAAAAGGAATATATTCAAATATAAACTACACAGAAGCATTCTGTGAAACTTCTTTCTGATCTGAGCATTCAGCTAACAGAGTTAAACCATACTTTTGATTGAGCAGATTTGAAACACTCTGTCTGTAGAAAATGCAACTGGACATTCGTAGCGCTAAGTGGGTAATAGTGGAAAAAAGAATATGTTCAAATATAAACTACACAGAAGCATTGTATGAAACTTCTTTCTGTTCTGTGCATTCAACTAACAGAGTTGAACCTTACTTTTGATTGAGCCGTTCTGAAACACTCTTTCGGTAGAAACTGCAATTGGACATTCTGAGCGCTAGGAGGCCTATATTGGGAAAAAGAATGTCTACAAATAAAAACTACACAGAAGAATTGTGTGAAACTTCTTTCTGTTCTGTTTGTTCAACTAAAAGAGTTGAACCTTAGTTTTGATTGACCCGTTCTGAAACACTCTTTCTGTAGAAAATGCAAGTGGAGATTCGGAGCGCTAAGAGGGTAATAGTGGAAAAAGGAATGTCTCCAAATATAAACTACACAGAATCATTCTGTGAAACATCTTTCTGATCTGTGCATTCAGCTAACAGAGTTAAACCATACTTTTGATTGAGCAGATCTGAACACTCTTTCTGTAGAAAATGCAACTGGACATTTGGAGCGCTAAGAGAGTAGTAGTGGAAAAAGGAATATATTCAAATATAAACTACACAGAAGCATTCTGTGAAACTTCTTTCTGATCTGAGCATTCAGCTAACAGAGTTAAACCATACTTTTGATTGAGCAGTTTTGAAACACTCTGTCTTTAGAAAATGCAACTGGACATTCGTAGCGCTAAGTGGGTAATAGTGGAAAAAAGAATATGTTCAAATATAAACTACACAGAAGCATTGTATGAAACTTCTTTCTGTTCTGTGCATTCAACTCACAGAGTTGAACCTTACTTTTGATTGAGCCTTTCTGAAACACTCTTTCTGTAGAAACTGCAATTGGACATTCTGAGCGCTAAGAGGCCTCTATTGGGAAAAATAATATCTTCAAATAAAAACTACACAGAAGCATTGTGTGAAACTTATTTCTGATATGTTCATTAAGCTAACAGAGTTAAACCATACTTTTGATTGCGCAGTTCTGAACACTCTTTCTGTAGAAAATGCAAGTGGACATTCCGAGCGCTAAGAGGGTAATAGTGGAAAAAGGAATATATTCAAATATAAACTACACAGTAGCATTCTGTGAAAATTCTTTCTGTTCTGTGCATTCAACTAACAGAGTTGAACCTTACTTTTGATTGAGCCGTTCTGAAACACTCTTTCTGTAGAAACTGCAATTGGCCATGCTAAGCGCTAAGAGGCCTACATTGGGAAAAAGAATATCTTCAAATAAAAACTACACAGATGCATTCTGTGAAACTTATTTCTGATCTGTAAATTCAGTTAACAGAGATAAAACATATTTTTGATTGAGCAGTTATGAAACACTCTTTTTGTAGAAAATGCAAGTGGAGATTCGGAGCGCTAAGAGGGTAATAGTGGAAAAAGGAATGTCTTCAAATATAAACTTCACAGAATCATTCGGTGAAACTTCCTTCTGATCTGTGCATTCAGCTAACAGAGTTAAACCATACTTTTGATTGAGCAGATCTGAACACTCTTTCTGTAGAAAATGCAACTGGACATTTGGAGCGCTAAGAGCGTAGTAGTGGAAAAAGGAATATGTTCAAATGTAAACTACACAGAAGCATTCTGTGAAACTTCTTTCTTTTCTGAGCATTCAGCTAACAGAGTTAAACCATACTTTTGATTGAGCAGTTTTGAAACACTCTGTCTGTAGAAAATGCAACTGGACACTCGTAGCGCTAAGTGGGTAATAGTGGAAAAAAGAATATGTTCAAATATAAACTACACAGAATCATTGTATGAAACTTCTTTCTGTTCTGTGCATTCAACTAACAGAGTTGAACCTTACTTTTGATTGAGCCGTTCTGAAACACTCTTTCGGTAGAAACTGCAATTGGACATTCTGAGCGCTAGGAGGCCTATATTGGGAAAAAGAATGTCTACAAATAAAAACTACACAGAAGAATTGTGTGAAACTTCTTTCTGTTCTGTTTGTTCAACTAAAAGAGTTGAACCTTAGTTTTGATTGACCCGTTCTGAAACACTCTTTCTGTAGAAAATGCAAGTGGAGATTCGGAGCGCTAAGAGGGTAATAGTGGAAAAAGGAATGTCTCCAAATATAAACTACACAGAATCATTCTGTGAAACATCTTTCTGATCTGTGCATTCAGCTAACAGAGTTAAACCATACTTTTGATTGAGCAGATCTGAACACTCTTTCTGTAGAAAATGCAACTGGACATTTGGAGCGCTAAGAGAGTAGTAGTGGAAAAAGGAATATATTCAAATATAAACTACACAGAAGCATTCTGTGAAACTTCTTTCTGATCTGAGCATTCAGCTAACAGAGTTAAACCATACTTTTGATTGAGCAGTTTTGAAACACTCTGTCTTTAGAAAATGCAACTGGACATTCGTAGCGCTAAGTGGGTAATAGTGGAAAAAAGAATATGTTCAAATATAAACTACACAGAAGCATTGTATGAAACTTCTTTCTGTTCTGTGCATTCAACTCACAGAGTTGAACCTTACTTTTGATTGAGCCTTTCTGAAACACTCTTTCTGTAGAAACTGCAATTGGACATTCTGAGCGCTAAGAGGCCTCTATTGGGAAAAATAATATCTTCAAATAAAAACTACACAGAAGCATTGTGTGAAACTTATTTCTGATATGTTCATTAAGCTAACAGAGTTAAACCATACTTTTGATTGCGCAGTTCTGAACACTCTTTCTGTAGAAAATGCAAGTGGACATTCCGAGCGCTAAGAGGGTAATAGTGGAAAAAGGAATATATTCAAATATAAACTACACAGTAGCATTCTGTGAAAATTCTTTCTGTTCTGTGCATTCAACTAACAGAGTTGAACCTTACTTTTGATTGAGCCGTTCTGAAACACTCTTTCTGTAGAAACTGCAATTGGCCATGCTAAGCGCTAAGAGGCCTACATTGGGAAAAAGAATATCTTCAAATAAAAACTACACAGATGCATTCTGTGAAACTTATTTCTGATCTGTAAATTCAGTTAACAGAGATAAAACATATTTTTGATTGAGCAGTTATGAAACACTCTTTTTGTAGAAAATGCAAGTGGAGATTCGGAGCGCTAAGAGGGTAATAGTGGAAAAAGGAATGTCTTCAAATATAAACTACACAGAATCATTCGGTGAAACTTCCTTCTGATCTGTGCATTCAGCTAACAGAGTTAAACCATACTTTTGATTGAGCAGATCTGAACACTCTTTCTGTAGAAAATGCAACTGGACATTTGGAGCGCTAAGAGCGTAGTAGTGGAAAAAGGAATATGTTCAAATGTAAACTACACAGAAGCATTCTGTGAAACTTCTTTCTTTTCTGAGCATTCAGCTAACAGAGTTAAACCATACTTTTGATTGAGCAGTTTTGAAACACTCTGTCTGTAGAAAATGCAACTGGACACTCATAGCGCTAAGTGGGTAATAGTGGAAAAAAGAATATGTTCAAATATAAACTACACAGAAGCATTGTATGAAACTTCTTTCTGTTCTGTGCATTCAACTAACAGAGTTGAACCTTACTTTTGATTGAGCCGTTCCGAAGCACTCTTTCTGTAGAAACTGCAATTGTACATTCTGAGCGCTAAGAGGCCTATATTGGGAAAAAGAATGTCTACAAATAAAAACTACACAGAAGAATTGTGTGAAACTTCTTTCTGTTCTGTTTGTTCAACTAAAAGAGTTGAAACTTAGTTTTGATTGAGCCGTTCTGAAACACTCTTTCTGTAGAAAATGCAAGTGGAGATTCGGAGCGCTAAGGGGGTAATAGTGGAAAAAGGAATGTCTCCAAATATAAACTACACAGAATCATTCTGTGAAACTTCTTTCTGATCTGTGCATTCAGCTAACAGTGTTAAACCATACTTTTGATTGAGCAGATCTGAACACTCTTTCTGTAGAAAATGCAACTGGACATTTGGAGCGCTAAGAGAGTAGTAGTGGAAAAAGGAATATATTCAAATATAAACTACACAGAAGCATTCTGTGAAACTTCTTTCTGATCTGAGCATTCCGCTAACAGAGTTAAACCATACTTTTGATTGAGCAGTTTTGAAACACTCTGTCTGTAGAAAATGCAACTGGACATTCGTAGCGCTAAGTGGGTAATAGTGGAAAAAAGAATATGTTCAAATATAAACTACACAGAAGCATTGTATGAAACTTCTTTCTGTTCTGTGCATTCAACTAACAGAGTTGAACCTTACTTTGAATTGAGCCTTTCTGAAACACTCTTTCTGTAGAAACTGCAATTGGACATTCTGAGCGCCAAGAGGCCTTTATGGGTTAAAATAATATCTTCAAATAAAAACTACACAGAAGCATTGTGTGAAACTTATTTCTGATATGTTCATTAAGCTAACAGAGTTAAACCATACTTTTGATTGCGCAGTTCTGAACACTCTTTCTGCAGAAAATGCAAGTGGACATTCGTAGCGCTAAAAGGGTAATAGTGGAAAATGGAATATATTCAAATATAAACTACACAGTAGCATTCTGTGAAAATTCTTTCTGTTCTGTGCATTCAACTAACAGATTTGGACCTTACTTTTGATTGAGCCGTTCTGAAACACTCTTTCTGTAGAAACTGCAATTGGACATGCTAAGCGCTAAGAGGCCTACATTGGGAAAAAGAATATCTTCCAATAAAAACTACACAGATGCAATCTGTGAAACTTATTTCTGATCTGTAAATTCAGTTAACAGAGATAAAACATATTTTTGATTGAGCAGTTATGAAACACTCTTTTTGTAGAAAATGCAAGTGGAGATTCGGAGCGCTAAGAGGGTAATAGTGGAAAAAGGAATGTCTTCAAATATAAACTACACAGAATAATTCGGTGAAACTTCTTTCTGATCTGTGCATTCAGCTAACAGAGTTAAACCATACTTTTGATTGAGCAGACCTGAACACTCTTTCTGTAGAAAATGCAACTGGACATTTGGAGCGCTAAGAGCGTAGTAGTGGAAAAAGGAATATATTCAAATATAAACTACACAGAAGCATTCTGTGAAACTCCTTTCTGATCTGAGCATTCCGCTAACAGAATTAAACCATACTTTTGATTGAGCAGTTTTGAAACACTCTGTCTGTAGAAAATGCAACTGGACATTCGTAGCGCTAAGTGGGTAATAGTGGAAAAAAGAATATGTTCAAATATAAACTACACAGAAGCATTGTATGAAACTTCTTACTGTTCCGTGCATTCAACTAACAGAGTTGAACCTTACTTTTGATTGAGCCGTTCTGAAACTCTCTTTCTGTAGAAACTGCAATTGGACATTCTGAGCGCTAAGAGGCCTATATTGGGAAAAAGAATGTCTACAAATAAAAACTACACAGAATAATTGTGTGAAACTTCTTTCTGTTTTGTTTGTTCAAGTAAAATAGTTGAACCTTAGTTTTGATTGAGCCGTTCTGAAACACTCTTTCTGTAGAAAATGCAAGTGGAGATTCGGAGCGCTAAGAGGGTAATAGTGGAGAAAGGAATGTCTCCAAATATAAACTACACAGAATCATTCTGTGAAACTTCTTTCTGATCTGTGCATTCAGCTAACAGAGTTAAAACATACTTTTGATTGAGAAGATCTGAACATTCTTTCTGTAGAAAATGCAACTGGACATTTGGAGCGCCAAGAGAGTAGTAGTGGAAAAAGGAATATATTCAAATATAAACTACACAGAAGCATTCTGTGAAACTTCTTTCTGATCTGAGCATTCCGCTAACAGAGTTAAACCATACTTTTGATTGAGCAGTTTTGAAACACTCTGTCTGTAGAAAATGCAACTGGACATTCGTAGCGCTAAGTGGGTAATAGTGGAAAAAAGAATATGTTCAAATATAAACTACACAGAAGCATTGTATGAAACTTCTTTCTGTTCTGGGCATTCAACTAACAGAGTTCATCCTTACTTTTGATTGAGCCGTTCTGAAACACTCTTTCTGTAGAAACTGCAATTGGACATTCTGAGCGCTAAGAGGCCTATATTGGGATAAATAATATCTTCAAATAAAAACTACACAGAAGCATTGTGTGAAACTTATTTCTGATATGTTCATTAAGCTAACAGAGTTAAACCATACTTTTGATTGCGCAGTTCTGAACACTCTTTCTGCAGAAAATGCAAGTGGACATTCGGAGCGCTAAGAGGGTAATAGTGGAAAAGGGAATATATTCAAATATAAACTACACAGTAGCATTCTGTGAAAATTCTTTCTGTTGTGTGCATTCAACTAACATAGTTGAACCTTACTTTTGATTGAGCCGTTCTGAAACACTCTTTCTGTAGAAACTGCAATTGGACATGCTAAGCGCTAAGAGGCCTACATTGGGAAAAAGAATATCTTCAAATAAAAACTACACAGATGCATTCTGTGAAACTTATTTCTGATCTGTAAATTCAGTTAACAGAGATAAAACATATTTTTGATTGAGCAGTTATGAAACACTCTTTTTGTAGAAAATGCAAGTGGAGATTCGGAGCGCTAAGAGGGTAATAGTGGAAAAAGGAATGTCTTCAAATATAAACTACACAGAATAATTCGGTGAAACTTCTTTCTGATCTGTGCGTTCAGCTAACAGAGTTAAACCATACTTTTGATTGAGCAGACCTGAACACTCTTTCTGTAGAAAATGCAACTGGACATTTGGAGCGCTAAGAGCGTAGTAGTGGAAAAAGGAATATATTCAAATATAAACTACACAGAAGCATTCTGTGAAACTCCTTTCTGATCTGAGCATTCCGCTAACAGAATTAAACCATACTTTTGATTGAGCAGTTTTGAAACACTCTGTCTGTAGAAAATGCAACTGGACATTCGTAGCGCTAAGTGGGTAATAGTGGAAAAAAGAATATGTTCAAATATAAACTACACAGAAGCATTGTATGAAACTTCTTACTGTTCCGTGCATTCAACTAACAGAGTCGAACCTTACTTTTGATTGAGCCGTTCTGAAACTCTCTTTCTGTAGAAACTGCAATTGGACATTCTGAGCGCTAAGAGGCCTATATTGGGAAAAAGAATGTCTACAAATAAAAACTACACAGAATAATTGTGTGAAACTTCTTTCTGTTTTGTTTGTTCAAGTAAAATAGTTGAACCTTAGTTTTGATTGAGCCGTTCTGAAACACTCTTTCTGTAGAAAATGCAAGTGGAGATTCGGAGCGCTAAGAGGGTAATAGTGGAGAAAGGAATGTCTCCAAATATAAACTACACAGAATCATTCTGTGAAACTTCTTTCTGATCTGTGCATTCAGCTAACAGAGTTAAAACATACTTTTGATTGAGCAGATCTGAACATTCTTTCTGTAGAAAATGCAACTGGACATTTGGAGCGCCAAGAGAGTAGTAGTGGAAAAAGGAATATATTCAAATATAAACTACACAGAAGCATTCTGTGAAACTTCTTTCTGATCTGAGCATTCCGCTAACAGAGTTAAACCATACTTTTGATTGAGCAGTTTTGAAACACTCTGTCTGTAGAAAATGCAACTGGACATTCGTAGCGCTAAGTGGGTAATAGTGGAAAAAAGAATATGTTCAAATATAAACTACACAGAAGCATTGTATGAAACTTCTTTCTGTTCTGGGCATTCAACTCACAGAGTTGATCCTTACTTTTGATTGAGCCGTTCTGAAACACTCTTTCTGTAGAAACTGCAATTGGACATTCTGAGCGCTAAGAGGCCTATATTGGGATAAATAATATCTTCAAATAAAAACTACACAGAAGCATTGTGTGAAACTTATTTCTGATATGTTCATTAAGCTAACAGAGTTAAACCATACTTTTGATTGCGCAGTTCTGAACACTCTTTCTGCAGAAAATGCAAGTGGACATTCGGAGCGCTAAGAGGGTAATAGTGGAAAAGGGAATATATTCAAATATAAACTACACAGTAGCATTCTGTGAAAATTCTTTCTGTTGTGTGCATTCAACTAACATAGTTGAACCTTACTTTTGATTGAGCCGTTCTGAAACACTCTTTCTGTAGAAACTGCAATTGGACATGCTAAGCGCTAAGAGGCCTGCATTGGGAAAAAGAATACCTTCAAATAAAAACTACACAGATGCATTCTGTGAAACTTATTTCTGATCTGTAAATTCAGTTAACAGAGATAAAACATATTTTTGATTGAGCAGTTATGAAACACTCTTTTTGTAGAAAATGCAAGTGGAGATTCGGAGCGCTAAGAGGGTAATAGTGGAAAAAGGAATGTCTTCAAATATAAACTACACAGAATCATTCGGTGAAACTTCTTTCTGATCTGTGCATTCGGCTAACAGAGTTAAACCATACTTTTGATTGAGCAGATCTGAACACTCTTTCTGTAGAAAATGCAACTGGACATTTGGAGTGCTAAGAGCGTAGTAGTGGAAAAAGGAATATATTCAAATATAAACTACACAGAAGCATTCTGTGAAAATTCTTTCTGTTCTGAGCATTCAGCTAACAGAGTTAAACCATACTTTTGATTGAGCAGTTTTGAAACACTCTGTCTGTAGAAAATGCAACTGGACATTCGTAGCGCTAAGTGGGTAATAGTGGAAAAAAGAATATGTTCAAATATAAACTACACAGAAGCATTGTATGAAACTTCTTTCTGTTCTGTGCATTCAACTAACAGAGTTGAACCTTACTTTTGATTGAGCCGTTCTGAATCACTCTTTCTGTAGAAACTGCAATTGGACATTCTGAGCGCTAAGAGGCCTATATTGGGAAAAAGAATGTCTACAAATAAAAACTACACAGAAGAATTGTGTGAAACTTCTTTCTGTTCTGTTTGTTCAACTAAAAGAGTTGAACCTTAGTTTTGATTGAGCCGTTCTGAAACACTCTTTCTGTAGAAAATGCAAGTGGAGATTCGGAGCGCTCAGGGGGTAATAGTGGAAAAAGGAATGTCTCCAAATATAAACTACACAGAATCATTCTGTGAAACTTCTTTCTGATCTGTGCATTCAGCTAACAGAGTTAAACCATACTTTTGATTGAGCAGATCTGAACACTATTTCTGTAGAAAATGCAACTGGACATTTGGAGCGCTAAGAGCGTAGTAGTGGAAAAAGGAATATATTCAAATATAAACTACACAGAAACATTCTGTGAAACTTCTTTCTGATCTGAGCATTCCGCTAACAGAGTTAAACCACACTTTTGATTGAGCAGTTTTGAAACACTCTGTCTGTAGAAAATGCAACTGGACATTCGTAGCGCTAAGTGGGTAATAGTGGAAAAAAGAATATGTTCAAATATAAACTACACAGAAGCATTGTATGAAACTTCTTTCTGTTCTGTGCATTCAACTAACAGAGTTGAACCTTATTTGAATTGAGCCTTTCTGAAACACTCTTTCTGTAGACACTGCAATTGGACATTCTGAGCGCCAAGAGGCCTATATGGGGAAAAATAATATCTTCAAATAAAAACTACACAGAAGCATTGTGTGAAACTTATTTCTGATATGTTCATTAAGCTAACAGAGTTAAACCATACTTTTGATTGCGCAGTTCTGAACACTCTTTCTGTAGAAAATTCAAGTGGACATTCGGAGCGCTAAGAGGGTAATAGTGGAAAAAGGAATATATTCAAATATAAACTACACAGTAGCATTCTGTGAAAATTCTTTCTGTTCTGTGCATTCAACTAACAGAGTTGAACCTTACTTTTGATTGAGTCGTTCTGAAACACTCTTTCTGTAGAAACTGCAATTGGACATGCTAAGCGCTAAGAGGCCTACATTGGGAAAAAGAATATCTTCAAATAAAAACTACACAGATGCATTCTGTGAAACTTATTTCTGATCTGTAAATTCAGTTAACAGAGATAAAACATATTTTTGATTGAGCAGTTATGAAACACTCTTTTTGTAGAAAATGCAAGTGGAGATTCGGAGCGCTAAGAGGGTAATAGTGGAAAAAGGAATGTCTTCAAATATAAACTACACAGAATCATTCGGTGAAACTTCTTTCTGATCTGTGCATTCAGCTAACAGAGTTAAACCATACTTTTGATTGAGCAGATCTGAACACTCTTTCTGTAGAAAATGCAACTGGACATTTGGAGCGCTAAGAGTGTAGTAGTGGAAAAAGGAATATATTCAAATATAAACTACACAGAAGCATTCTGTGAAACTTCTTTCTGATCTGAGCATTCCGCTAACAGAGTTAAACCATACTTTTGATTGAGCAGTTTTGAAACACTCTGTCTGTAGAAAATGCAACTGGACATTCGTAGCGCTAAGTGGGTAATAGTGGAAAAAAGAATATGTTCAAATATAAACTACACAGAAGCATTGTATGAAACTTCTTTCTGTTCTGTGCATTCAACTAACAGAGTTGAATCTTACTTTTGATTGAGCCTTTCTGAAACACTCTTTCTGTAGAAACTGCAATTGGACATTCTGAGCGCTAAGAGGCCTATATTGGGAAAAATAATATCTTCAAATAAAAACTACACAGAAGCATTGTGTGAAACTTATTTCTGATATGTTCATTAAGCTAACAGAGTTAAACCATACTTTTGATTGCGCAGTTCTGAACACTCTTTCTGTAGAAAATTCAAGTGGACATTCGGAGCGCTAAGAGGGTAATAGTGGAAAAAGGAATATATTCAAATATAAACTACACAGTAGCATTCTGTGAAAATTCTTTCTGTTCTGTGCATTCAACTAACAGAGTTGAACCTTACTTTTGATTGAGTCGTACTGAAACACTCTTTCTGTAGAAACTGCAATTGGATATGCTAAGGGCTAAGAGGCCTACATTGGGAAAAAGAATATCTTCAAATAAAAACTACACAGATGCATTCTGTGAAACTTATTTCTGATCTGTAAATTCAGTTAACAGAGATAAAACATATTTTTGATTGAGCAGTTATGAAACACTCTTTTTGTAGAAAATGCAAGTGGAGATTCGGAGCGCTAAGAGGGTAATAGTGGAAAAAGGAATGTCTTCAAATATAAACTACACAGAATCATTCGGTGAAACTTCTTTCTGATCTGTGCATTAAGCTAACAGAGTTAAACCATACTTTTGATTGAGCAGATCTGAACTCTCTTTCTGTAGAAAATGCAACTGGACATTTGGAGCGCTAACAGCGTAGTAGTGGAAAAAGTAATATATTCAAATATAAACTACACAGAAGCATTCTGTGAAACTCTTTTCTGATCTGAGCATTCCGCTAACAGAGTTAAACCATACTTTTGATTGAGCAGTTTTGAAACACTCTGTCTGTAGAAAATGCAACTGGACATTCGTAGCGCTAAGTGGATAATAGTGGAAAAAAGAATATGTTCAAATATAAACTACACAGAAGCATTGTATGATACTTCTTTCTGTTCTGTGCATTCAACTAACAGAGTTGAACCTTACTTTTGATTGAGCCGTTCTGAAACACTCTTTCTGTAGAAACTGCTATTGGACATTCTGAGCGCTAAGAGGCCTATATTGGGAAAAAGAATGTCTACAAATAAAAACTACACAGAAGAATTGTGTGAAACTTCTTTCTGTTCTGTTTGTTCAACTAAAAGAGTTGAACCTTAGTTTTGTTTGAGCCGTTCTGAAACACTCTTTCTGTAGAAAATGCAAGTGGAGATTCGGAGCGCTAAGGGGGTAATAGTGGAAAAAGGAATGTCTCCAAATATAAACTACACAGAATCATTCTGTGAAACTTCTTTCTGATCTGTGCATTCAGCTAACAGAGTTAAACCATACTTTTGATTGAGCAGATCTGAACACTCTGTCTGTAGAAAATGCAACTGGACATTTGGAGCGCTAAGAGAGTAGTAGTGGAAAAAGGAATATATTCAAATATAAACTACACAGAAGCATTCTGTGAAACTTCTTTCTGATCTGAGCATTCCGCTAACAGAGTTAAACCACACTTTTGATTGAGCAGTTTTGAAACACTCTGTCTGTAGAAAATGCAACTGGACATTCGTAGCGCTAAGTGGGTAATAGTGGAAAAAAGAATATGTTCAAATATAAACTACACAGAAGCATTGTATGAAACTTCTTTCTGTTCTGTGCATTCAACTAACAGAGTTGAACCTTACTTTGAATTGAGCCTTTCTGAAACACTCTTTCTGTAGAAACTGCAATTGGACATTCTGACCGCCAAGAGGCCTATAAGGGGAAAAATAATATCTTCAAATAAAAACTACACAGAAGCATTGTGTGAATCTTATTTCTGATATGTTCATTAAGCTAACAGAGTTAAACCATACTTTTGATTGCGCAGTTCTGAACACTCTTTCTGTAGAAAATTCAAGTGGACATTCGGAGCGCTAAGAGGGTAATAGTGGAAAAAGGAATATATTCAAATATAAACTACACAGTAGCATTCTGTGAAAATTCTTTCTGTTCTGTGCATTCAACTAACAGAGTTGAACCTTACTTCTGATTGAGTCGTTCTGAAACACTCTTTCTGTAGAAACTGCAATCGGACATGCTAAGCGCTAAGAGGCCTACATTGGGAAAAAGAATATCTTCAAATAAAAACTACACAGATGCATTCTGTGAAACTTATTTCTGATCTGTAAATTCAGTTAACAGAGATAAAACATATTTTTGATTGAGCAGTTATGAAACACTCTTTTTGTAGAAAATGCAAGTGGAGATTCGGAGCGCTAAGAGAGTAATAGTGGAAAAAGGAATGTCTTCAAATATAAACTACACAGAAGCATTCGGTGAAACTTATTTCTGATCTGTGCATTCAGCTAACAGAGTTAAACCATACATTTGATTGAGCAGATCTGAACACTCTTTCTGTAGAAAATGCAACTGGACATTTGAAGCGCTAACAGCGTAGTAGTGGAAAAAGGAATATATTCAAATATAAACTACACAGAAGCATTCTGTGAAACTTCTTTCTGATCTGAGCATTCAGCTAACAGAGTTAAACCATACTTTTGATTGAGCAGTTTTGAAACACTCTGTCTGTACAAAATGCAACTGGACATTCGTAGCGCTAAGTGGATAATAGTGGAAAAAAGAATATGTTCAAATATAAACTACACAGAAGCATTGTATGATACTTCTTTCTGTTCTGTGCATTCAACTAACAGAGTTGAACCTTACTTTTGATTGAGCCGTTCTGAAACACTCTTTCTGTAGAAACTGCTATTGGACATTCTGAGCGCTAAGAGGCCCATATTGGGAAAAAGAATGTCTACAAATAAAAACTACACAGAAGAATTGTGTGAAACTTCTTTCTGTTCTGTTTGTTCAACTAAAAGAGTTGAACCTTAGTTTTGATTGAGCCGTTCTGAAACACTCTTTCTGTAGAAAATGCAAGTAGAGATTCGGAGCGCTAAGAGGGTAATAGTGGAAAAAGGAATGTCTCCAAATATAAACTACACAGAATCATTCTGTGAAACTTCTTTCTGATCTGGGCATTCAGATAACAGAGTTAAACCATACTTTTGATTGAGCAGATCTGAACACTCTTTCTGTAGAAAATGCAACTGGACATTTGGAGCGCTAAGAGAGCAGTAGTGGAAAAAGGAATATATTCAAATATAAACTACACAGAAGCATTCTGTGAAACTTCTTTCTGATCTGAGCATTCCGCTAACAGAGTTAAACCATACTTTTGATTGAGCAGTTTTGAAACACTCTGTCTGTAGAAAATGCAACTGGACATTCGTAGCTCTAAGTGGGTAATAGTGGAAAAAAGAATATGTTCAAATATAAACTACACAGAAGCATTGTATGAAACTTCTTTCTGTTCTGTGCATTCTACTAACAGAGTTGAACCTTACTTTTGATTGAGCCTTTCTGAAACACTCTTTCTGTAGAAACTGCAATTGGACATTCTGAGCGCTAAGAGGCCTATATTAGGAAAAATAATATCTTCAAATAAAAACTACACAGAAGCATTGTGTGAAACTTATTTCTGATATGTTCATTAAGCTAACAGAGTTAAACCATACTTTTGATTGCGCAGTTCTGAACACTCTTTCTGTAGAAAATTCAAGTGGACATTCGGAGCGCTAAGAGGGTAATAGTGGAAAAAGGAATATATTCAAATATAAACTACACAGTAGCATTCTGTGAAAATTCTTTCTGTTCTGTGCATTCAACTAACAGAGTTGAACCTTACTTTTGATTGAGTCGTTCTGAAACACTCTTTCTGTAGAAACTGCAATTGGACATGCTAAGCGCTAAGAGGCCTACATTGGGAAAAAGAATATCTTCAAATAAAAACTACACAGATGCATTCTGTGAAACTTATTTCTGATCTGTAAATTCAGTTAACAGAGATAAAACATATTTTTGATTGAGCAGTTATGAAACACTCTTTTTGTAGAAAATGCAAGTGGAGATTCGGAGCGCTAAGAGGGTAATAGTGGAAAAAGGAATGTCTTCAAATATAAACTACACAGAATCATTCTTTGAAACTTCTTTCTGATCTGTGCATTAAGCTAACAGAGTTAAACCATACTTTTGATTGAGCAGATCTGAACACTCTTTCTGTAGAAAATGCAACTGGACATTTGGAGCGCTAACAGCGTAGTAGTGGAAAAAGGAATATATTCAAATATAAACTACACAGAAGCATTCTGTGAAACTTCTTTCTGATCTGAGCATTCAGCTAACAGAGTTAAACCATACTTTTGATTGAGCAGTTTTGAAACACTCTGTCTGTAGAAAATGCAACTGGACATTCGTAGCGATAAGTGGATAATAGTGGAAAAAAGAATATGTTCAAATATAAACTACACAGAAGCATTGTATGATACTTCTTTCTGTTCTGTGCATTCAACTAACAGAGTTGAACCTTACTTTTGATTGAGCCGTTCTGAAACACTCTTTCTGTAGAAACTGCTATTGGACATTCTGAGCGCTAAGAGGCCTATATTGGGAAAAAGAATGTCTACAAATAAAAACTACACAGAAGAATTGTGTGAAACTTCTTTCTGTTCTGTTTGTTCAACTAAAAGAGTTGAACCTTAGTTTTGATTGAGCCGTTCTGAAACACTCTTTCTGTAGAAAATGCAAGTGGAGATTCGGAGCGCTAAGAGGGTAATAGTGGAAAAAGGAATGTCTCCAAATATAAACTACACAGAATCATTCTGTGAAACTTCTTTCTGATCTGTGCATTCAGATAACAGAGTTAAACCATACTTTTGATTGAGCAGATCTGAACACTCTTTCTGTAGAAAATGCAAGTGGACATTTGGAGCGCTAAGAGCTTAGTAGTGGAAAAAGGAATATATTCAAATATAAACTACACAGAAGCATTCTGTGAAACTTCTTTCTGATCTGAGCATTCCGCTAACAGAGTTAAACCATACTTTTGATTGAGCAGTTTTGAAACACTCTGTCTGTAGAAAATGCAACTGGACATTCGTAGCGCTAAGTGGGTAATAGTGGAAAAAAGAATATTTTCAAATATAAACTACACAGAAGCATTGTATGAAACTTCTTTCTGTTCTGTGCATTCAACTAACAGAGTTGAACCTTACTTTTGATTGAGCCTTTCTGAAACACTCTTTCTGTAGAAACTGCAATTGGACATTCTGAGCGCTAAGAGGCCTATATTGGGAAAAGTAATATCTTCAAATAAAAACTACACAGAAGCATTGTGTGAAACTTATTTCTGATATGTTCATTAAGCTAACAGAGTTAAACCATACTTTTGATTGCGCAGTTCTGAACACTCTTTCTGCAGAAAATGCAAGTGGACATTCCGAGCGCTAAGAGGGTAATAGTGGAAAAAGGAATATATTCAAATATAAACTACACAGTAGCATTCTGTGAAAATTCTTTCTGTTCTGTGCATTCAACTAACAGAGTTGAACCTTACTTTTGATTGAGCCGTTCTGAAACACTCTTTCTGTAGAAAGTGCAATTGGACATGCTAAGCGCTAAGAGGCCTACATTGGGAAAAAGAATATCTTCAAATAAAAACTACACAGATGCATTCTGTGAAACTTATTTCTGATCTGTAAATTCAGTTAACAGGGATAAAACATATTTTTGATTGAGCAGTTATGAAACACTCTTTTTGTAGAAAATGGAAGTGGAGATTCGGAGCGCTAAGAGGGTAATAGTGGAAAAAGGAATGTCTTCAAATATAAACTACACAGAATAATTCGGTGAAACTTCTTTCTGATCTGTGCATTCAGCTAACAGAGTTAAACCATACTTTTGATTGAGCAGATCTGAACACTCTTTCTGTAGAAAATGCAACTGGACATTTGGAGCGCTAAGAGCGTAGTAGTGGAAAATGAATATATTCAAATATAAACTACACAGAAGCATTCTGTGAAACTTCTTTCTGATCTGAGCATTCAGCTAACAGAGTTAAACCATACTTTTGATTGAGCAGTTTTGAAACACTCTGTCTGTAGAAAATGCAACTGGACATTCGTAGCGCTAAGTGGGTAATAGTGGAAAAAAGAATATGTTCAAATATAAACTACACAGAAGCATTGTATGATACTTCTTTCTGTTCTGTGCATTCAACTAACAGAGTTGAACCTTACTTTTGATTGAGTCGTTCTGAAACACTCTTTCTGTAGAAACTGCAATTGGACATGCTAAGCGCTAAGAGGCCTGCATTGGGAAAAAGAATACCTTCAAATAAAAACTACACAGATGCATTCTGTGAAACTTATTTCTGATCTGTAAATTCAGTTAACAGAGATAAAACATATTTTTGATTGAGCAGTTATGAAACACTCTTTTTGTAGAAAATGCAAGTGGAGATTCGGAGCGCTAAGAGGGTAATAGTGGAAAAAGGAATGTCTTCAAATATAAACTACACAGAATCATTCGGTGAAACTTCTTTCTGATCTGTGCATTCGGCTAACAGAGTTAAACCATACTTTTGATTGAGCAGATCTGAACACTCTTTCTGTAGAAAATGCAACTGGACATTTGGAGTGCTAAGAGCGTAGTAGTGGAAAAAGGAATATATTCAAATATAAACTACACAGAAGCATTCTGTGAAAATTCTTTCTGTTCTGAGCATTCAGCTAACAGAGTTAAACCATACTTTTGATTGAGCAGTTTTGAAACACTCTGTCTGTAGAAAATGCAACTGGACATTCGTAGCGCTAAGTGGGTAATAGTGGAAAAAAGAATATGTTCAAATATAAACTACACAGAAGCATTGTATGAAACTTCTTTCTGTTCTGTGCATTCAACTAACAGAGTTGAACCTTACTTTTGATTGAGCCGTTCTGAATCACTCTTTCTGTAGAAACTGCAATTGGACATTCTGAGCGCTAAGAGGCCTATATTGGGAAAAAGAATGTCTACAAATAAAAACTACACAGAAGAATTGTGTGAAACTTCTTTCTGTTCTGTTTGTTCAACTAAAAGAGTTGAACCTTAGTTTTGATTGAGCCGTTCTGAAACACTCTTTCTGTAGAAAATGCAAGTGGAGATTCGGAGCGCTCAGGGGGTAATAGTGGAAAAAGGAATGTCTCCAAATATAAACTACACAGAATCATTCTGTGAAACTTCTTTCTGATCTGTGCATTCAGCTAACAGAGTTAAACCATACTTTTGATTGAGCAGATCTGAACACTATTTCTGTAGAAAATGCAACTGGACATTTGGAGCGCTAAGAGCGTAGTAGTGGAAAAAGGAATATATTCAAATATAAACTACACAGAAACATTCTGTGAAACTTCTTTCTGATCTGAGCATTCCGCTAACAGAGTTAAACCACACTTTTGATTGAGCAGTTTTGAAACACTCTGTCTGTAGAAAATGCAACTGGACATTCGTAGCGCTAAGTGGGTAATAGTGGAAAAAAGAATATGTTCAAATATAAACTACACAGAAGCATTGTATGAAACTTCTTTCTGTTCTGTGCATTCAACTAACAGAGTTGAACCTTATTTGAATTGAGCCTTTCTGAAACACTCTTTCTGTAGACACTGCAATTGGACATTCTGAGCGCCAAGAGGCCTATATGGGGAAAAATAATATCTTCAAATAAAAACTACACAGAAGCATTGTGTGAAACTTATTTCTGATATGTTCATTAAGCTAACAGAGTTAAACCATACTTTTGATTGCGCAGTTCTGAACACTCTTTCTGTAGAAAATTCAAGTGGACATTCGGAGCGCTAAGAGGGTAATAGTGGAAAAAGGAATATATTCAAATATAAACTACACAGTAGCATTCTGTGAAAATTCTTTCTGTTCTGTGCATTCAACTAACAGAGTTGAACCTTACTTTTGATTGAGTCGTTCTGAAACACTCTTTCTGTAGAAACTGCAATTGGACATGCTAAGCGCTAAGAGGCCTACATTGGGAAAAAGAATATCTTCAAATAAAAACTACACAGATGCATTCTGTGAAACTTATTTCTGATCTGTAAATTCAGTTAACAGAGATAAAACATATTTTTGATTGAGCAGTTATGAAACACTCTTTTTGTAGAAAATGCAAGTGGAGATTCGGAGCGCTAAGAGGGTAATAGTGGAAAAAGGAATGTCTTCAAATATAAACTACACAGAATCATTCGGTGAAACTTCTTTCTGATCTGTGCATTCAGCTAACAGAGTTAAACCATACTTTTGATTGAGCAGATCTGAACACTCTTTCTGTAGAAAATGCAACTGGACATTTGGAGCGCTAAGAGTGTAGTAGTGGAAAAAGGAATATATTCAAATATAAACTACACAGAAGCATTCTGTGAAACTTCTTTCTGATCTGAGCATTCCGCTAACAGAGTTAAACCATACTTTTGATTGAGCAGTTTTGAAACACTCTGTCTGTAGAAAATGCAACTGGACATTCGTAGCGCTAAGTGGGTAATAGTGGAAAAAAGAATATGTTCAAATATAAACTACACAGAAGCATTGTATGAAACTTCTTTCTGTTCTGTGCATTCAACTAACAGAGTTGAATCTTACTTTTGATTGAGCCTTTCTGAAACACTCTTTCTGTAGAAACTGCAATTGGACATTCTGAGCGCTAAGAGGCCTATATTGGGAAAAATAATATCTTCAAATAAAAACTACACAGAAGCATTGTGTGAAACTTATTTCTGATATGTTCATTAAGCTAACAGAGTTAAACCATACTTTTGATTGCGCAGTTCTGAACACTCTTTCTGTAGAAAATTCAAGTGGACATTCGGAGCGCTAAGAGGGTAATAGTGGAAAAAGGAATATATTCAAATATAAACTACACAGTAGCATTCTGTGAAAATTCTTTCTGTTCTGTGCATTCAACTAACAGAGTTGAACCTTACTTTTGATTGAGTCGTACTGAAACACTCTTTCTGTAGAAACTGCAATTGGATATGCTAAGGGCTAAGAGGCCTACATTGGGAAAAAGAATATCTTCAAATAAAAACTACACAGATGCATTCTGTGAAACTTATTTCTGATCTGTAAATTCAGTTAACAGAGATAAAACATATTTTTGATTGAGCAGTTATGAAACACTCTTTTTGTAGAAAATGCAAGTGGAGATTCGGAGCGCTAAGAGGGTAATGGTGGAAAAAGGAATGTCTTCAAATATAAACTACACAGAATCATTCGGTGAAACTTCTTTCTGATCTGTGCATTAAGCTAACAGAGTTAAACCATACTTTTGATTGAGCAGATCTGAACTCTCTTTCTGTAGAAAATGCAACTGGACATTTGGAGCGCTAACAGCGTAGTAGTGGAAAAAGTAATATATTCAAATATAAACTACACAGAAGCATTCTGTGAAACTCTTTTCTGATCTGAGCATTCCGCTAACAGAGTTAAACCATACTTTTGATTGAGCAGTTTTGAAACACTCTGTCTGTAGAAAATGCAACTGGACATTCGTAGCGCTAAGTGGATAATAGTGGAAAAAAGAATATGTTCAAATATAAAATACACAGAAGCATTGTATGATACTTCTTTCTGTTCTGTGCATTCAACTAACAGAGTTGAACCTTACTTTTGATTGAGCCGTTCTGAAACACTCTTTCTGTAGAAACTGCTATTGGACATTCTGAGCGCTAAGAGGCCTATATTGGGAAAAAGAATGTCTACAAATAAAAACTACACAGAAGAATTGTGTGAAACTTCTTTCTGTTCTGTTTGTTCAACTAAAAGAGTTGAACCTTAGTTTTGTTTGAGCCGTTCTGAAACACTCTTTCTGTAGAAAATGCAAGTGGAGATTCGGAGCGCTAAGGGGGTAATAGTGGAAAAAGGAATGTCTCCAAATATAAACTACACAGAATCATTCTGTGAAACTTCTTTCTGATCTGTGCATTCAGCTAACAGAGTTAAACCATACTTTTGATTGAGCAGATCTGAACACTCTTTCTGTAGAAAATGCAACTGGACATTTGGAGCGCTAAGAGAGTAGTAGTGGAAAAAGGAATATATTCAAATATAAACTACACAGAAGCATTCTGTGAAACTTCTTTCTGATCTGAGCATTCCGCTAACAGAGTTAAACCACACTTTTGATTGAGCAGTTTTGAAACACTCTGTCTGTAGAAAATGCAACTGGACATTCGTAGCGCTAAGTGGGTAATAGTGGAAAAAAGAATATGTTCAAATATAAACTACACAGAAGCATTGTATGAAACTTCTTTCTGTTCTGTGCATTCAACTAACAGAGTTGAACCTTATTTGAATTGAGCCTTTCTGAAACACTCTTTCTGTAGACACTGCAATTGGACATTCTGAGCGCCAAGAGGCCTATATGGGGAAAAATAATATCTTCAAATAAAAACTACACAGAAGCATTGTGTGAAACTTATTTCTGATATGTTCATTAAGCTAACAGAGTTAAACCATACTTTTGATTGCGCAGTTCTGAACACTCTTTCTGTAGAAAATTCAAGTGGACATTCGGAGCGCTAAGAGGGTAATAGTGGAAAAAGGAATATATTCAAATATAAACTACACAGTAGCATTCTGTGAAAATTCTTTCTGTTCTGTGCATTCAACTAACAGAGTTGAACCTTACTTTTGATTGAGTCGTTCTGAAACACTCTTTCTGTAGAAACTGCAATTGGACATGCTAAGCGCTAAGAGGCCTACATTGGGAAAAAGAATATCTTCAAATAAAAACTACACAGATGCATTCTGTGAAACTTATTTCTGATCTGTAAATTCAGTTAACAGAGATAAAACATATTTTTGATTGAGCAGTTATGAAACACTCTTTTTGTAGAAAATGCAAGTGGAGATTCGGAGCGCTAAGAGGGTAATAGTGGAAAAAGGAATGTCTTCAAATATAAACTACACAGAATCATTCGGTGAAACTTCTTTCTGATCTGTGCATTCAGCTAACAGAGTTAAACCATACTTTTGATTGAGCAGATCTGAACACTCTTTCTGTAGAAAATGCAACTGGACATTTGGAGCGCTAAGAGTGTAGTAGTGGAAAAAGGAATATATTCAAATATAAACTACACAGAAGCATTCTGTGAAACTTCTTTCTGATCTGAGCATTCCGCTAACAGAGTTAAACCATACTTTTGATTGAGCAGTTTTGAAACACTCTGTCTGTAGAAAATGCAACTGGACATTCGTAGCGCTAAGTGGGTAATAGTGGAAAAAAGAATATGTTCAAATATAAACTACACAGAAGCATTGTATGAAACTTCTTTCTGTTCTGTGCATTCAACTAACAGAGTTGAATCTTACTTTTGATTGAGCCTTTCTGAAACACTCTTTCTGTAGAAACTGCAATTGGACATTCTGAGCGCTAAGAGGCCTATATTGGGAAAAATAATATCTTCAAATAAAAACTACACAGAAGCATTGTGTGAAACTTATTTCTGATATGTTCATTAAGCTAACAGAGTTAAACCATACTTTTGATTGCGCAGTTCTGAACACTCTTTCTGTAGAAAATTCAAGTGGACATTCGGAGCGCTAAGAGGGTAATAGTGGAAAAAGGAATATATTCAAATATAAACTACACAGTAGCATTCTGTGAAAATTCTTTCTGTTCTGTGCATTCAACTAACAGAGTTGAACCTTACTTTTGATTGAGTCGTACTGAAACACTCTTTCTGTAGAAACTGCAATTGGATATGCTAAGGGCTAAGAGGCCTACATTGGGAAAAAGAATATCTTCAAATAAAAACTACACAGATGCATTCTGTGAAACTTATTTCTGATCTGTAAATTCAGTTAACAGAGATAAAACATATTTTTGATTGAGCAGTTATGAAACACTCTTTTTGTAGAAAATGCAAGTGGAGATTCGGAGCGCTAAGAGGGTAATGGTGGAAAAAGGAATGTCTTCAAATATAAACTACACAGAATCATTCGGTGAAACTTCTTTCTGATCTGTGCATTAAGCTAACAGAGTTAAACCATACTTTTGATTGAGCAGATCTGAACTCTCTTTCTGTAGAAAATGCAACTGGACATTTGGAGCGCTAACAGCGTAGTAGTGGAAAAAGTAATATATTCAAATATAAACTACACAGAAGCATTCTGTGAAACTCTTTTCTGATCTGAGCATTCCGCTAACAGAGTTAAACCATACTTTTGATTGAGCAGTTTTGAAACACTCTGTCTGTAGAAAATGCAACTGGACATTCGTAGCGCTAAGTGGATAATAGTGGAAAAAAGAATATGTTCAAATATAAAATACACAGAAGCATTGTATGATACTTCTTTCTGTTCTGTGCATTCAACTAACAGAGTTGAACCTTACTTTTGATTGAGCCGTTCTGAAACACTCTTTCTGTAGAAACTGCTATTGGACATTCTGAGCGCTAAGAGGCCTATATTGGGAAAAAGAATGTCTACAAATAAAAACTACACAGAAGAATTGTGTGAAACTTCTTTCTGTTCTGTTTGTTCAACTAAAAGAGTTGAACCTTAGTTTTGTTTGAGCCGTTCTGAAACACTCTTTCTGTAGAAAATGCAAGTGGAGATTCGGAGCGCTAAGGGGGTAATAGTGGAAAAAGGAATGTCTCCAAATATAAACTACACAGAATCATTCTGTGAAACTTCTTTCTGATCTGTGCATTCAGCTAACAGAGTTAAACCATACTTTTGATTGAGCAGATCTGAACACTCTTTCTGTAGAAAATGCAACTGGACATTTGGAGCGCTAAGAGAGTAGTAGTGGAAAAAGGAATATATTCAAATATAAACTACACAGAAGCATTCTGTGAAACTTCTTTCTGATCTGAGCATTCCGCTAACAGAGTTAAACCACACTTTTGATTGAGCAGTTTTGAAACACTCTGTCTGTAGAAAATGCAACTGGACATTCGTAGCGCTAAGTGGGTAATAGTGGAAAAAAGAATATGTTCAAATATAAACTACACAGAAGCATTGTATGAAACTTCTTTCTGTTCTGTGCATTCAACTAACAGAGTTGAACCTTACTTTGAATTGAGCCTTTCTGAAACACTCTTTCTGTAGAAACTGCAATTGGACATTCTGACCGCCAAGAGGCCTATAAGGGGAAAAATAATATCTTCAAATAAAAACTACACAGAAGCATTGTGTGAATCTTATTTCTGATATGTTCATTAAGCTAACAGAGTTAAACCATACTTTTGATTGCGCAGTTCTGAACACTCTTTCTGTAGAAAATTCAAGTGGACATTCGGAGCGCTAAGAGGGTAATAGTGGAAAAAGGAATATATTCAAATATAAACTACACAGTAGCATTCTGTGAAAATTCTTTCTGTTCTGTGCATTCAACTAACAGAGTTGAACCTTACTTCTGATTGAGTCGTTCTGAAACACTCTTTCTGTAGAAACTGCAATCGGACATGCTAAGCGCTAAGAGGCCTACATTGGGAAAAAGAATATCTTCAAATAAAAACTACACAGATGCATTCTGTGAAACTTATTTCTGATCTGTAAATTCAGTTAACAGAGATAAAACATATTTTTGATTGAGCAGTTATGAAACACTCTTTTTGTAGAAAATGCAAGTGGAGATTCGGAGCGCTAAGAGAGTAATAGTGGAAAAAGGAATGTCTTCAAATATAAACTACACAGAAGCATTCGGTGAAACTTATTTCTGATCTGTGCATTCAGCTAACAGAGTTAAACCATACATTTGATTGAGCAGATCTGAACACTCTTTCTGTAGAAAATGCAACTGGACATTTGAAGCGCTAACAGCGTAGTAGTGGAAAAAGGAATATATTCAAATATAAACTACACAGAAGCATTCTGTGAAACTTCTTTCTGATCTGAGCATTCAGCTAACAGAGTTAAACCATACTTTTGATTGAGCAGTTTTGAAACACTCTGTCTGTACAAAATGCAACTGGACATTCGTAGCGCTAAGTGGATAATAGTGGAAAAAAGAATATGTTCAAATATAAACTACACAGAAGCATTGTATGATACTTCTTTCTGTTCTGTGCATTCAACTAACAGAGTTGAACCTTACTTTTGATTGAGCCGTTCTGAAACACTCTTTCTGTAGAAACTGCTATTGGACATTCTGAGCGCTAAGAGGCCCATATTGGGAAAAAGAATGTCTACAAATAAAAACTACACAGAAGAATTGTGTGAAACTTCTTTCTGTTCTGTTTGTTCAACTAAAAGAGTTGAACCTTAGTTTTGATTGAGCCGTTCTGAAACACTCTTTCTGTAGAAAATGCAAGTAGAGATTCGGAGCGCTAAGAGGGTAATAGTGGAAAAAGGAATGTCTCCAAATATAAACTACACAGAATCATTCTGTGAAACTTCTTTCTGATCTGGGCATTCAGATAACAGAGTTAAACCATACTTTTGATTGAGCAGATCTGAACACTCTTTCTGTAGAAAATGAAACTGGACATTTGGAGCGCTAAGAGAGCAGTAGTGGAAAAAGGAATATATTCAAATATAAACTACACAGAAGCATTCTGTGAAACTTCTTTCTGATCTGAGCATTCCGCTAACAGAGTTAAACCATACTTTTGATTGAGCAGTTTTGAAACACTCTGTCTGTAGAAAATGCAACTGGACATTCGTAGCTCTAAGTGGGTAATAGTGGAAAAAAGAATATGTTCAAATATAAACTACACAGAAGCATTGTATGAAACTTCTTTCTGTTCTGTGCATTCTACTAACAGAGTTGAACCTTACTTTTGATTGAGCCTTTCTGAAACACTCTTTCTGTAGAAACTGCAATTGGACATTCTGAGCGCTAAGAGGCCTATATTAGGAAAAATAATATCTTCAAATAAAAACTACACAGAAGCATTGTGTGAAACTTATTTCTGATATGTTCATTAAGCTAACAGAGTTAAACCATACTTTTGATTGCGCAGTTCTGAACACTCTTTCTGTAGAAAATTCAAGTGGACATTCGGAGCGCTAAGAGGGTAATAGTGGAAAAAGGAATATATTCAAATATAAACTACACAGTAGCATTCTGTGAAAATTCTTTCTGTTCTGTGCATTCAACTAACAGAGTTGAACCTTACTTTTGATTGAGTCGTTCTGAAACACTCTTTCTGTAGAAACTGCAATTGGACATGCTAAGCGCTAAGAGGCCTACATTGGGAAAAAGAATATCTTCAAATAAAAACTACACAGATGCATTCTGTGAAACTTATTTCTGATCTGTAAATTCAGTTAACAGAGATAAAACATATTTTTGATTGAGCAGTTATGAAACACTCTTTTTGTAGAAAATGCAAGTGGAGATTCGGAGCGCTAAGAGGGTAATAGTGGAAAAAGGAATGTCTTCAAATATAAACTACACAGAATCATTCTTTGAAACTTCTTTCTGATCTGTGCATTAAGCTAACAGAGTTAAACCATACTTTTGATTGAGCAGATCTGAACACTCTTTCTGTAGAAAATGCAACTGGACATTTGGAGCGCTAACAGCGTAGTAGTGGAAAAAGGAATATATTCAAATATAAACTACACAGAAGCATTCTGTGAAACTTCTTTCTGATCTGAGCATTCAGCTAACAGAGTTAAACCATACTTTTGATTGAGCAGTTTTGAAACACTCTGTCTGTAGAAAATGCAACTGGACATTCGTAGCGATAAGTGGATAATAGTGGAAAAAAGAATATGTTCAAATATAAACTACACAGAAGCATTGTATGATACTTCTTTCTGTTCTGTGCATTCAACTAACAGAGTTGAACCTTACTTTTGATTGAGCCGTTCTGAAACACTCTTTCTGTAGAAACTGCTATTGGACATTCTGAGCGCTAAGAGGCCTATATTGGGAAAAAGAATGTCTACAAATAAAAACTACACAGAAGAATTGTGTGAAACTTCTTTCTGTTCTGTTTGTTCAACTAAAAGAGTTGAACCTTAGTTTTGATTGAGCCGTTCTGAAACACTCTTTCTGTAGAAAATGCAAGTGGAGATTCGGAGCGCTAAGAGGGTAATAGTGGAAAAAGGAATGTCTCCAAATATAAACTACACAGAATCATTCTGTGAAACTTCTTTCTGATCTGTGCATTCAGATAACAGAGTTAAACCATACTTTTGATTGAGCAGATCTGAACACTCTTTCTGTAGAAAATGCAAGTGGACATTTGGAGCGCTAAGAGCTTAGTAGTGGAAAAAGGAATATATTCAAATATAAACTACACAGAAGCATTCTGTGAAACTTCTTTCTGATCTGAGCATTCCGCTAACAGAGTTAAACCATACTTTTGATTGAGCAGTTTTGAAACACTCTGTCTGTAGAAAATGCAACTGGACATTCGTAGCGCTAAGTGGGTAATAGTGGAAAAAAGAATATGTTCAAATATAAACTACACAGAAGCATTGTATGAAACTTCTTTCTGTTCTGTGCATTCAACTAACAGAGTTGAACCTTACTTTTGATTGAGCCTTTCTGAAACACTCTTTCTGTAGAAACTGCAATTGGACATTCTGAGCGCTAAGAGGCCTATATTGGGAAAAGTAATATCTTCAAATAAAAACTACACAGAAGCATTGTGTGAAACTTATTTCTGATATGTTCATTAAGCTAACAGAGTTAAACCATACTTTTGATTGCGCAGTTCTGAACACTCTTTCTGCAGAAAATGCAAGTGGACATTCCGAGCGCTAAGAGGGTAATAGTGGAAAAAGGAATATATTCAAATATAAACTACACAGTAGCATTCTGTGAAAATTCTTTCTGTTCTGTGCATTCAACTAACAGAGTTGAACCTTACTTTTGATTGAGCCGTTCTGAAACACTCTTTCTGTAGAAAGTGCAATTGGACATGCTAAGCGCTAAGAGGCCTACATTGGGAAAAAGAATATCTTCAAATAAAAACTACACAGATGCATTCTGTGAAACTTATTTCTGATCTGTAAATTCAGTTAACAGGGATAAAACATATTTTTGATTGAGCAGTTATGAAACACTCTTTTTGTAGAAAATGGAAGTGGAGATTCGGAGCGCTAAGAGGGTAATAGTGGAAAAAGGAATGTCTTCAAATATAAACTACACAGAATAATTCGGTGAAACTTCTTTCTGATCTGTGCATTCAGCTAACAGAGTTAAACCATACTTTTGATTGAGCAGATCTGAACACTCTTTCTGTAGAAAATGCAACTGGACATTTGGAGCGCTAAGAGCGTAGTAGTGGAAAATGAATATATTCAAATATAAACTACACAGAAGCATTCTGTGAAACTTCTTTCTGATCTGAGCATTCAGCTAACAGAGTTAAACCATACTTTTGATTGAGCAGTTTTGAAACACTCTGTCTGTAGAAAATGCAACTGGACATTCGTAGCGCTAAGTGGGTAATAGTGGAAAAAAGAATATGTTCAAATATAAACTACACAGAAGCATTGTATGATACTTCTTTCTGTTCTGTGCATTCAACTAACAGAGTTGAACCTTACTTTTGATTGAGTCGTTCTGAAACACTCTTTCTGTAGAAACTGCAATTGGACATGCTAAGCGCTAAGAGGCCTACATTGGGAAAAAGAATATCTTCAAATAAAAACTACACAGATGCATTCTGTGAAACTTATTTCTGATCTGTAAATTCAGTTAACAGAGATAAAACATATTTTTGATTGAGCAGTTATGAAACACACTTTTTGTAGAAAATGCAAGTGGAGATTCGGAGCGCTAAGAGGGTAATAGTGGAAAAAGGAATGTCTTCAAATATAAACTACACAGAATCATTCGGTGAAACATCTTTCTGATCTGTGCATTAAGCTAACAGAGTTAAACCATACTTTTGATTGAGCAGATCTGAACACTCTTTCTGTAGAAAATGCAACTGGACATTTGGAGCGCTAACAGCGTAGTAGTGGAAAAAGGAATATATTCAAATATAAACTACACAGAAGCATTCTGTGAAACTTCTTTCTGATCTGAGCATTCAGCTAACAGAGTTAAAACATACTTTTGATTGAGCAGTTTTGAAACACTCTGTCTGTAGAAAATGCAACTGGACATTCGTAGCGCTAAGTGGATAATAGTGGAAAAAAGAATATGTTCAAATATAAACTACACAGAAGCATTGTATGATACTTCTTTCTGTTCTGTGCATTCAACTAACAGAGTTGAACCTTACTTTTGATTGAGCCGTTCTGAAATACTCTTTCTGTAGAAACTGCTATTGGACATTCTGAGCGCTAAGAGGCCTATATTGGGAAAAAGAATGTCTACAAATAAAAACTACACAGAAGAATTGTGTGTAACTACTTTCTGTTCTGTTTGTTCAACTAAAAGAGTTGAACCTTAGTTTTGATTGAGCCGTTCTGAAACACTCTTTCTGTAGAAAATGCAAGTGGAGATTCGGAGCGCTAAGAGGGTAATAGTGGAAAAAGGAATGTCTCCAAATATAAACTACACAGAATCATTCTGTGAAACTTCTTTCTGATCTGTGCATTCAGCTAACAGAGTTAAACCATACTTTTGATTGAGCAGATCTGAACACTCTTTCTGTAGAAAATGCAACTGGACATTTGGAGCGCTAAGAGAGTAGTAGTGGAAAAAGGAATATATTCAAATATAAACTACACAGAAGCATTCTGTGAAACTTTTTTCTGATCTGAGCATTCCGCTAACAGAGTTAAACCATACTTTTGATTGAGCAGTTTTGAAACACTCTGTCTGTAGGAAATGCAACTGGACATTCGTAGCGCTAAGTGGGTAATAGTGGAAAAAAGAATATGTTCAAATATAAACTGCACAGAAGCATTGTATGAAACTTCTTTCTGTTCTGTGCATTCAACTAACAGAGTTGAACCTTACTTTGGATTGAGCCTTTCTGAAACACTCTTTCTGTAGAAACTGCAATTGGACATTCTGAGCGCTAAGAGGCCTATATTGGGAAAAATAATATCTTCAAATAAAAACTACACAGAAGCATTGTGTGAAACTTATTTCTGATATGTTCATTAAGCTAACAGAGTTAAACCATACTTTTGATTGCGCAGTTCTGAACACTCTTTCTGCAGAAAATGCAAGTGGACATTCGGAGCGCTAAGAGGGTAATAGTGGAAAAAGGAATATATTCAAATATAAACTACACAGTAGCATTCTGTGAAAATTCTTTCTGTTCTGTGCATTCAACTAACAGAGTTGAACCTTACTTTTGATTGAGCCGTTCTGAAACACTCTTTCTGTAGAAACTGCAATTGGACATGCTAAGCGCTAAGAGGCCTACAATGGGAAAAAGAATATCTTCAAATAAAAACTACACAGATGCATTCTGTGAAACTTATTTCTGATCTGTAAATTCAGTTAACAGAGATAAAACATATTTTTGATTGAGCAGTTATGAAACACTCTTTTTGTAGAAAATGCAAGTGGAGATTCGGAGCGCTAAGAGGGTAATAGTGGAAAAAGGAATGTCTTCAAATATAAACTACACAGAATCATTCGGTGAAACTTCTTTCTGATCTGTGCATTCAGCTAACAGAGTTAAACCATACTTTTGATTGAGCAGATCTGAACACTCTTTCTGTAGAAAATGCAACTGGACATTTGGAGCGCTAAGAGAGTAGTAGTGGAAAAAGGAATATATTCAAATATAAACTACACAGAAGCATTCTGTGAAAATTCTTTCTGTTCTGAGCATTCAGCTAACAGAGTTAAACCATACTTTTGATTGAGCAGTTTTGAAACACTCTGTCTGTAGAAAATGCAACTGGACATTCGTAGCGCTAAGTGGGTAATAGTGGAAAAAAGAATATGTTCAAATATAAACTACACAGAAGCATTGTATGAAACTTCTTTCTGTTCTGTGCATTCAACTAACATAGTTGAACCTTACTTTTGATTGAGCCGTTCTGAAACACTCTTTCTGTAGAAACTGCAATTGGACATTCTGAGCGCTAAGAGGCCTATATTGGGAAAAAGAATGTCTACAAATAAACACTACACAGAAGAATTGTGTGAAACTACTTTCTGTTCTGTTTGTTCAACTAAAAGAGTTGAACCTTAGTTTTGATTGAGCCGTTCTGAAACACTCTTTCTGTAGAAAATGCAAGGGGAGATTCGGAGCGCTAAGAGGGTAATAGTGGAAAAAGGAATGTCTCCAAATATAAACTACACAGAATCATTCTCTGAAACTTCTTTCTGATCTGTGCATTCAGCTAACAGAGTTAAACCATACTTTTGATTGAGCAGATCTGAACATTCTTTCTGTGGAAAATGCAACTGGACATTTGGAGCGCTAAGAGCGTAGTAGTGGAAAAAGGAATATATTCAAATATAAACTACACAGAAGCATTCTGTGAAACTTCTTTCTGATCTGAGCATTCAGCTAACAGAGTTAAACCATACTTTTGATTGAGCAGTTTTGAAACACTCTGTCTGTAGAAAATGCAACTGGACATTCGTAGCGCTAAGTGGGTAATAGTGGAAAAAAGAATATGTTCAAATATAAACTACACAGAAGCATTGTATGAAACTTCTTTCTGTTCTGTGCATTCAACTAACAGAGTTGAACCTTACTTTTGATTGAGCCGTTCTGAAACACTCTTTCTGTAGAAACTGCAATTGGACATGCTAAGCGCTAAGAGGCCTACATTGGGAAAAAGAATATCTTCAAATAAAAACTACACAGATGCATTCTGTGAAACTTATTTCTGATCTGTAAATTCAGTTAACAGAGATAAAACATATTTTTGATTGAGCAGTTATGAAACACTCTTTTTGTAGAAAATGCAAGTGGAGATTCGGAGCGCTAAGAGGGTAATAGTGGAAAAAGGAATGTCTTCAAATATAAACTACACAGAATCATTCGGTGAAACTTCTTTCTGGTCTGTGCATTCAGCTAACAGAGTTAAACCATACTTTTGATTGAGCAGATCTGAACACTCTTTCTGTAGAAAATGCAACTGGACATTTGGAGCGCTAAGAGCGTAGTAGTGGAAAAAGGAATATATTCAAATATAAACTACACAGAAGCATTCTGTGAAACTTGTTTCTGATCTGAGCATTCAGCTAACAGAGTTAAACCATACTTTTGATTGAGCAGTTTTGAAACACTCTGTCTGTAGAAAATGCAACTGGACATTCGTAGCGCTAAGTGGGTAATAGTGGAAAAAAGAATATGTTCAAATATAAACTACACAGGAGCATTGTATGAAACTTCTTTCTGTTCTGTGCATTCAACTAACAGAGTTGAACCTTACTTTTGATTGAGCCTTTCTGAAACACTCTTTCTGTAGAAACTGCAATTGGACATTCTGAGCGCTAAGAGGCCTATATTGGGAAAAATAATATCTTCAAATAAAAACTACACAGAAGCATTGTGTGAAACTTATTTCTGATATGTTCATTAAGCTAACCGAGTTAAACCATACTTTTGATTGCGCAGTTCTGAACACACTTTCTGCAGAAAATGCAAGTGGACATTCGGAGCGCTAAGAGGGTAATAGTGGAAAAAGGAATATATTCAAATATAAACTACACAGTAGCATTTTGTGAAAATTCTTTCTGTTCTGTGCATTCAACTAACAGATTTGAACCTTACTTTTGATTGAGCCGTTCTGAAACACTCTTTCTGTAGAAACTGCAATTGGACATGCTAAGCGCTAAGAGGCCTACATTGGGAAAAAGAATATCTTCAAATAAAAACTACACAGATGAATTCTGTGAAAGTTATTTCTGATCTGTAAATTCAGTTAACAGAGATAAAACATATTTTTGATTGAGCAGTTATGAAACACTCTTTTTGTAGAAAATGCAAGTGGAGATTCGGAGCGCTAAGAGGGTAATAGTGGAAAAAGGAATGTCTTCAAATATAAACTACACAGAATCATTCGGTGAAACATCTTTCTGATCTGTGCATTAAGCTAACAGAGTTAAACCATACTTTTGATTGAGCAGATCTGAACACTCTTTCTGTAGAAAATGCAACTGGACATTTTTAGCGCTAACAGCGTAGTAGTGGAAAAAGGAATATATTCAAATATAAACTACACAGAAGCATTCTGTGAAACTTCTTTCTGATCTGAGCATTCAGCTAACCGAGTTAAAACATACTTTTGATTGAGCAGTTTTGAAACACTCTGTCTGTAGAAAATGCAACTGGACATTCGTAGCGCTAAGTGGATAATAGTGGAAAAAAGAATATGTTCAAATATAAACTACACAGAAGCATTGTATGATACTTCTTTCTGTTCTGTGCATTCAACTAACAGAGTTGAACCTTACTTTTGATTGAGCCGTTCTGAAATACTCTTTCTGTAGAAACTGCTATTGGACATTCTGAGCGCTAAGAGGCCTATATTGGGAAAAAGAATGTCTACAAATAAAAACTACACAGAAGAATTGTGTGTAACTACTTTCTGTTCTGTTTGTTCAACTAAAAGAGTTGAACCTTAGTTTTGATTGAGCCGTTCTGAAACACTCTTTCTGTAGAAAATGCAAGTGGAGATTCGGAGCGCTAAGAGGGTAATAGTGGAAAAAGGAATGTCTCCAAATATAAACTACACAGAATCATTCTGTGAAACTTCTTTCTGATCTGTGCATTCAGCTAACAGAGTTGAACCTTACTTTTGATTGAGCCGTTCTGAAATACTCTTTCTGTAGAAACTGCTATTGGACATTCTGAGCGCTATGAGGCCTATATTGGGAAAAAGAATGTCTACAAATAAAAACTACACAGAAGAATTGTGTGTAACTACTTTCTGTTCTGTTTGTTCAACTAAAAGTGTTGAACCTTAGTTTTGATTGAGCCGTTCTGAAACACTCTTTCTGTAGAAAATGCAAGTGGAGATTCGGAGCGCTAAGAGGGTAATAGTGGAAAAAGGAATGTCTCCAAATATAAACTACACAGAATCATTCTGTGAAACTTCTTTCTGATCTGTGCATTCAGCTAACAGAGTTAAACCATACTTTTGATTGAGCAGATCTGAACACTCTTTCTGTAGAAAATGCAACTGGACATTTGGAGCGCTAAGAGAGTAGTAGTGGAAAAAGGAATATATTCAAATATAAACTACACAGAAGCATTCTGTGAAACTTCTTTCTGATCTGAGCATTCCGCTAACAGAGTTAAACCATACTTTTGATTGAGCAGTTTTGAAACACTCTGTCTGTAGAAAATGCAACTGGACATTCGTAGCGCTAAGTGGGTAATAGTGGAAAAAAGAATATGTTCAAATATAAACTGCACAGAAGCATTGTATGAAACTTCTTTCTGTTCTGTGCATTCAACTAACAGAGTTGAACCTTACTTTGGATTGAGCCTTTCTGAAACACTCTTTCTGTAGAAACTGCAATTGGACATTCTGAGCGCTAAGAGGCCTATATTGGGAAAAATAATATCTTCAAATAAAAACTACACAGAAGCATTGTGTGAAACTTATTTCTGATATGTTCATTAAGCTAACAGAGTTAAACCATACTTTTGATTGCGCAGTTCTGAACACTCTTTCTGCAGAAAATGCAAGTGGACATTCGGAGCGCTAAGAGGGTAATAGTGGAAAAAGGAATATATTCAAATATAAACTACACAGTAGCATTCTGTGAAAATTCTTTCTGTTCTGTGCATTCAACTAACAGAGTTGAACCTTACTTTTGATTGAGCCGTTCTGAAACACTCTTTCTGTAGAAACTGCAATTGGACATGCTAAGCGCTAAGAGGCCTACAATGGGAAAAAGAATATCTTCAAATAAAAACTACACAGATGCATTCTGTGAAACTTATTTCTGATCTGTAAATTCAGTTAACAGAGATAAAACATATTTTTGATTGAGCAGTTATGAAACACTCTTTTTGTAGAAAATGCAAGTGGAGATTCGGAGCGCTAAGAGGGTAATAGTGGAAAAAGGAATGTCTTCAAATATAAACTACACAGAATCATTCGGTGAAACTTCTTTCTGATCTGTGCATTCAGCTAACAGAGTTAAACCATACTTTTGATTGAGCAGATCTGAACACTCTTTCTGTAGAAAATGCAACTGGACATTTGGAGCGCTAAGAGAGTAGTAGTGGAAAAAGGAATATATTCAAATATAAACTACACAGAAGCATTCTGTGAAAATTCTTTCTGTTCTGAGCATTCAGCTAACAGAGTTAAACCATACTTTTGATTGAGCAGTTTTGAAACACTCTGTCTGTAGAAAATGCAACTGGACATTCGTAGCGCTAAGTGGGTAATAGTGGAAAAAAGAATATGTTCAAATATAAACTACACAGAAGCATTGTATGAAACTTCTTTCTGTTCTGTGCATTCAACTAACATAGTTGAACCTTACTTTTGATTGAGCCGTTCTGAAACACTCTTTCTGTAGAAACTGCAATTGGACATTCTGAGCGCTAAGAGGCCTATATTGGGAAAAAGAATGTCTACAAATAAACACTACACAGAAGAATTGTGTGAAACTACTTTCTGTTCTGTTTGTTCAACTAAAAGAGTTGAACCTTAGTTTTGATTGAGCCGTTCTGAAACACTCTTTCTGTAGAAAATGCAAGGGGAGATTCGGAGCGCTAAGAGGGTAATAGTGGAAAAAGGAATGTCTCCAAATATAAACTACACAGAAGCATTGTGTGAAACTTATTTCTGATATGTTCATTAAGCTAACCGAGTTAAACCATACTTTTGATTGCGCAGTTCTGAACACACTTTCTGCAGAAAATGCAAGTGGACATTCGGAGCGCTAAGAGGGTAATAGTGGAAAAAGGAATATATTCAAATATAAACTACACAGTAGCATTCTGTGAAAATTCTTTCTGTTCTGTGCATTCAACTAACAGATTTGAACCTTACTTTTGATTGAGCCGTTCTGAAACACTCTTTCTGTAGAAACTGCAATTGGACATGCTAAGCGCTAAGAGGCCTACATTGGGAAAAAGAATATCTTCAAATAAAAACTACACAGATGCATTCTGTGAAACTTATTTCTGATCTGTAAATTCAGTTAACAGAGATAAAACATATTTTTGATTGAGCAGTTATGAAACACTCTTTTTGTAGAAAATGCAAGTGGAGATTCGGAGCGCTAAGAGGGTAATAGTGGAAAAAGGAATGTCTTCAAATATAAACTACACAGAATCATTCGGTGAAACTTCTTTCTGATCTGTGCATTCAGCTAACAGAGTTAAACCATACTTTTGATTGAGCAGATCTGAACACTCTTTCTGTAGAAAATGCAAGTGGACATTTGGAGCGCTAAGAGCGTAGTAGTGGAAAATGAATATATTCAAATATAAACTACACAGAAGCATTCTGTGAAAATTCTTTCTGTTCTGAGCATTCAGCTAACAGAGTTAAACCATACTTTTGATTGAACAGTTTTGAAACACTCTGTCTGTAGAAAATGCAACTGGACATTCGTAGCGCTAAGTGGGTAATAGTGGAAAAAAGAATATGTTCAAATATAAACTACACAGAAGCATTGTATGAAACTACTTTCTGTTCTGTGCATTCAACTAACAGAGTTGAACCTTACTTTTGATTGAGCCGTTCTGAAACACTCTTTCTGTAGAAACTGCAATTGGACATTCTGAGCGCTAAGAGGCCTATATTGGGAAAAATAATATCTTCAAATAAAAACTACACAGAAGCATTGTGTGAAACTTATTTCTGATATGTTCATTAAGCTAACAGAGTTAAACCATACTTTTGATTGCGCAGTTCTGAACACTCTTTCTGTAGAAAATGCAAGTGGACATTCGGAGCGCTAAGAGGTTAATAGTGGAAAAAGGAATATATTCAAATATAAACTACACAGTAGCATTCTGTGAAAATTCTTTCTGTTCTGTGCATTCAACTAACAGAGTTGAACCTTACTTTTGATTGAGCCGTTCTGAAACACTCTTTCTGTAGAAATTGCAATTGGACATGCTAAGCGCTAAGAGGCCAACATTGGGAAAAAGAATATCTTCAACTAAAAACTACACAGAAGAATTGTGTGAAACTCCTTTCTGTTCTGTTTGTTCAACTAAAAGAGTTGAACCTTAGTTTTGATTGAGCCGTTCTGAAACACTCTTTCTGTAGAAAATGCAAGTGGAGATTCGGAGCGCTAAGAGGGTAATAGTGGAAAAAGGAATGTCTCCATATATAAACTACACAGAATCATTCTGTGAAATTTCTTTCTGATCTGTGCATTCAGATAACAGAGTTAAACCATACTTTTGATTGAGCAGATCTGAACACTCTTTCTGTAGAAAATGCAAGTGGACATTTGGAGCGCTAAGAGCGTAGTAGTGGAAAAAGGAATATATTCAAATATAAACTACACAGAAGCATTCTGTGAAACTTCTTTCTGATCTGAGCATTCCGCTAACAGAGTTAAACCATACTTTTGATTGAGCAGTTTTGAGACACTCTGTCTGTAGAAAATGCAACTGGACATTCGTAGCGCTAAGTGGGTAATAGTGGAAAAAAGAATATGTTCAAATATAAACTACACAGAAGCATTGTATGAAACTTCTTTCTGTTCTGTGCATTCAACTAAGAGAGTTGAACCTTACTTTTGATTGAGCCTTTCTGAAACACTCTTTCTGTAGAAACTGCAATTGGACATTCTGAGCGCTAAGAGGCCTATATTGGGAAAAATAATATCTTCAAATAAAAACTACACAGAAGCATTGTGTGAAACTTATTTCTGATATGTTCATTAAGCTAACAGAGTTAAACCATACTTTTGATTGCGCAGTTCTGAACACTCTTTCTGCAGAAAATGCAAGTGGACATTCGGAGCGCTAAGAGGGTAATAGTGGAAAAAGGAATATATTCAAATATAAACTACACAGTAGCATTCTGTGAAAATTCTTTCTGTTCTGTGCATTCAACTAACAGAGTTGAACCTTACTTTTGATTGAGCCGTTCTGAAACACTCTTTCTGTAGAAAGTGCAATTGGACATGCTAAGCGCTAAGAGGCCTACATTGGGAAAAAGAATATCTTCAAATAAAAACTACACAGATGCATTCTGTGAAACTTATTTCTGATCTGTAAATTCAGTTAACAGAGATAAAACATATTTTTGATTGAGCAGTTATGAAACACTCTTTTTGTAGAAAATGCAAGTGGAGATTCGGAGCGCTAAGAGGGTAATAGTGGAAAAAGGAATGTCTTCAAATATAAACTACACAGAATAATTCGGTGAAACTTCTTTCTGATCTGTGCATTCAGCTAACAGAGTTAAACCATACTTTTGATTGAGCAGATCTGAACACTCTTTCTGTAGAAAATGCAACTGGACATTTGGAGCGCTAAGAGCGTAGTAGTGGAAAATGAATATATTCAAATATAAACTACACAGAAGCATTCTGTGAAACTTCTTTCTGATCTGAGCATTCAGCTAACAGAGTTAAACCATACTTTTGATTGAGCAGTTTTGAAACACTCTGTCTGTAGAAAATGCAACTGGACATTCGTAGCGCTAAGTGGGTAATAGTGGAAAAAAGAATATGTTCAAATATAAACTACACAGAAGCATTGTATGATACTTCTTTCTGTTCTGTGCATTCAACTAACAGAGTTGAACCTTACTTTTGATTGAGTCGTTCTGAAACACTCTTTCTGTAGAAACTGCAATTGGACATGCTAAGCGCTAAGAGGCCTACATTGGGAAAAAGAATATCTTCAAATAAAAACTACACAGATGCATTCTGTGAAAGTTATTTCTGATCTGTAAATTCAGTTAACAGAGATAAAACATATTTTTGATTGAGCAGTTATGAAACACTCTTTTTGTAGAAAATGCAAGTGGAGATTCGGAGCGCTAAGAGGGTAATAGTGGAAAAAGGAATGTCTTCAAATATAAACTACACAGAATCATTCGGTGAAACATCTTTCTGATCTGTGCATTAAGCTAACAGAGTTAAACCATACTTTTGATTGAGCAGATCTGAACACTCTTTCTGTAGAAAATGCAACTGGACATTTGGAGCGCTAACAGCGTAGTAGTGGAAAAAGGAATATATTCAAATATAAACTACACAGAAGCATTCTGTGAAACTTCTTTCTGATCTGAGCATTCAGCTAACAGAGTTAAACCATACTTTTGATTGAGCAGTTTTGAAACACTCTGTCTGTAGAAAATGCAACTGGACATTCGTAGCGCTAAGTGGATAATAGTGGAAAAAAGAATATGTTCATATATAAACTACACAGAAGCAATGTATGATACTTCTTTCTGTTCTGTGCATTCAACTAACAGAGTTGAACCTTACTTTTGATTGAGCCGTTCTGAAACACTCTTTCTGTAGAAACTGCTATTGGACATTCTGAGCGCTAAGAGGCCTATATTGGGAAAAAGAATGTCTACAAATAAAAATTACACAGAAGAATTGTGTGAAACTCATTTCTGTTCTGTTTGTTCAACTAAAAGAGTTGAACCTTAGTTTTGATTGAGCCGTTCTGAAACACTCTTTCTGTAGAAAATGCAAGTGGAGATTCGGAGCGCTAAGAGGGTAATAGTGGAAAAAGGAATGTCTCCAAATATAAACTACACAGAATCATTCTGTGAAACTTCTTTCTGATCTCTGCATTCAGCTAACAGAGTTAAACCATACTTTTGATTGTGCAGATCTGAACACTCTTTCTGTAGAAAATGCAACTGGACATTTGGAGCGCTAAGAGAGTAGTAGTGGAAAAAGGAATATATTCAAATATAAACTACACAGAAGCATTCTGTGAAACTTCTTTCTGATCTGAGCATTCCGCTAACAGAGTTAAACCATACTTTTGATTGAGCAGTTTTGAAACACTCTGTCTGTAGAAAATGCAACTGGACATTCGTAGCGCTAAGTGGGTAATAGTGGAAAAAAGAATATGTTCAAATATAAACTACACAGAAGCATTGTATGAAACTTCTTTCTGATCTGTGCATTCAACTAACAGAGTTGAACCTTACTTTGGATTGAGCCTTTCTGAAACACTCTATCTGTAGAAACTGCAATTGGACATTCTGATCGCTAAGAGGCCTATATTGGGAAAAATAATACCTTCAAATAAAAACTACACAGAAGCATTGTGTGAAACTTATTTGTGATATGTTCATTAAGCTAACAGAGTTAAACCATACTTTTGATTGCGCAGTTCTGAACACTCTTTCTGCAGAAAATGCAAGTGGACATTCGGAGCGCTAAGAGGGTAATAGTGGAAAAAGGAATATATTCAAATATAAACTACACAGTAGCATTCTGTGAAAATTCTTTCTGTTCTGTGCATTCAACTAACAGAGTTGAACCTTACTTTTGATTGAGCCGTTCTGAAACACTCTTTCTGTAGAAACTGCAATTGGACATGCTAAGCGCTAAGAGGCCTACATTGGGAAAAAGAATATCTTCAAATAAAAACTACACAGATGCATTCTGTGAAACTTATTTCTGATCTGTAAATTCAGTTAACAGAGATAAAACATATTTTTGATTGAGCAGTTATGAAACACTCTTTTTGTAGAAAATGCAAGTGGAGATTCGGAGCAATAAGAGGGTAATAGTGGAAAAAGGAATGTCTTCAAATATAAACTACACAGAATCATTCGGTGAAACTTCTTTCTGGTCTGTGCATTCAGCTAACAGTGTTAAACCATACTTTTGATTGAGCAGATCTGAACACTCTTTCTGTAGAAAATGCAACTGGACATTTGGAGCGCTAAGAGCGTAGTAGTGGAAAAAGGAATATATTCAAATATAAACTACACAGAAGCATTCTGTGAAACTTCTTTCTGATCTGAGCATTCAGCTAACAGAGTTAAACCATACTTTTGATTGAGCAGTTTTGAAACACTCTGTCTGTAGAAAATGCAACTGGACATTCGTAGCGCTAAGTGGGTAATAGTGGAAAAAAGAATATGTTCAAATATAAACTACACAGAAGCATTGTATGAAACTTCTTTCTGTTCTGTGCATTCAACTAACAGAGTTGAACCTTACTTTGGATTGAGCCTTTCTGAAACACTCTTTCTGTAGAAACTGCAATTGGACATTCTGAGCGCTAAGAGGCCTATATTGGGAAAAATAATATCTTCAAATAAAAACTACACAGAAGCATTGTGTGAAACTTATTTCTGATATGTTCATTAAGCTAACAGAGTTAAACCATACTTTTGATTGCGCAGTTCTGAACACACTTTCTGCAGAAAATGCAAGTGGACATTCGGAGCGCTAAGAGGGTAATAGTGGAAAAAGGAATATATTCAAATATAAACTACACAGTAGCATTCTGTGAAAATTCTTTCTGTTCTGTGCATTCAACTAACAGATTTGAACCTTACTTTTGATTGAGCCGTTCTGAAACACTCTTTCTGTAGAAACTGCAATTGGACATGCTAAGCGCTAAGAGGCCTACATTGGGAAAAAGAATATCTTCAAATAAAAACTACACAGATGCATTCTGTGAAACTTATTTCTGATCTGTAAATTCAGTTAACAGAGATAAAACATATTTTTGATTGAGCAGTTATGAAACACTCTTTTTGTAGAAAATGCAAGTGGAGATTCGGAGCGCTAAGAGGGTAATAGTGGAAAAAGGAATGTCTTCAAATATAAACTACACAGAATCATTCGGTGAAACTTCTTTCTGATCTGTGCATTCAGCTAACAGAGTTAAACCATACTTTTGATTGAGCAGATCTGAACACTCTTTCTGTAGAAAATGCAACTGGACATTTGGAGCGCTAAGAGCGTAGTAGTGGAAAAAGGAATATATTCAAATATAAACTACACAGAAGCATTCTGTGAAAATTCTTTCTGTTCTGAGCATTCAGCTAACAGAGTTAAACCATACTTTTGATTGAGCAGTTTTGAAACACTCTGTCTGTAGAAAATGCAACTGGACATTCGTAGCGCTAAGTGGGTAATAGTGGAAAAAAGAATATGTTCAAATATAAACTACACAGAAGCATTGTATGAAACTACTTTCTGTTCTGTGCATTCAACTAACAGAGTTGAACCTTACTTTTGATTGAGCCGTTCTGAAGCACTCTTTCTGTAGAAACTGCAATTGGACATTCTGAGCGCTAAGAGGCCTATATTGGGAAAAAGAATGTCTACAAATAAAAACTACACAGAAGAATTGTGTGAAACTTCTTTCTGTTCTGTTTGTTCAACTAAAAGAGTTGAACCTTAGTTTTGATTGAGCCGTTCTGAAACACTCTTTCTGTAGAAAATGCAAGTGGAGATTCGGAGCGCTAAGAGGGTAATAGTGGAAAAAGGAATGTCTCCAAATATAAACTACACAGAATCATTCTGTGAAACTTCTTTCTGATCTGTGCATTCAGCTAACAGAGTTAAACCATACTTTTGATTGAGCAGATCTGAACACTCTTTCTGTAGAAAATGCAACTGGACATTTGGAGCGCTAAGAGAGTAGTAGTGGAAAAAGGAATATATTCAAATATAAACTACACAGAAGCATTCTGTGAAACTTCTTTCTGATCTGAGCATTCAGCTAACAGATTTAAACCATACTTTTGATTGAGCAGTTTTGAAACACTCTGTCTGTAGTAAATGCAACTGGACCTTCGTAGCGCTAAGTGGGTAATAGTGGAAAAAAGAATATGTTCAAATATAAACTACACAGAAGCATTGTATGAAACTTCTTTCTGTTCTGTGCATTCAACTAACAGAGTTGAACCTTACATTTGATTGAGCCTTTCTGAAACACTCTTTCTGTAGAAACTGCAATTGGACATTCTGAGCGCCAAGAGGCCTATATGGGGAAAAATAATATCTTCAAATAAAAACTACACAGAAGCATTGTGTGAAACTTATTTCTGATATGTTCATTAAGCTAACAGAGTTAAACCATACTTTTGATTGCGCAGTTCTGAACACTCTTTCTGTAGAAAATGCAAGTGGACATTCGGAGCGCTAAGAGGGTAATAGTGGAAAAAGGAATATATTCAAATATAAACTACACAGTAGCATTCTGTGAAAATTCTTTCTGTTCTGTGCATTCAACTAACAGAGTTGAACCTTACTTTTGATTGAGCCGTTCTGAAACACTCTTTCTGTAAAAACTGCAATTGGACATGCTAAGCGCTAAGAGGCCTACATTGGGAAAAAGAATATCTTCAAATAAAAACTACACAGATGCATTCTGTGAAACTTATTTCTGATCTGTAAATTCAGCTAACAGAGATAAAACATATTTTTGATTGAGCAGTTATGAAACACTCTTTTTGTAGAAAATGCAAGTGGAGATTCGGAGCGCTAAGAGGGTAATAGTGGAAAAAGGAATGTCTTCAAATATAAACTACACAGAATCATTCGGTGAAACTTCTTTCTGGTCTGTGCATTCAGCTAACAGAGTTAAACCATACTTTTGATTGAGCAGATCTGAACACTCTTTCTGTAGAAAATGCAACTGGACATTTGGAGCGCTAAGAGCGTATTAGTGGAAAAAGGAATATATTCTAATATAAACTACACAGAAGCATTCTGTGAAACTTCTTTCTGATCTGAGCATTCAGCTAACAGAGTTAAACCATACTTTTGATTGAGCAGTTTTGAAACACTCTGTCTGTAGAAAATGCAACTGGACATTCGTAGCGCTAAGTGGGTAATAGTGGAAAAAAGAATATGTTCAAATATAAACTACACAGAAGCATTGTATGATACTTCTTTCTGTTCTGTGCATTCAACTAACAGAGTTGAACCTTACTTTTGATTGAGTCGTTCTGAAACACTCTTTCTGTAAAAACTGCAATTGGACATGCTAAGCGCTAAGAGGCCTACATTGGGAAAAAGAATATCTTCAAATAAAAACTACACAGATGCATTCTGTGAAAGTTATTTCTGATCTGTAAATTCAGTTAACAGAGATAAAACATATTTTTGATTGAGCAGTTATGAAACACTCTTTTTGTAGAAAATGCAAGTGGAGATTCGGAGCGCTAAGAGGGTAATAGTGGAAAAAGGAATGTCTTCAAATATAAACTACACAGAATCATTCGGTGAAACTTCTTTCTGGTCTGTGCATTCAGCTAACAGAGTTAAACCATACTTTTGATTGAGCAGATCTGAACACTCTTTCTGTAGAAAATGCAACTGGACATTTGGAGCGCTAAGAGCGTATTAGTGGAAAAAGGAATATATTCTAATATAAACTACACAGAAGCATTCTGTGAAACTTCTTTCTGATCTGAGCATTCAGCTAACAGAGTTAAACCATACTTTTGATTGAGCAGTTTTGAAACACTCTGTCTGTAGAAAATGCAACTGGACATTCGTAGCGCTAAGTGGGTAATAGTGGAAAAAAGAATATGTTCAAATATAAACTACACAGAAGCATTGTATGAAACTTCTTTCTGTTCTGTGCATTCAACTAACAGAGTTGAACCTTACTTTGATTGAGCCGTTCTGAAACACTCTTTCTGTAGAAACTGCAATTGGACATTCTGAGCGCTAAGAGGCCTATATTGGGAAAAATAATATCTTCAAATAAAAACTACACAGAAGCATTGTGTGAAACTTATTTCTGATATGTTCATTAAGCTAACAGAGTTAAACCATACTTTTGATTGCGCAGTTCTGAACACTCTTTCTGTAGAAAATGCAAGTGGACATTCGGAGCGCTAAGAGGGTAATAGTGGAAAAAGGAATATATTCAAATATAAACTTCACAGTAGCATTCTGTGAAAATTCTTTCTGTTCTGTGCATTCAACTAACAGAGTTGAACCTTACTTTTGATTGAGCCGTTCTGAAACACTCTTTCTGTAGAAATTGCAATTGGACATGCTAAGCGCTAAGAGGCCAACATTGGGAAAAAGAATATCTTCAAATAAAAATTACACAGATGCATTCTGTTAAACTTATTTCTGATCTGTAAATTCAGTTAACAGAGATAAAACATATTTTTGATTGAGCATTTATGAAACACTCTTTTTGTAGAAAATGCAAGTGGAGATTCGGAGCGCTAAGTGAGTAATAGTGGAAAAAGGAATGTCTTCAAATATAAACTACACAGAATCATTCGGTGAAACTTCTTTCTGATCTGTGCATTCACCTAACAGAGTTAAACCATACTTTTGATTGAGCAGATCTGAACACTCTTTCTGTAGAAAATGCAACTGGACATTTGGAGCGCTAAGAGCGTAGTAGTGGAAAAAGGAATATATTCAAATATAAACTACACAGAAGCATTCTGTGAAACTTCTTTCTGATCTGAGCATTCAGCTAACAGAGTTAAACCATACTTTTGATTGAGCAGTTTTGAAACACTCTGTCTGTAGAAAATGCAACTGGACATTCGTAGCGCTAAGTGGGTAATAGTGGAAAAAAGAATATGTTCAAATATAAACTACACAGAAGCATTGTATGAAACTTCTTTCTGTTCTGTGCATTCAACTAACAGAGTTGAACCTTACTTTTGATTGAGCCGTTCTGAAACACTCTTTCTGTAGAAACTGCAATTGGACATTCTGAGCGCTAAGAGGCCTATATTGGGAAAAAGAATGTCTACAAATAAAAACAACACAGAAGAATTGTGTGAAACTTCTTTTTGTTCTGTTTGTTGAACTAAAAGAGTTGAACCTTAGTTTTGATTGAGCCGTTCTGAAACACTCTTTCTGTAGAAAATGCAAGTGGAGATTCAGAGCGTTAAGAGGTTAATAGTGGAAAAAGGAATGTCTCCAAATATAAACTACACAGAATCATTCTGTGAAACATCTTTCTGATCTGTGCATTCAGCTAACAGAGTTAAACCATACTTTTGATTGAGCAGATCTGAACACTCTTTCTGTAGAAAATGCAACTGGACATTTGGAGCGCTAAGAGAGTAGTAGTGGAAAAAGTAATATATTCAAATATAAACTACACAGAAGCATTCTGTGAAACTTCTTTCTGATCTGAGCATTCAGCTAACAGAATTAAACCATACTTTTGATTGAGCAGTTGTGAAACACTCTGTCTGTAGAAAATGCAACTGGACCTTCGTAGCGCTAAGTGGGTAATAGTGGAAAAAAGAATATGTTCAAATATAAACTACACAGAAGCATTGTATGAAACTTCTTTCTCTTCTGTGCATTCAACTAACAGAGTTGAACCTTACTTTGGATTGAGCCTTTCTGAAACACTCTTTCTGTAGAAACTGCAATTGGACATTCTGAGCGCTAAGAGGCCTATATTGGGAAAAATAATATCTCCAAAAAAAACTACACAGAAGCATTGTGTGAAACTTACTTCTGATATGTTCATTTAGCTAACAGAGTTAAACCATACTTTTGATTGCGCAGTTCTGAACACTCTTTCTGTAGAAAATGCAACTGGACATTTGGAGCGCTAAGAGAGTAGTAGTGGAAAAAGGAATATATTCAAATATAAACTACACAGAAGCATTCTGTGAAACTTCTTTCTGATCTGAGCATTCAGCTAACAGAGTTAAACCATACTTTTGATTGAGCAGTTTTGAAACACTCTGTCTGTAGAAAATGCAACTGGACATTCGTAGCGCTAAGTGGGTAATAGTGGAAAAAAGAATATGTTCAAATATAAACTACACAGAAGCATTGTATGAAACTTCTTTCTGTTCTGTGCATTCAACTAACAGAGTTGAACCTTACTTTTGATTGAGCCGTTCTGAAACACTCTTTCTGTAGAAATTGCAATTGGACATGCTAAGCGCTAAGAGGCCAACATTGGGAAAAAGAATATCTTCAACTAAAAACTACACAGATGCATTCTGTGAAACTTATTTCTGATCTGTAAATTCATTTAATAGAGATAAAAGATATTTTTGATTGAGCAGTTATGAAACACTCTTTTTGTAGAAAATGCAAGTGGAGATTCGGAGCGCTAAGAGGGTAATAGTGGAAAAAGGAATGTCTTCAAATGTAAACTACACAGAATCATTCGGTGAAACTTCTTTCTGATCTGTGCATTCAACTAACAGAGTTAAACCATACTTTTGATTGAGCAGATCTGAACACTCTTTCTGTAGAAAATGCAACTGGACATTTGGAGCGCTAAGAGCGTAGTAGTGGAAAAAGGAATATATTCAAATATAAACTACACAGAAGCATTCTGTGAAACTTCTTTCTGATCTGAGCATTCAGCTAACAGAGTTAAACCATACTTTTGATTGAGCAGTTTTGAAACACTCTGACTTTAGAAAATGCAACTGGACATTCGTAGCGCTAAGTGGGTAATAGTGGAAAAAGGAATATGTTCAAATATAAACTACACAGAAGCATTGTATGAAACTTCTTTCTGTTCTGTGCATTCAACTAACAGAGTTGAACCTTACTTTTGATTGAGCCGTTCTGAAACACTCTTTCTGTAGAAACTGCAATTGGACATTCTGAGCGCTAAGAGGCCTATATTGGGAAAAATAATATCTTCAAATAAAAACTACACAGAAGCATTGTTTGAAACTTATTTCTGATATGTTCATTAAGCTAACAGAATTAAACCATACTTTTGATTGCGCAGTTCTGAACACTCTTTCTGTAGAAAATGCAAGTGGACATTCGTAGCGCTAAGAGGGTAATAGTGGAAAAAGGAATATATTCAAATATAAACTACACAGTAGCATTCTGTGAAAATTCTTTCTGTTCTGTGCATTCAACTAACAGAGTTGAACCTTACTTTTGATTGAGCCGTTCTGAAACACTCTTTCTGTAGAAACTGCAATTGGACATGCTAAGCGCTAAGAGGCCTACATTGGGAAAAAGAATATCTTCAAATAAAAACTACACAGATGCATTCTGTGAAACTTATTTCTGATCTGTAAATTCAGTTAACAGAGATAAAACATATTTTTGATTGAGCAGTTATGAAACACTCTTTTTGTAGAAAATGCAAGTGGAGATTCGGAGCGCTAAGAGGGTAATAGTGGAAAAAGTAATGTCTTCAAATATAAACTACACAGAATCATTCGGTGAAACTTCTTTCTGATCTGTGCATTCAGCTAACAGAGTTAAACCATACTTTTGATTGAGCAGATCTGAACACTCTTTCTGTAGAAAATGCAACTGGACATTTGGAGCGCTAAGAGAGTAGTAGTGGAAAAAGGAATATATTCAAATATAAACTACACAGAAGCATTCTGTGAAACTTCTTTCTGATCTGAGCATTCACCTAACAGAATTAAACCATACTTTTGATTGAGCAGTTTTGAAACACTCTGTCTGTAGAAAATGCAACTGGACATTCGTAGCGCTATGTGGGTAATAGTGGAAAAAAGAATATGTTCAAATATAAACTACACAGATGCATTGTATGAAACTTCCTTCTGTTCTGTGCATTCAACTAACAGAGTTGAACCTTACTTTTGATTGAGCCGTTCTGAAACACTCTTTCTGTAGAAACTGCAATTGGACATTCTGAGCGCTAGGAGGCCTATATTGGGAAAAAGAATGTCTACAAATAAAAACTACACAGAAGAATTGTGTGAAACTTCTTTCTGTTCTGTTTGTTCAACTAAAAGAGTTGAACCTTAGTTTTGATTGAGCCGTTCTGAAACACTCTTTCTGTAGAAAATTCAAGTGGAGATTCGGAGCGCTAAGAGGGTAATAGTGGAAAAAGGAATGTCTCCAAATATAAACTACACAGAATCATTCTGTGAAACATCTTTCTGATCTGTGCATTCAGCTAACAGAGTTAAACCATACTTTTGATTGAGCAGATCTGAACACTCTTTCTGTAGAAAATGCAACTGGACATTTGGAGCGCTAAGAGAGTAGTAGTGGAAAAAGTAATATATTCAAATATAAACTACACAGAAGCATTCTGTGAAACTTCTTTCTGATCTGAGCATTCAGCTAACAGAATTAAACCATACTTTTGATTGAGCAGTTGTGAAACACTCTGTCTGTAGAAAATGCAACTGGACCTTCGTAGCGCTAAGTGGGTAATAGTGGAAAAAAGAATATGTTCAAATATAAACTACACAGAAGCATTGTATGAAACTTCTTTCTCTTCTGTGCATTCAACTAACAGAGTTGAACCTTACTTTGGATTGAGCCTTTCTGAAACACTCTTTCTGTAGAAACTGCAATTGGACATTCTGAGCGCTAAGAGGCCTATATTGGGAAAAATAATATCTCCAAAAAAAACTACACAGAAGCATTGTGTGAAACTTATTTCTGATATGTTCATTTAGCTAACAGAGTTAAACCATACTTTTGATTGCGCAGTTCTGAACACTCTTTCTGTAGAAAATGCAACTGGACATTTGGAGCGCTAAGAGAGTAGTAGTGGAAAAAGGAATATATTCAAATATAAACTACACAGAAGCATTCTGTGAAACTTCTTTCTGATCTGAGCATTCAGCTAACAGAGTTAAACCATACTTTTGATTGAGCAGTTTTGAAACACTCTGTCTGTAGAAAATGCAACTGGACATTCGTAGCGCTAAGTGGGTAATAGTGGAAAAAAGAATATGTTCAAATATAAACTACACAGAAGCATTGTATGAAACTTCTTTCTGTTCTGTGCATTCAACTAACAGAGTTGAACCTTACTTTTGATTGAGCCTTTCTGAAACACTTTTTCTGTAGAAACTGCAATTGGACATTCTGAGCGTTAAGAGGCCTATATTGGGAAAAATAATATCTTCAAATAAAAACTACACAGAAGCATTGTGTGAAACTTATTTCTGATATGTTCATTAAGCTAACAGAGTTAAACCATACTTTTGATTGCGCAGTTCTGAACACTCTTTCTGTAGAAAATGCAAGTGGACATTCGGAGCGCTAAGAGGGTAATAGTGGAAAAAGGACTATATTCAAATATAAACTACACAGTAGCATTCTGTGAAAATTCTTTCTGTTCTGTGCATTCAACTAACAGAGTTGAACCTTACTTTTGATTGAGCCGTTCTGAAACACTCTTTCTGTAGAAATTGCAATTGGACATGCTAAGCGCTAAGAGGCCAACATTGGGAAAAAGAATATCTTCAACTAAAAACTACACAGATGCATTCTGTGAAACTTATTTCTGATCTGTAAATTCATTTAATAGAGATAAAAGATATTTTTGATTGAGCAGTTATGAAACACTCTTTTTGTAAAAATGCAAGTGGAGATTCGGAGCGCTAAGAGGGTAATAGTGGAAAAAGGAATGTCTTCAAATGTAAACTACACAGAATCATTCGGTGAAACTTCTTTCTGATCTGTGCATTCAACTAACAGAGTTAAACCATACTTTTGATTGAGCAGATCTGAACACTCTTTCTGTAGAAAATGCAACTGGACATTTGGAGCGCTAAGAGCGTAGTAGTGGAAAAAGGAATATATTCAAATATAAACTACACAGAAGCATTCTGTGAAACTTCTTTCTGATCTGAGCATTCAGCTAACAGAGTTAAACCATACTTTTGATTGAGCAGTTTTGAAACACTCTGACTTTAGAAAATGCAACTGGACATTCGTAGCGCTAAGTGGGTAATAGTGGAAAAAGGAATATGTTCAAATATAAACTACACAGAAGCATTGTATGAAACTTCTTTCTGTTCTGTGCATTCAACTAACAGAGTTGAACCTTACTTTTGATTGAGCCGTTCTGAAACACTCTTTCTGTAGAAACTGCAATTGGACATTCTGAGCGCTAAGAGGCCTATATTGGGAAAAATAATATCTTCAAATAAAAACTACACAGAAGCATTGTTTGAAACTTATTTCTGATATGTTCATTAAGCTAACAGAATTAAACCATACTTTTGATTGCGCAGTTCTGAACACTCTTTCTGTAGAAAATGCAAGTGGACATTCGTAGCGCTAAGAGGGTAATAGTGGAAAAAGGAATATATTCAAATATAAACTACACAGTAGCATTCTGTGAAAATTCTTTCTGTTCTGTGCATTCAACTAACAGAGTTGAACCTTACTTTTGATTGAGCCGTTCTGAAACACTCTTTCTGTAGAAACTGCAATTGGACATGCTAAGCGCTAAGAGGCCTACATTGGGAAAAAGAATATCTTCAAATAAAAACTACACAGATGCATTCTGTGAAACTTATTTCTGATCTGTAAATTCAGTTAACAGAGATAAAACATATTTTTGATTGAGCAGTTATGAAACACTCTTTTTGTAGAAAATGCAAGTGGAGATTCGGAGCGCTAAGAGGGTAATAGTGGAAAAAGTAATGTCTTCAAATATAAACTACACAGAATCATTCGGTGAAACTTCTTTCTGATCTGTGCATTCAGCTAACAGAGTTAAACCATACTTTTGATTGAGCAGATCTGAACACTCTTTCTGTAGAAAATGCAACTGGACATTTGGAGCGCTAATTGCGTAGTAGTGGAAAAAGGAATATATTCAAATATAAACTACACAGAAGCATTCTGTGAAACTTCTTTCTGATCTGAGCATTCAGCTAACAGAATTAAACCATACTTTTGATTGAGCAGTTTTGAAACACTCTGTCTGTAGAAAATGCAACTGGACATTCGTAGCGCTATGTGGGTAATAGTGGAAAAAAGAATATGTTCAAATATAAACTACACAGATGCATTGTATGAAACTTCCTTCTGTTCTGTGCATTCAACTAACAGAGTTGAACCTTACTTTTGATTGAGCCGTTCTGAAACACTCTTTCTGTAGAAACTGCAATTGGACATTCTGAGCGCTAGGAGACCTATATTGGGAAAAAGAATGTCTACAAATAAAAACTACACAGAAGAATTGTGTGAAACTTCTTTCTGTTCTGTTTGTTCAACTAAAAGAGTTGAACCTTAGTTTTGATTGAGCCGTTCTGAAACACTCTTTCTGTAGAAAATTCAAGTGGAGATTCGGAGCGCTAAGAGGGTAATAGTGGAAAAAGGAATGTCTCCAAATATAAACTACACAGAATCATTCTGTGAAACTTCTTTCTGATCTGTGCATTCATCTAACAGAGTTAAACCATACTTTTGATTGAGCAGATCTGAACACTCTTTCTGTAGAAAATGCAACTGGACATTTGGAGCGCTAAGAGAGTAGTAGTGGAAAAAGGAATATATTCAAATATAAACTACACAGAAGCATTCTGTGAAACTTCCTTCTGATCTGAGCATTCAGCTAACAGAGTTAAACCATACTTTTGATTGAGCAGTTTTGAAACACTCTGTCTGTAGAAAATGCAACTGGACATTCGTAGCGCTAAGTGGGTAATAGTGGAAAAAAGAATATGTTCAAATATAAACTACACAGAAGCATTGTATGAAACTTCTTTCTGTTCTGTGCATTCAACTAACAGAGTTGAACCTTACTTTTGATTGAGCCGTTCTGAAACACTCTTTCTGTAGAAACTGCAATTGGACATTCTGAGCGCTAAGAGGCCTATATTGGGAAAAAGAATGTCTACAAATAAAAACTACACAGAAGAATTGTGTGAAACTTATTTCTGTTCTGTTTGTTCAACTAAAAGAGTTGAACCTTACTTTGATTGAGCCGTTCTGAAACACTCTTTCTGTAGAAAATGCAAGTGGAGATTCGGAGCGCTAAGAGGGTAATAGTGGAAAAAGGAATGTCTCCAAATATAAACTACACAGAATCATTCTGTGAAATTTCTTTCTGATCTGTGCATTCAGCTAACAGAGTTAAACCATACTTTTGATTGAGCAGATCTGAACACTCTTTCTCTAGAAAATGCAACTGGACATTTGGAGCGCTAAGAGAATAGTAGTGGAAAAAGGAATATATTCAAATATAAACTACACAGAAGCATTCTGTGAAACTTCTTTCTGATCTGAGCATTCAGCTAACAGAGTTAAACCATACTTTTGATTGAGCAGCTTTGAAACACCCTGTGTGTAGAAAATGCAACTGGACATTCGTAGCGCTAAGTGGGTAATAGTGGAAAAAAGAATATGTTCAAATATAAACTACACAGAAGCATTGTATGAAACTTCTTTCTGTTCTGTGCATTCAACTAACAGAGTTGAACCTTACATTTGATTGAGCCTTTCTGAAACACTCTTTCTGTAGAAACTGCAATTGGACATTCTGAGCGCTAAGAGGCCTCTATTGGGAAAAATAATATCTTCAAATAAAAACTACACAGAAGCATTGTGTGAAACTTATTTCTGATATGTTCATTAAGCTAACAGAGTTAAACCATACCTTTGATTGCGCAGTTCTGAACACTCTTTCTGTAGAAAACGCAAGTGGACATTCGGAGCGCTAAGAGGGTAATAGTGGAAAAAGGAATGTCTTCAAATATAAACTACACAGAATCATTCGGTGACACTTCTTTCTGATCTGTGCATTCAGCTAACAGAGTTAAACCATACTTTTGATTGAGCAGATCTGAACACTCTTTCTGTAGAAAATGCAACTGGACATTTGGAGCGCTAAGAGAGTAGTAGTGGAAAAAGGAATATATTCAAATATAAACTACACAGAAGCATTGTATGAAACTTCTTTCTGTTCTGTGCATTCAACTAACAGAGTTGAACCTTACTTTTGATTGAGCCTTTCTGAAACACTCTTTCTGTAGAAACTGCAATTGGACATTCTGAGCGCTAAGAGGCCTCTATTTGGAAAAATAATATCTTCAAATAAAAACTACACAGAAGCATTGTGTGAAACTTATTTGTGATATGTTCATTAAGCTAACAGAGTTAAACCATACTTTTGATTGCGCAGTTCTGAACACTCTTTCTGTAGAAAATGTAAGTGGACATTCGGAGCGCTAAGAGGGTAATAGTGGAAAAAGGAATATATTCAAATATAAACTACACAGTAGCATTCTGTGAAAATTCTTTCTGTTCTGTGCATTCAACTAACAGAGTTGAACCTTACTTTTGATTTAGCCGTTCTGAAACACACTTTCTGTAGAAACTGCAATTGGACATGCTAAGCGCTAAGAGGCCTACATTGGGAAAAAGAATATCTTCAAATAAAAACTACACAGATGCATTCTGTGAAACTTATTGCTGATCTGTAAATTCAGTTAACAGAGATAAAACATATTTTTGATTGAGCAGTTATGAAACACTCTTTTTGTAGAAAATGCAAGTGGAGATTCGGAGCGCTAAGAGGGTAATAGTGGAAAAATGAATGTCTTCAAATATAAACGACACAGAATCATTCGGTGAAACTTCTTTCTGATCTGTGCATTCAGCTAACAGAGTTGAACCTTACTTTTGATTGAGCCATTCTGAAACACTCTTTCTGTAGAAACTGCAATTGGACATTCTGAGCGCAAAGAGGCCTATATTGGGAAAATGAATGTCTACAAATAAAAACTACACAGAAGAATTGTGTGAAACTTCTTTCTGTTCTGTTTGTTCAACTAAAAGAGTTGAACCTTAGTTTTGATTGAGCCGTTCTGAAACACTCTTTCTGTAGAAAATGTAAGTGGAGATTCGGAGCGCTAAGAGGGTAATAGTGGAAAAAGGAATGTCTCCAAATATAAACTAAACAGAATCATTCTGTGAAACTTCTTTCTGATCTGTGCATTCAGCTAACAGAGTTAAACCATACTTTTGATTGAGCAGATCTGAACACTCTTTCTGTAGAAAATGCAACTGGACATTTGGTGCGCTAAGAGAGTAGTAGTGGAAAAAGGAATATATTCAAATATAAACTACACAGAAGCATTCTGTGAAACTTCTTTCTGATCTGAGCATTCAGCTAACAGAGTTAAACCATACTTTTGATTGAGCAGTTTTGAAACAGTCTGTCTGTAGAAAATGCAACTGGACATTCGTAGCGCTAAGTGGGTAATAGTGGAAAAAAGAATATGTTCAAATATAAACTACACAGAAGCATTGTATGAAACTTCTTTCTGTTCTGTGCATTCAACTAACAGAGTTGAACCTTACTTTTGATTGAGCCTTTCTGAAACACTCTTTCTGTAGAAACTGCAATTGGACATTCTGAGCGCTAAGAGGCCTCTATTGGGAAAAATAATATCTTCAAATAAAAACTACACAGAAGCATTGTGTGAAACTTATTTCTGATATGTTCATTAAGCTAACAGAGTTAAACCATACTTTTGATTGCGCAGTTCTGAACACTCTTTCTGTAGAAAATGCAAGTGGACATTCGGAGCGCTAAGAGGGTAATAGTGGAAAAAGGAATATATTCAAATATAAACTACACAGTAGCATTCTGTGAAAATTCATTCTGTTCTGTGCATTCAACTAACAGAGTAGAACCTTACTTTTGATTGAGCCGTTCTGAAACACTCTTTCTGTAGAAACTGCAATTGGACATGCTAAGCGCTAAGAGGCCTACATTGGGAAAAAGAATATCTTCAAATAAAAACTACACAGATGCATTCTGTGAAACTTATTTCTGATCTGTAAATTCAGTTAACAGAGATAAAACATATTTTTGATTGAGCAGTTATGAAACACTCTTTTTGTAGAAAATGCAAGTGGAAATTCGGACCGCTAAGAGGGTAATAGTGGAAAAAGGAATGTCTTCAAATATAAACTACACAGAATCATTCGGTGAAACTTCTTTCTGATCTGTGCATTCAGCTAACAGAGTTAAACCATACTTTTGATTGAGCTGATCTGAACACTCTTTCTGTAGAAAATGCAACTGGACATTGGGAGCGCTAAGAGCGTAGTAGTGGAAAAAGGAATATATTCAAATATAAACTACACAGAAGCATTCTGTGAAACTTCTTTCTGATCTGAGCATTCAGCTAACAGAGTTAAACCATACTTTTGATTGAGCAGTTTTGAAACACTCTGTCTGTAGAAAATGCAACTGGACATTCGTAGCGCTAAGTGGGTAATAGTGGAAAAAAGAATATGTTCAAATATACACTACACAGAAGCATTGTATGAAACTTCTTTCTGTTCTGTGCATTCAACTAACAGAGTTGAACCTTACTTTTGATTGAGCCGTTCTGAAACACTCTTTCTGTAGAAACTGCAATTGGACATTCTGAGCGCTAGGAGGCCTATATTGGGAAGAAGAATGTCTACAAATAAAAACTACACAGAAGAATTGTGTGAAATATCTTTCTGTTCTGTTTGTTCAACTAAAAGAGTTGAACCTTAGTTTTGATTGAGCCGTTCTGAAACACTCTTTCTGTAGAAAACGCATGTGGAGATTCGGAGCGCTAAGAGGGTAATAGTGGAAAAAGGAATGTCTCCAAATATAAACTACACAGAATCATTCTGTGAAACTTCTTTCTGATCTGTGCATTCAGCTAACAGAGTTAAACCATACTTTTGATTGAGCAGATCTGAACACTCTTTCTGTAGAAAATGCAACTGGACATTTGGAGCGCTAAGAGAGTAGTAGTGGAAAAAGGAATATATTCAAATATAAACTACACAGAAGCATTCTGTGAAACTTGTTTCTGATCTGAGCATTCAGCTAACAGAGTTAAACCATACTTTTGATTGAGCAGTTTTGAAACACTCTGTCTGTAGAAAATGCAACTGGACATTCGTAGCGCTAAGTGGGTAATAGTGGAAAAAAGAATATGTTCAAATATAAACTACACAGAAGCATTGTATGAAACTTCTTTCTGTTCTGTGCATTCAACTAAAAGAGTTGAACCTTACTTTTGATTGAGCCTTTCTGAAACACTCTTTCTGTAGAAACTGCAATTGGACATTCTGAGCGCTAGGAGGCCTCTATTGGGAAAAATAATATCTTCAAATAAAAACTACACAGAAGAATTGTGTGAAACTTATTTCTGATATGTTCATTAAGCTAACAGAGTTAAACCTTAGTTTTGATTGAGCCGTTCTGAACACTCTTTCTGTAGAAAATGCAAGTGGACATTCGGAGCGCTAAGAGGGTAATAGTGGAAAAAGGAATATATTCAAATATAAACTACACAGTAGCATTCTGTGAAAATTCTTTCTGTTCTGTGCATTCAACTAACAGAGTAGAACCTTACTTTTGATTGAGCCGTTCTGAAACACTCTTTCTGTAGAAACTGCAATTGGACATGCTAAGCGCTAAGAGGCCTACATTGGGAAAAAGAATATCTTCAAATAAAAACTACACAGATGCATTCTGTGAAACTTATTTCTGATCTGTAAATTCAGTTAACAGAGAAAAAACATATTTTTGATTGAGCAGTTATGAAACACACTTTTTGTAGAAAATGCAAGTGGAGATTCGGAGCGCTAAGAGGGTAATAGTGGAAAAAGGAATGTCTTCAAATATAAACTACACAGAATCATTCGGTGAAACTTCTTTCTGATCTGTGCATTCAGCTAACAGAGTTAAACCATACTTTTGATTGAGCAGATCTGAACACTCTTTCTGTAGAAAATGCAACTGGACATTGGGAGCGCTAAGAGCGTAGTAGTGGAAAAAGGAATATATTCAAATATAAACTACACAGAAGCATTCTGTGAAACTTCTTTCTGATCTGAGCATTCAGCTAACAGAGTTAAACCATACTTTTGATTGAGCAGTTTTGAAACACTCTGTCTGTAGAAAATGCAACTGGACATTCGTAGCGCTAAGTGGGTAATAGTGGAAAAAAGAATATGTTCAAATATACACTACACAGAAACATTGTATGAAACTTCTTTCTGTTCTGTGCATTCAACTAACAGAGTTGAACCTTACTTTTGATTGAGCCGTTCTGAAACACTCTTTCTGTAGAAACTGCAATTGGACATTCTGAGCGCTAAGAGGCCTATATTGGGAAAAAGAATGTCTACAAAAAAAACTACACAGAAGAAGTGTGTGAAACTTCTTTCTGTTCTGTTTGTTCAACTAAAAGAGTTGAACCTTAGTTTTGATTGAGCCGTTCTGAAACACTCTTTCTGTAGAAAATGCAAGTGGAGATTCAGAGCGCTAAGAGGGTAATAGTGGAAAAAGGAATGTCTCCAAATATAAACTACACAGAATCATTCTGTGAAACTTCTTTCTGATCTGTGCATTCAGCTAACAGAGTTAAACCATACTTTTGATTGAGCAGATCTGAACACTCTTTCTGTAGAAAATGCAACTGGACATTTGGAGCGCTAAGAGAGTAGTAGTGGAAAAAGGAATATATTCAAATATAAACTACACAGAAGCATTCTGTGAAACTTCTTTCTGATCTGAGCATTCAGCTAACAGAGTTAAACCATATTTTTGATTGAGCAGTTTTGAAACACTCTGTCTGTAGAAAATGCAACTGGACATTCGTAGCGCTAAGTGGGTAATAGTAAAAAAAAAATATGTTCAAATATAAACTACACAGAAGAATTGTATGAAACTTCTTTCGGTTCTGTGCATTCAACTAACAGAGTTGAACCTTACTTTTGATTGAGCCTTTCTGAAACACTCTTTCTGTAGAAACTGCAATTGGACATTCTGAGCGCTAAGTGGCCTCTATTGGGAAAAATAATATCTTCAAATAAAAACTACACAGAAGCATTGTGTGAAACTTATTTCTGATATGTTCATTAAGCTAACAGAGTTAAAGCATACTTTTGATTGCGCAGTTCTGAACACTCTTTCTGTAGAAAATGCAAGTGGACATTCGGAGCGCTAAGAGGGTAATAGTGGAAAAAGGAATATATTCTAATATAAACTACACAGTAGCCTTCTGTGAAAATTCATTCTGTTCTGTGCATTCAACTAACAGAGTAGAACCTTACTTTTGATTGAGCCGTTCTGAAACACTCTTTCTGTAGAAACTGCAATTGGACATGCTAAGCGCTAAGAGGCCTACATTGGGAAAAAGAATATCTTCAAATAAAAACTACACAGATGCATTCTGTGAAACTTATTTCTGATCTGTAAATTCAGTTAACAGAGATAAAACATAGTTTTGATTGAGCAGTTATGAAACACTCTTTTTGTAGAAAATGCAAGTGGAAATTCGGACCGCTAAGAGGGTAATAGTGGAAAAAGGAATGTCTTCAAATATAAACTACACAGAATCATTTGGTGAAACTTCTTTCTGATCTGTGCATTCAGCTAACAGAGTTAAACAATACTTTTGATTGAGCAGATCTGAACACTCTTTCTGTAGAAAATGCAACTGGACATTGGGAGCGCTAAGAGCGTAGTAGTGGAAAAAGGAATATATTCAAATATAAACTACACAGAAGCATTCTGTGAAACTTCTTTCTGATCTGAGCATTCAGCTAACAGAGTTAAACCATACTTTTGATTGAGCAGTTTTGAAACACTCTGTCTGTAGAAAATGCAACTGGACATTCGTAGCGCTAAGTGGGTAATAGTGGAAAAAAGAATATGTTCAAATATACACTACACAGAAGCATTGTATGAAACTTCTTTCTGTTCTGTGCATTCAACTAACAGAGTTGAACCTTACTTTTGATTGAGCCGTTCTGAAACACTCTTTCTGTAGAAACTGCAATTGGACATTCTGAGCGCTAGGAGGCCTATATTGGGAAAAAGAATGTCTACAAATAAAAACTACACAGAAGAATTGTGTGAAACTTCTTTCTGTTCTGTTTGTTCAACTAAAAGAGTTGAACCTTAGTTTTGATTGAGCCGTTCTGAAACACTCTTTCTGTAGAAAACGCAAGTGGAGATTCGGAGCGCTAAGAGGATAATAGTGGAAAAAGGAATGTCTCCAAATATAAACTACACAGAATCATTCTGTGAAACTTCTTTCTGATCTGTGCATTCAGCTAACAGAGTTAAACCATACTTTTGATTGAGCAGATCTGAACACTCTTTCTGTAGAAAATGCAACTGGACATTTGGAGCGCTAAGAGAGTAGTAGTGGAAAAAGGAATATATTCAAATATAAACTACACAGAACCATTCTGTGAAGCTTGTTTCTGATCTGAGCATTCAGCTAACAGAGTTAAACCATACTTTTGATTGAGCAGTTTTGAAACACTCTGTCTGTAGAAAATGCAACTGGACATTCGTAGCGCTAAGTGGGTAATAGTGGAAAAAAGAATATGTTCAAATATAAACTACACAGAAGCATTGTATGAAACTTCTTTCTGTTCTGTGCATTCAACTAACAGAGTTGAACCTTACTTTTGATTGAGCCTTTCTGAAACACTCTTTCTGTAGAAACTGCAATTGGACATTCTGAGCGCTAAGAGGCCTCTATTGGTAAAAATAATATCTTCAAATAAAAACTACACAGAAGCATTGTGTGAAACTTATTTCTGATATGTTCATTAAGCTAACAGAGTTAAACCATACTTTTGATTGCGCAGTTCTGAACACTCTTTCTGTAGAAAATGCAAGTGGACATTCGGAGCGCTAAGAGGGTAATAGTGGAAAAAGGAATATATTCATATATAAACTACACAGTAGCATTCTGTGAAAATTCTTTCTGTTCTGTGCATTCAACTAACAGAGTTGAACCTTACTTTTGATTGAGCCGTTCTGAAACACTCTTTCTGTAGAAACTGCAATTGGACATGCTAAGCGCTAAGAGGCCTACATTGGGAAAAAGAATATCTTCAAATAAAAACTACACAGATGCATTCTCTGAAACTTATTTCTGATCTGTAAATTCAGTTAACAGAGAAAAAACATATTTTTGATTGAGCAGTTATGAAACACACTTTTTGTAGAAAATGCAAGTGGAGATTCGGAGCGCTAAGAGGGTAATAGTGGAACAAGGAATGTCTTCAAATATAAACTACACAGAATCGTTCGGTGAAACTTCTTTCTGATCTGTGCATTCAGCTAACAGAGTTAAACCATACTTTTGATTGAGCAGATCTGAACACTCTTTCTGTAGAAAATGCAACTGGACATTGGGAGCGCTAAGAACGTAGTAGTGGAAAAAGGAATATATTCAAATATAAACTACACAGAAGCATTCTGTGAAACTTCTTTCTGATCTGAGCATTCAGCTAACAGAGTTAAACCATACTTTTGATTGAGCAGTTTTGAAACACTCTGTCTGTAGAAAATGCAACTGGACATTCGTAGCGCTAAGTGGGTAATAGTGGAAAAAAGAATATGTTCAAATATACACTACACAGAAACATTGTATGAAACTTCTTTCTGTTCTGTGCATTCAACTAACAGAGTTGAACCTTACTTTTGATTGAGCCGTTCTGAAACACTCTTTCTGTAGAAACTGCAATTGGACATTCTGAGCGCTAAGAGGCCTATATTGGGAAAAAGAATGTCTACAAAAAAAACTACACAGAAGAATTGTGTGAAACTTCTTTCTGTTCTGTTTGTTCAACTAAAAGAGTTGAACCTTAGTTTTGATTGAGCCGTTCTGAAACACTCTTTCTGTAGAAAATGCAAGTGGAGATTCAGAGCGCTAAGAGGGTAATAGTGGAAAAAGAATGTCTCCAAATATAAACTACACAGAATCATTCTGTGAAACTTCTTTCTGATCTGTGCATTCAGCTAACAGAGTTAAACCATACTTTTGATTGAGCAGATCTGAACACTCTTTCTGTAGAAAATGCAACTGGACATTTGGAGCGCTAAGAGAGTAGTAGTGGAAAAAGGAATATATTCAAATATAAACTACACAGAAGCATTCTGTGAAACTTCTTTCTGATCTGAGCATTCAGCTAACAGAGTTAAACCATATTTTTGATTGAGCAGTTTTGAAACACTCTGTCTGTAGAAAATGCAACTGGACATTCGTAGCGCTAAGTGGGTAATAGTAAAAAAAAAATATGTTCAAATATAAACTACACAGAAGAATTGTATGAAACTTCTTTCGGTTCTGTGCATTCAACTAACAGAGTTGAACCTTACTTTTGATTGAGCCTTTCTGAAACACTCTTTCTGTAGAAACTGCAATTGGACATTCTGAGCGCTAAGTGGCCTCTATTGGGAAAAATAATATCTTCAAATAAAAACTACACAGAAGCATTGTGTGAAACTTATTTCTGATATGTTCATTAAGCTAACAGAGTTAAACCATACTTTTGATTGCGCAGTTCTGAACACTCTTTCTGTAGAAAATGCAAGTGGACATTCGGAGCGCTAAGAGGGTAATAGTGGAAAAAGGAATATATTCTAATATAAACTACACAGTAGCCTTCTGTGAAAATTCATTCTGTTCTGTGCATTCAACTAACAGAGTAGAACCTTACTTTTGATTGAGCCGTTCTGAAACACTCTTTCTGTAGAAACTGCAATTGGACATGCTAAGCGCTAAGAGGCCTACATTGGGAAAAAGAATATCTTCAAATAAAAACTACACAGATGCATTCTGTGAAACTTATTTCTGATCTGTAAATTCAGTTAACAGAGATAAAACATATTTTTGATTGAGCAGTTATGAAACACTCTTTTTGTAGAAAATGCAAGTGGAAATTCGGACCGCTAAGAGGGTAATAGTGGAAAAAGGAATGTCTTCAAATATAAACTACACAGAATCATTCGGTGAAACTTCTTTCTGATCTGTGCATTCAGCTAACAGAGTTAAACAATACTTTTGATTGAGCAGATCTGAACACTCTTTCTGTAGAAAATGCAACTGGACATTGGGAGCGCTAAGAGCGTAGTAGTGGAAAAAGGAATATATTCAAATATAAACTACACAGAAGCATTCTGTGAAACTTCTTTCTGATCTGAGCATTCAGCTAACAGAGTTAAACCATACTTTTGATTGAGCAGTTTTGAAACACTCTGTCTGTAGAAAATGCAACTGGACATTCGTAGCGCTAAGTGGGTAATAGTGGAAAAAAGAATATGTTCAAATATACACTACACAGAAGCATTGTATGAAACTTCTTTCTGTTCTGTGCATTCAACTAACAGAGTTGAACCTTACTTTTGATTGAGCCGTTCTGAAACACTCTTTCTGTAGAAACTGCAATTGGACATTCTGAGCGCTAGGAGGCCTATATTGGGAAAAAGAATGTCTACAAATAAAAACTACACAGAAGAATTGTGTGAAACTTCTTTCTGTTCTGTTTGTTCAACTAAAAGAGTTGAACCTTAGTTTTGATTGAGCCGTTCTGAAACACTCTTTCTGTAGAAAACGCAAGTGGAGATTCGGAGCGCTAAGAGGATAATAGTGGAAAAAGGAATGTCTCCAAATATAAACTACACAGAATCATTCTGTGAAACTTCTTTCTGATCTGTGCATTCAGCTAACAGAGTTAAACCATACTTTTGATTGAGCAGATCTGAACACTCTTTCTGTAGAAAATGCAACTGGACATTTGGAGCGCTAAGAGAGTAGTAGTGGAAAAAGGAATATATTCAAATATAAACTACACAGAACCATTCTGTGAAGCTTGTTTCTGATCTGAGCATTCAGCTAACAGAGTTAAACCATACTTTTGATTGAGCAGTTTTGAAACACTCTGTCTGTAGAAAATGCAACTGGACATTCGTAGCGCTAAGTGGGTAATAGTGGAAAAAAGAATATGTTCAAATATAAACTACACAGAAGCATTGTATGAAACTTCTTTCTGTTCTGTGCATTCAACTAACAGAGTTGAACCTTACTTTGGATTGAGCCTTTCTGAAACACTCTTTCTGTAGAAACTGCAATTGGACATTCTGAGCGCTAAGAGGCCTCTATTGGGAAAAATAATATCTTCAAATAAAAACTACACAGAAGCATTGTGTGAAACTTATTTCTGATATGTTCATTAAGCTAACAGAGTTAAACCATACTTTTGATTGCGCAGTTCTGAACACTCTTTCTGTAGAAAATGCAAGTGGACATTCGGAGCGCTAAGAGGGTAATAGTGGAAAAAGGAATATATTCATATATAAACTACACAGTAGCATTCTGTGAAAATTCTTTCTGTTCTGTGCATTCAACTAACAGAGTTGAACCTTACTTTTGATTGAGCCGTTCTGAAACACTCTTTCTGTAGAAACTGCAATTGGACATGCTAAGCGCTAAGAGGCCTACATTGGGAAAAAGAATATCTTCAAATAAAAACTACACAGATGCATTCTCTGAAACTTATTTCTGATCTGTAAATTCAGTTAACAGAGAAAAAACATATTTTTGATTGAGCAGTTATGAAACACACTTTTTGTAGAAAATGCAAGTGGAGATTCGGAGCGCTAAGAGGGTAATAGTGGAACAAGGAATGTCTTCAAATATAAACTACACAGAATCATTCGGTGAAACTTCTTTCTGATCTGTGCATTCAGCTAACAGAGTTAAACCATACTTTTGATTGAGCAGATCTGAACACTCTTTCTGTAGAAAATGCAACTGGACATTGGGAGCGCTAAGAACGTAGTAGTGGAAAAAGGAATATATTCAAATATAAACTACACAGAAGCATTCTGTGAAACTTCTTTCTGATCTGAGCATTCAGCTAACAGAGTTAAACCATACTTTTGATTGAGCAGTTTTGAAACACTCTGTCTGTAGAAAATGCAACTGGACATTCGTAGCGCTAAGTGGGTAATAGTGGAAAAAAGAATATGTTCAAATATACACTACACAGAAACATTGTATGAAACTTCTTTCTGTTCTGTGCATTCAACTAACAGAGTTGAACCTTACTTTTGATTGAGCCGTTCTGAAACACTCTTTCTGTAGAAACTGCAATTGGACATTCTGAGCGCTAAGAGGCCTATATTGGGAAAAAGAATGTCTACAAAAAAAACTACACAGAAGAATTGTGTGAAACTTCTTTCTGTTCTGTTTGTTCAACTAAAAGAGTTGAACCTTAGTTTTGATTGAGCCGTTCTGAAACACTCTTTCTGTAGAAAATGCAAGTGGAGATTCAGAGCGCTAAGAGGGTAATAGTGGAAAAAGGAATGTCTCCAAATATAAACTACACAGAATCATTCTGTGAAACTTCTTTCTGATCTGTGCATTCAGCTAACAGAGTTAAACCATACTTTTGATTGAGCAGATCTGAACACTCTTTCTGTAGAAAATGCAACTGGACATTTGGAGCGCTAAGAGAGTAGTAGTGGAAAAAGGAATATATTCAAATATAAACTACACAGAAGCATTCTGTGAAACTTCTTTCTGATCTGAGCATTCAGCTAACAGAGTTAAACCATATTTTTGATTGAGCAGTTTTGAAACACTCTGTCTGTAGAAAATGCAACTGGACATTCGTAGCGCTAAGTGGGTAATAGTAAAAAAAAAATATGTTCAAATATAAACTACACAGAAGAATTGTATGAAACTTCTTTCGGTTCTGTGCATTCAACTAACAGAGTTGAACCTTACTTTTGATTGAGCCTTTCTGAAACACTCTTTCTGTAGAAACTGCAATTGGACATTCTGAGCGCTAAGTGGCCTCTATTGGGAAAAATAATATCTTCAAATAAAAACTACACAGAAGCATTGTGTGAAACTTATTTCTGATATGTTCATTAAGCTAACAGAGTTAAACCATACTTTTGATTGCGCAGTTCTGAACACTCTTTCTGTAGAAAATGCAAGTGGACATTCCGAGCGCTAAGAGGGTAATAGTGGAAAAAGGAATATATTCTAATATAAACTACACAGTAGCCTTCTGTGAAAATTCATTCTGTTCTGTGCATTCAACTAACAGAGTAGAACCTTACTTTTGATTGAGCCGTTCTGAAACACTCTTTCTGTAGAAACTGCAATTGGACATGCTAAGCGCTAAGAGGCCTACATTGGGAAAAAGAATATCTTCAAATAAAAACTACACAGATGCATTCTGTGAAACTTATTTCTGATCTGTAAATTCAGTTAACAGAGATAAAACATATTTTTGATTGAGCAGTTATGAAACACTCTTTTTGTAGAAAATGCAAGTGGAAATTCGGACCGCTAAGAGGGTAATAGTGGAAAAAGGAATGTCTTCAAATATAAACTACACAGAATCATTCGGTGAAACTTCTTTCTGATCTGTGCATTCAGCTAACAGAGTTAAACAATACTTTTGATTGAGCAGATCTGAACACTCTTTCTGTAGAAAATGCAACTGGACATTGGGAGCGCTAAGAGCGTAGTAGTGGAAAAAGGAATATATTCAAATATAAACTACACAGAAGCATTCTGTGAAACTTCTTTCTGATCTGAGCATTCAGCTAACAGAGTTAAACCATACTTTTGATTGAGCAGTTTTGAAACACTCTGTCTGTAGAAAATGCAACTGGACATTCGTAGCGCTAAGTGGGTAATAGTGGAAAAAAGAATATGTTCAAATATACACTACACAGAAGCATTGTATGAAACTTCTTTCTGTTCTGTGCATTCAACTAACAGAGTTGAACCTTACTTTTGATTGAGCCGTTCTGAAACACTCTTTCTGTAGAAACTGCAATTGGACATTCTGAGCGCTAGGAGGCCTATATTGGGAAAAAGAATGTCTACAAATAAAAACTACACAGAAGAATTGTGTGAAACTTCTTTCTGTTCTGTTTGTTCAACTAAAAGAGTTGAACCTTAGTTTTGATTGAGCCGTTCTGAAACACTCTTTCTGTAGAAAACGCAAGTGGAGATTCGGAGCGCTAAGAGGATAATAGTGGAAAAAGGAATGTCTCCAAATATAAACTACACAGAATCATTCTGTGAAACTTCTTTCTGATCTGTGCATTCAGCTAACAGAGTTAAACCATACTTTTGATTGAGCAGATCTGAACACTCTTTCTGTAGAAAATGCAACTGGACATTTGGAGCGCTAAGAGAGTAGTAGTGGAAAAAGGAATATATTCAAATATAAACTACACAGAACCATTCTGTGAAGCTTGTTTCTGATCTGAGCATTCAGCTAACAGAGTTAAACCATACTTTTGATTGAGCAGTTTTGAAACACTCTGTCTGTAGAAAATGCAACTGGACATTCGTAGCGCTAAGTGGGTAATAGTGGAAAAAAGAATATGTTCAAATATAAACTACACAGAAGCATTGTATGAAACTTCTTTCTGTTCTGTGCATTCAACTAACAGAGTTGAACCTTACTTTTGATTGAGCCTTTCTGAAACACTCTTTCTGTAGAAACTGCAATTGGACATTCTGAGCGCTAAGAGGCCTCTATTGGTAAAAATAATATCTTCAAATAAAAACTACACAGAAGCATTGTGTGAAACTTATTTCTGATATGTTCATTAAGCTAACAGAGTTAAACCATACTTTTGATTGCGCAGTTCTGAACACTCTTTCTGTAGAAAATGCAAGTGGACATTCGGAGCGCTAAGAGGGTAATAGTGGAAAAAGGAATATATTCATATATAAACTACACAGTAGCATTCTGTGAAAATTCTTTCTGTTCTGTGCATTCAACTAACAGAGTTGAACCTTACTTTTGATTGAGCCGTTCTGAAACACTCTTTCTGTAGAAACTGCAATTGGACATGCTAAGCGCTAAGAGGCCTACATTGGGAAAAAGAATATCTTCAAATAAAAACTACACAGATGCATTCTCTGAAACTTATTTCTGATCTGTAAATTCAGTTAACAGAGAAAAAACATATTTTTGATTGAGCAGTTATGAAACACACTTTTTGTAGAAAATGCAAGTGGAGATTCGGAGCGCTAAGAGGGTAATAGTGGAACAAGGAATGTCTTCAAATATAAACTACACAGAATCATTCGGTGAAACTTCTTTCTGATCTGTGCATTCAGCTAACAGAGTTAAACCATACTTTTGATTGAGCAGATCTGAACACTCTTTCTGTAGAAAATGCAACTGGACATTGGGAGCGCTAAGAACGTAGTAGTGGAAAAAGGAATATATTCAAATATAAACTACACAGAAGCATTCTGTGAAACTTCTTTCTGATCTGAGCATTCAGCTAACAGAGTTAAACCATACTTTTGATTGAGCAGTTTTGAAACACTCTGTCTGTAGAAAATGCAACTGGACATTCGTAGCGCTAAGTGGGTAATAGTGGAAAAAAGAATATGTTCAAATATACACTACACAGAAACATTGTATGAAACTACTTTCTGTTCTGTGCATTCAACTAACAGAGTTGAACCTTACTTTTGATTGAGCCGTTCTGAAACACTCTTTCTGTAGAAACTGCAATTGGACATTCTGAGCGCTAAGAGGCCTATATTGGGAAAAAGAATGTCTACAAAAAAAACTACACAGAAGAATTGTGTGAAACTTCTTTCTGTTCTGTTTGTTCAACTAAAAGAGTTGAACCTTAGTTTTGATTGAGCCGTTCTGAAACACTCTTTCTGTAGAAAATGCAAGTGGAGATTCAGAGCGCTAAGAGGGTAATAGTGGAAAAAGGAATGTCTCCAAATATAAACTACACAGAATCATTCTGTGAAACTTCTTTCTGATCTGTGCATTCAGCTAACAGAGTTAAACCATACTTTTGATTGAGCAGATCTGAACACTCTTTCTGTAGAAAATGCAACTGGACATTTGGAGCGCTAAGAGAGTAGTAGTGGAAAAAGGAATATATTCAAATATAAACTACACAGAAGCATTCTGTGAAACTTCTTTCTGATCTGAGCATTCAGCTAACAGAGTTAAACCATATCTTTGATTGAGCAGTTTTGAAACACTCTGTCTGTAGAAAATGCAACTGGACATTCGTAGCGCTAAGTGGGTAATAGTAAAAAAAAAATATGTTCAAATATAAACTACACAGAAGAATTGTATGAAACTTCTTTCGGTTCTGTGCATTCAACTAACAGAGTTGAACCTTACTTTTGATTGAGCCTTTCTGAAACACTCTTTCTGTAGAAACTGCAATTGGACATTCTGAGCGCTAAGTGGCCTCTATTGGGAAAAATAATATCTTCAAATAAAAACTACACAGAAGCATTGTGTGAAACTTATTTCTGATATGTTCATTAAGCTAACAGAGTTAAACCATACTTTTGATTGCGCAGTTCTGAACACTCTTTCTGTAGAAAATGCAAGTGGACATTCGGAGCGCTAAGAGGGTAATAGTGGAAAAAGGAATATATTCTAATATAAACTACACAGTAGCCTTCTGTGAAAATTCATTCTGTTCTGTGGATTCAACTAACAGAGTAGAACCTTACTTTTGATTGAGCCGTTCTGAAACACTCTTTCTGTAGAAACTGCAATTGGACATGCTAAGCGCTAAGAGGCCTACATTGGGAAAAAGAATATCTTCAAATAAAAACTACACAGATGCATTCTGTGAAACTTATTTCTGATCTGTAAATTCAGTTAACAGAGATAAAACATATTTTTGATTGAGCAGTTATGAAACACTCTTTTTGTAGAAAATGCAAGTGGAAATTCGGACCGCTAAGAGGGTAATAGTGGAAAAAGGAATGTCTTCAAATATAAACTACACAGAATCATTCGGTGAAACTTCTTTCTGATCTGTGCATTCAGCTAACAGAGTTAAACAATACTTTTGATTGAGCAGATCTGAACACTCTTTCTGTAGAAAATGCAACTGGACATTGGGAGCGCTAAGAGCGTAGTAGTGGAAAAAGGAATATATTCAAATATAAACTACACAGAAGCATTCTGTGAAACTTCTTTCTGATCTGAGCATTCAGCTAACAGAGTTAAACCATACTTTTGATTGAGCAGTTTTGAAACACTCTGTCTGTAGAAAATGCAACTGGACATTCGTAGCGCTAAGTGGGTAATAGTGGAAAAAAGAATATGTTCAAATATACACTACACAGAAGCATTGTATGAAACTTCTTTCTGTTCTGTGCATTCAACTAACAGAGTTGAACCTTACTTTTGATTGAGCCGTTCTGAAACACTCTTTCTGTAGAAACTGCAATTGGACATTCTGAGCGCTAGGAGGCCTATATTGGGAAAAAGAATGTCTACAAATAAAAACTACACAGAAGAATTGTGTGAAACTTCTTTCTGTTCTGTTTGTTCAACTAAAAGAGTTGAACCTTAGTTTTGATTGAGCCGTTCTGAAACACTCTTTCTGTAGAAAACGCAAGTGGAGATTCGGAGCGCTAAGAGGATAATAGTGGAAAAAGGAATGTCTCCAAATATAAACTACACAGAATCATTCTGTGAAACTTCTTTCTGATCTGTGCATTCAGCTAACAGAGTTAAACCATACTTTTGATTGAGCAGATCTGAACACTCTTTCTGTAGAAAATGCAACTGGACATTTGGAGCGCTAAGAGAGTAGTAGTGGAAAAAGGAATATATTCAAATATAAACTACACAGAACCATTCTGTGAAGCTTGTTTCTGATCTGAGCATTCAGCTAACAGAGTTAAACCATACTTTTGATTGAGCAGTTTTGAAACACTCTGTCTGTAGAAAATGCAACTGGACATTCGTAGCGCTAAGTGGGTAATAGTGGAAAAAAGAATATGTTCAAATATAAACTACACAGAAGCATTGTATGAAACTTCTTTCTGTTCTGTGCATTCAACTAACAGAGTTGAACCTTACTTTTGATTGAGCCTTTCTGAAACACTCTTTCTGTAGAAACTGCAATTGGACATTCTGAGCGCTAAGAGGCCTCTATTGGGAAAAAAAATATCTTCAAATAAAAACTACACAGAAGCATTGTGTGAAACTTATTTCTGATATGTTCATTAAGCTAACAGAGTTAAACCATACTTTTGATTGCGCAGTTCTGAACACTCTTTCTGTAGAAAATGCAAGTGGACATTCGGAGCGCTAAGAGGGTAATAGTGGAAAAAGGAATATATTCATATATAAACTACACAGTAGCATTCTGTGAAAATTCTTTCTGTTCTGTGCATTCAACTAACAGAGTTGAACCTTACTTTTGATTGAGCCGTTCTGAAACACTCTTTCTGTAGAAACTGCAATTGGACATGCTAAGCGCTAAGAGGCCTACATTGGGAAAAAGAATATCTTCAAATAAAAACTACACAGATGCATTCTCTGAAACTTATTTCTGATCTGTAAATTCAGTTAACAGAGAAAAAACATATTTTTGATTGAGCAGTTATGAAACACACTTTTTGTAGAAAATGCAAGTGGAGATTCGGAGCGCTAAGAGGGTAATAGTGGAACAAGGAATGTCTTCAAATATAAACTACACAGAATCATTCGGTGAAACTTCTTTCTGATCTGTGCATTCAGCTAACAGAGTTAAACCATACTTTTGATTGAGCAGATCTGAACACTCTTTCTGTAGAAAATGCAACTGGACATTGGGAGCGCTAAGAACGTAGTAGTGGAAAAAGTAATATATTCAAATATAAACTACACAGAAGCATTCTGTGAAACTTCTTTCTGATCTGAGCATTCAGCTAACAGAGTTAAACCATACTTTTGATTGAGCAGTTTTGAAACTCTCTGTCTGTAGAAAATGCAACTGGACATTCGTAGCGCTAAGTGGGTAATAGTGGAAAAAAGAATATGTTCAAATATACACTACACAGAAACATTGTATGAAACTTCTTTCTGTTCTGTGCATTCAACTAACAGAGTTGAACCTTACTTTTGATTGAGCCGTTCTGAAACACTCTTTCTGTAGAAACTGCAATTGGACATTCTGAGCGCTAGGAGGCCTATATTGGGAAAAAGAATGTCTACAAATAAAAACTACACAGAAGAATTGTGTGAAACATCTTTCTGTTCCGTTTGTTCAAATAAAAGGGTTGAACCTTAGTTTTGATTGAGCCGTTCTGAAAAACTCTTTCTGTAGAAAATGCAAGTGGAGGTTCGGAGTGCTAAGAGGGTAATAGTGGAAAAAGGAATGTCTCCAAATATAAACTACACAGAATCATTCTGTGAAACTTCTTTCTGATCTGTGCATTCAGCTAACAGAGTTAAACCATACTTTTGATTGAGCAGATCTGAACACTCTTTCTGTAGAAAATGCAACTGGACATTGGGAGCGCTAAGAGCGTAGTAGTGGAAAAAGGAATATATTCAAATATAAACTACACAGAAGCATTCTGTGAAACTTCTTTCTGATCTGAGCATTCAGCTAACAGAGTTAAACCATACTTTTGATTGAGCAGTTTTGAAACACTCTGTCTGTAGAAAATGCAACTGGACATTCGTAGCGCTAAGTGGGTAATAGTGGAAAAAAGAATATGTTCAAATATAAACTACACAGAAGCATTGTATGAAACTTCTTTCTGTTCTGTGCATTCAACTAACAGAGTCGAACCTTACCTTTGATAGAGCCTTTCTGAAACACTCTTTCTGTAGAAACTGCAATTGGACATTCTGAGCGCTAAGAGGCCTCTATTGGGAAAAATAATATCTTCAAATAAAAACTACACAGAAGCATTGTGTGAAACTTATTTCTGATATGTTCATTAAGCTAACAGATTTAAACCATACTTTTGATTGCGCAGTTCTGAACACTCTTTCTGTAGAAACTGCAAGTGGACATTCGGAGCGCTAAGAGGGTAATAGTGGAAAAAGGAATATATTCTAATATAAACTACACAGTAGCATTCTGTGAAAATTCATTCTGTTCTGTGCATTCAACTAACAGAGTAGAACCTTACTTTTGATTGAGCCGTTCTGAAACACTCTTTCTGTAGAAACTGCAATTGGACATGCTAAGCGCTAAGAGGCCTACAATGGGAAAAAGAATATCTTCAAATAAAAACTACACAGATGCATTCTGTGAAACTTATTTCTGATCTGTAAATTCAGTTAACAGAGATAAAACATATTTTTGATTGAGCAGTTATGAAACACACTTTTTGTAGAAAATGCAAGTGGAGATTCGGAGCGCTAAGAGGGTAATAGTGGAAAAAGGAATGTCTTCAAATATAAACTACACAGAATCATTCGGTGAAACTTCTTTCTGATCTGTGCATTCAGCTAACAGAGTTAAACCATACTTTTGATTGAGCAGATCTGAACACTCTTTCTGTAGAAAATGCAACTGGACATTTGGAGCGCTAAGAGAGAAGTAGTGGAAAAAGGAATATATTCAAATATAAACTACACAGAAGCATTCTGTGAAACTTCTTTCTGATCTGAGCATTCAGCTAACAGAGTTAAACCATACTTTTGATTGAGCAGTTTTGAAACACTCTGTCTGTAGAAAATGCAACTGGACATTCGTAGCGCTAAGTGGGTAATAGTGGAAAAAAGAATATGTTCAAATATAAACTACACAGAAGCATTTTATGAAACTCCTTTCTGTTCTGTGCATTCAACTAACAGAGATGAACCTTACTTTTGATTGAGCCTTTCTGAAACACTCTTTCTGTAGAAACTGCAATTGGACATTCTGAGCGCTAAGAGGCCTCTATTGGGAAAAATAATATCTTCAAATAAAAACTACACAGAAGCATTGTGTGAAACTTATTTCTGATATGTTCATTAAGCTAACAGAGTTAAACCATACTTTTGATTGCGCAGTTCTGAACACTCTTTCTGTAGAAAATGCAAGTGGACATTCGGAGCGCTAAGAGGGTAATAGTGGAAAAAGGAATATATTCAAATATAAACTACACAGTGTCATTCTGTGAAAATTCATTCTGTTCTGTGCATTCAACTAACAGAGTAGAACCTTACTTTTGATTGAGCCGTTCTGAAACACTCTTTCTGTAGAAACTGCAATTGGACATGCTAAGCGCTAAGAGGCCTACATTGGGAAAAAGAATATCTTCAAATAAAAACTACACAGATGCATTCTGTGAAACTTATTTCTGATCTGTAAATTCAGTTAACAGAGATAAAACATATTTTTGATTGAGCAGTTATGAAACACTCTTTTTGTAGAAAATGCAAGTGGAGATTCGGAGCGCTAAGAGGGTAATAGTGGAAAAAGGAATGTCTTCAAATATAAACTACACAGAATCATTCGGTGAAACTTCATTCTGTTCTGTGCATTCAGCTAACAGAGTTAAACCATACTTTTGATTGAGCAGATCTGAACACTCTTTCTGTAGAAAATGCAACTGGACATTTGGAGCGCTAAGAGCGTAGTAGTGGAAAAAGGAATATATTCAAATATAAACTACACAGAAGCATTCTGTGAAACTTCTTTCTGATCTGAGCATTCAGCTAACAGAGTTAAACCATACTTTTGATTGAGCAGTTTTGAAACACTCTGTCTGTAGAAAATGCAACTGGACATTCGTAGCGCTAAGTGGGTAATAGTGGAAAAAACAATATGTTCAAATATACACTACACAGAAGCATAGTATGAAACTTCTTTCTGTTCTGTGCATTCAACTAACAGAGTTGAACCTTACTTTTGATTGAGCCGTTCTGAAACACTCTTTCTGTAGAAACTGCAATTGGACATTCTGAGCGCTAGGAGGCCTATATTGGGAAAAAGAATGTCTACAAATAAAAACTACACAGAAGAATTGTGTGAAACTTCTTTCTGTTCTGTTTTTTCAACTAAAAGAGTTGAACCTTAGTTTTGATTGAGCCGTTCTGAAACACTCTTTCTGTAGAAAATGCAAGTGGAGATTCGGAGCGCTAAGAGGGTAATAGTGGAAAAAGGAATATCTCCAAATATAAACTACACAGAATCATTCTGTGAAACTTCTTTCTGATCTGTGCATTCAGCTAACAGTGTTAAACCATACTTTTGATTGAGCAGATCTGAACACTCTTTCTGTAGAAAATGCAACTGGACATTTTGAGCGCTAAGAGCGTAGTAGTGGAAAAAGGAATATATTCAAATATAAACTACACAGAAGCACTCTGTGAAACTTCTTTCTGATCTGAGCATTCAGCTAACAGAGTTAAACCATACTTTTGATTGAGCAGTTTTGAAACACTCTGTCTGTAGAAAATGCAACTGGACATTCGTAGCGCTAAGTGGGTAATAGTGGAAAAAAGAATATGTTCAAATATAAACTACACAGAAGCATTGTATGAAACTTCTTTCTGTTCTGTGCATTCAACTAACAGAGTTGAACCTTACTTTTGATTGAGCCTTTCTGAAACACTCTTTCTGTAGAAACTGCAATTGGACATTCTGAGCGCTAAGAGGCCTCTATTGGGAAAAATAATATCTGCAAATAAAAACTACACAGAAGCATTGTGTGAAACTTATTTCTGATATGTTCATTAAGCTAACAGAGTTAAACCATACTTTTGATTGCGCAGTTCTGAACACTCTTTCTGTAGAAAATGCAAGTGGACATTCGGAGCGCTAAGAGGGTAATAGTGGAAAACGGAATATATTCAAATATAAACTACACAGTAGCATTCTGTGAAAATTCTTTCTGTTCTGTGCATTCAACTAACAGAGTTGAACCTTACTTTTGATTGAGCCGTTCTGAAACACTCTTTCTGTAGAAACTGCAATTGGACATGCTAAGCGCTAAGAGGCCTACATTGGGAAAAAGAATATCTTCAAATAAAAACTACACAGATGCATTCTGTGAAACTTATTTCTGATCTGTAAATTCAGTTAACAGAGATAAAACATATTTTTGATTGAGCAGTTCTGAAACACTCTTTTTGTAGAAAATGCAAGTGGAGATTCGGAGCGCTAAGAGGGTAATAGTGGAAAAAGGAATGTCTTCAAATATAAACTCCACAGAATCATTCGGTGAAACTTCTTTCTGATCTGTGCATTCAGCTAACAGAGTTAAACCATACTTTTGATTGAGCAGATCTGAACACTCTTTCTGTAGAAAATGCAACTGGACATTTGGAGCGCTAAGAGCGTAGTAGTGGAAAAAGGAATATATTCAAATATAAACTACACAGAAGCATTCTGTGAAACTTCTTTCTGATCTGAGCATTCAGCTAACAGAGTTAAACCATACTTTTGATTGAGCAGTTTTGAAAAACTCTGTCTGTAGAAAATGCAACTGGACATTCGTAGCGCTAATTGGGTAATAGTGGAAAAAAGAATATGTTCAAATATACACTACACAGAAGCATTGTATGAAACTTCTTTCTGTTCTGTGCATTCAACTAACAGAGTTGAACCTTACTTTTGATTGAGCCGTTCTGAAACACTCTTTCTGTAGAAACTGCAATTGGACATTCTGAGCGCTAGGAGGCCTATATTGGGAAAAAGAATGTCTACAAATAAAAACTACACAGAAGAATTGTGTGAAACATCTTTCTGTTCTGTTTGTTCAACTAAAAGAGTTGAACCTTAGTTTTGATTGAGCCATTCTGAAACACTCTTTCTGTAGAAAATGCAAGTGGAGATTCGGAGTGCTAAGAGGGTAATAGTGGAAAAAGGAATGTCTCCAAATATAAACTACACAGAATCATTCTGTGAAACTTCTTTCTGATCTGTGCATTCAGCTAACAGAGTTAAACCATACTTTTGATTGAGCAGATCTGAACACTCTTTCTGTAGAAAATGCAACTGGACATTTGGAGCGCTAAGAGAGTAGTAGTGGAAAAAGGAATATATTCAAATATAAACTACACAGAAGCATTCTGTGAAACTTGTTTCTGATCTGAGCATTCAGCTAACAGAGTTAAACCATACTTTTGATTGAGCAGTTTTGAAACACTCTGTCTGTAGAAAATGCAACTGGACATTCGTAGCGCTAAGTGGGTAATAGTGGAAAAAAGAATATGTTCAAATATAAACTACACAGAAGCATTGTATGAAACTTCTTTCTGTTCTGTGCATTCAACTAACAGAGTTGAACCTTACTTTTGATTGAGCCTTTCTGAAACACTCTTTCTGTAGAAACTGCAATTGGACATTCTGAGCGCTAAGAGGCCTCTATTGGGAAAAATAATATCTTCAAATAAAAACTACACAGAAGCATTGTGTGAAACTTATTTCTGATATGTTCATTAAGCTAACAGAGTTAAACCATACTTTTGATTGCGCAGTTCTGAACACTCTTTCTGTAGAAAATGCAAGTGGACATTCGGAGCGCTAAGAGGGTAATAGTGGAAAAAGGAATATATTCAAATATAAACTACACAGTAGCATTCTGTGAAAATTCTTTCTGTTCTGTGCATTCAACTAACAGAGTTGAACCTTACTTTTGATTGAGCCGTTCTGAAACACTCTTTCTGTAGAAACTGCAATTGGACATGCTAAGCGCTAAGAGGCCTACATTGGGAAAAAGAATATCTTCAAATAAAAACTACACAGATGCATTCTGTGAAACTTATTTCTGATCTGTAAATTCAGTTAACAGAGAAAAAACATATTTTTGATTGAGCAGTTATGAAACACACTTTTTGTAGAAAATGCAAGTGGAGATTCGGAGCGCTAAGAGGGTAATAGTGGAAAAAGGAATGTCTTCAAATATAAACTACACAGAATCATTCGGTGAAACTTCTTTCTGATCTGTGCATTCAGCTAACAGAGTTAAACCATACTTTTGATTGAGCAGATCTGAACACTCTTTCTGTAGAAAATGCAACTGGACATTGGGAGCGCTAAGAGTGTAGTAGTGGAAAAAGGAATATATTCAAATATAAACTACACAGAAGCATTCGGTGAAACTTCTTTCTGATCTGAGCATTCAGCTAACAGAGTTAAACCATACATTTGATTGAGCAGTTTTGAAACACTCTGTCTGTAGAAAATGCAACTGGACATTCGTAGCGCTAAGTGGGTAATAGTGGAAAAAAGAATAAGTTCAAATATAAACTACACAGAAGCATTGTATGAAACTTCTTTCTGTTCTGTGCATTCAACTAACAGAGTTGAACCTTACCTTTGATTGAGCCTTTCTGAAACACTCTTTCTGTAGAAACTGCAATTGGACATTCTGAGCGCTAAGAGGCCTCTATTGGGAAAAATAATATCTTCAAATAAAAACTACACAGAAGCATTGTGTGAAACTTATTTCTGATATGTTCATTAAGCTAACAGAGTTAAACCATACTTTTGATTGCGCAGTTCTGAACACTCTTTCTGTAGAAAATGCAAGTGGACATTCGGAGTGCTAAGAGGGTAATAGTGGAAAAAGGAATATATTCTAATATAAACTACACAGTAGCATTCTGTGAAAATTCATTCTGTTCTGTGCATTCAACTAACAGAGTAGAACCTTACTTTTGATTGAGCCGTTCTGAAACACTCTTTCTGTAGAAACTGCAATTGGACATGCTAAGCGCTAAGAGGCCTACATTGGGAAAAAGAATATCTTCAAATAAAAACTACACAGATGCATTCTGTGAAATTATTTCTGATCTGTAAATTCAGTTAACAGAGATAAAACATATTTTTGATTGAGCAGTTATGAAACACTCTTTTTGTAGAAAATGCATGTGGAGATTCGGAGCGCTAAGAGGGTAATAGTAGAAAAAGGAATGTCTTCAAATATAAACTACACAGAATCATTCGGTGAAACTTCTTTCTGGTCTGTGCATTCAGCTAACAGAGTTAAACCATACTTTTGATTGAGCAGATCTGAACACTCTTTCTGTAGAAAATGCAACTGGACATTTGGAGCGCTAAGAGCGTAGTAGTGGAAAAAGGAATATATTCAAATATAAACTACACAGAAGCATTCTGTGAAACTTCTTTCTGATCTGAGCATTCAGCTAACAGAGTTAAACCATACTTTTGATTGAGCAGTTTTGAAACACTCTGTCTGTAGAAAATGCAACTGGACATTCGCAGCCCTAAGTGGGTAATAGTGGAAAAAAGAATATGTTCAAATATACACTACACAGAAGCATTGTATGAAACTTCTTTCTGTTCTGTGCATTCAACTAACAGAGTTGAACCTTACTTTTGATTGAGCCGTTCAGAAACACTCTTTCTGTAGAAACTGAAATTGGACATTCTGAGCGCTAGGAGGCCTATATTGGGAAAAAGAATGTCTACAAATAAAAACTACACAGAAGAATTGTGTGAAACTTCTTTCTGTTCTGTTTTTTCAACTAAAAGAGTTGAACCTTAGTTTTGATTGATCCGTTCTGAAACACTCTTTCTGTAGAAAATGCAAGTGGAGATTCGGAGCGCTAAGAGGGTAATAGTGGAAAAAGGAATGTCTCCAAATATAAACTACACAGAATCATTCTGTGAAACTTCTTTCTGATCTGTGCATTCAGCTAACAGAGTTAAACCATACTTTTGATTGAGCAGATCTGAACACTCTTTCTGTAGAAAATGCAACTGGACATTTGGAGCGCTAAGAGAGTAGTAGTGGAAAAAGGAATATATTCAAATATAAACTACACAGAAGCATTCTGTGAAAATTCTTTCTGATCTGAGCATTCAGCTAACAGAGTTAAACCATACTTTTGATTGAGCAGTTTTGAAACACTCTGTCTGTAGAAAATGCAACTTGACATTCGTAGCGCTAAGTGGGTAATAGTGGAAAAAAGAATATGTTCAAATATAAACTACACAGAAGCATTGTATGAAACTTCTTTCTGTTCTGTGCATTCAACTAACAGATTTGAACCTTACTTTTGATTGAGCCTTTCTGAAACACTCTTTCTGTAGAAACTGCAATTGGACATTCTGAGCGCTAAGAGGCCTCTATTGGGAAAAATAATATCTTCAAATAAAAACTACACAGAAGCATTGTGTGAAACTTATTTCTGATATGTTCATTAAGCTAACAGAGTTAAACCATACTTTTGATTGCGCAGTTCTGAACACTCTTTCTGTAGAAAATGCAAGTGGACATTCGGAGCGCTAAGAGGGTAATAGTGGAAAAAGGAATATATTCAAATATAAACTACACAGTAGCATTCTGTGAAAATCCTTTCTGTTCTGTGCATTCAACTAACAGAGTTGAACCTTACTTTTGATTGAGCCGTTCTGAAACACTCCTTCTGTAGAAACTGCAATTGGACATGCTAAGCGCTAAGAGGCCTACATTGGGAAAAAGAATATCTTCAAATAAAAACTACACAGATGCATTCTGTGAAACTTATTTCTGATCTGTAAATTCAGTTAACAGAGATAAAACATATTTTTGATTGAGCAGTTATGAAACACTCTTTTTGTAGAAAATGCAAGTGGAGATTCGGAGCGCTAAGAGGGTAATAGTGGAACAAGGAATGTCTTCAAATATAAACTACACAGAATCATTCGGTGAAACTTCTTTCTGATCTGTGCATTCAGCTAACAGAGTTAAACCATACTTTTGATTGAGCAGATCTGAACACTCTTTCTGTAGAAAATGCAACTGGACATTTGGAGCGCTAAGACCGTAGTAGTGGAAAAAGGAATATATTCAAATATAAACTACACAGAAGCATTCTGTGAAACTTCTTTCTGATCTGAGCATTCAGCTAACAGAGTTAAACCATACTTTTGATTGAGCAGTTTTGAAACACTCTGTCTGTAGAAAATGCAACTGGACATTCGTAGCGCTAAGTGGGTAATAGTGGAAAAAAGAATATGTTCAAATATAAACTACACAGAAGCATTGTATGATACTTCTTTCTGTTCTGTGCATTCAACTAACAGAGTTGAACCTTACTTTTGATTGAGCCGTTCTGAAACACTCTTTCTGTAGAAACTGCAATTGGACATGCTAAGCGCTAAGAGGCCTACATTGGGAAAAAGAATATCTTCAAATAAAAACTGCACAGATGCATTCTGTGAAACTTATTTCTGATCTGTAAATTCAGTTAACAGAGATAAAACATATTTTTGATTGAGCAGTTATGAAACACTCTTTTTGTAGAAAATGCAAGTGGAGATTCGGAGCGCTAAGAGGGTAATAGTGGAAAAAGGAATGTCTTCAAATATAAACTACACAGAATCATTCGGTGAAACTTCTTTCTGATCTGTGCATTCAGCTAACAGAGTTAAACCATACTTTTGATTAAGCAGATCTGAACACTCTTTCTGTAGAAAATGCAACTGGACATTTGGAGCGCTAAGAGCGTAGTAGTGGAAAAAGGAATATATTCAAATATAAACTACACAGAAGCATTCTGTGAAACTTCTTTCTGATCTGAGCATTCAGCTAACAGAGTTAAACCATACTTTTGATTGAGCAGTTTTGAAACACTGTCTGTAGAAAATGCAACTGGACATTCGTAGCGCTAAGTGGGTAATAGTGGAAAAAAGAATATGTTCAAATATAAACTACACAGAAGCATTGTATGAAACTTCTTTCTGTTCTGTGCATTCAACTAACAGAGTTGAACCTTACTTTTGATTGAGCCTTTCTGAAACACTCTTTCTGTAGAAACTGCAATTGGACATTCTGAGCGCTAAGAGGCCTCTATTGGGAAAAATAATATCTTCAAATAAAAACTACACAGAAGCATTGTGTGAAACTTATTTCTGATATGTTCATTAAGCTAACAGAGTTAAACCATACTTTTGATTGCGCAGTTCTGAACACTCTTTCTGTAGAAAATGCAAGTGGACATTCGGAGCGCTAAGAGGGTAATAGTGGAAAAAGGAATATATTCAAATATAAACTACACAGTAGCATTCTGTGAAAATTCTTTCTGTTCTGTGCATTCAACTAACAGAGTTGAACCTTACTTTTGATTGAGCCGTTCTGAAACACTCTTTCTGTAGAAACTGCAATTGGACATGCTAAGCGCTAAGAGGCCTACATTGGGAAAAAGAATATCTTCAAATAAAAACTACACAGATGCATTCTGTGAAACTTATTTCTGATCTGTAAATTCAGTTAACAGAGATAAAACATATTTTTGATTGAGCAGTTCTGAAACACTCTTTTTGTAGAAAGTGCAAGTGGAGATTCGGAGCGCTAAGAGGGTAATAGTGGAAAAAGGAATGTCTTCAAATATAAACTCCACAGAATCATTCGGTGAAACTTCTTTCTGATCTGTGCATTCAGCTAACAGAGTTAAACCATACTTTTGATTGAGCAGATCTGAACACTCTTTCTGTAGAAAATGCAACTGGACATTTGGAGCGATAAGTGGGTAATAATGGAAAAAAGAATATGTTCAAATATAAACTACACAGAAGCATTGTATGATACTTCTTTCTGTTCTGTGCATTCAACTAACAGAGTTGAACCTTACTTTTGATTGAGCCGTTCTGAAACACTCTTTCTGTAGAAACTGCAATTGGACATTCTGAGAGCTAAGAGGCCTATATTGGGAAAAAGAATGTCTACAAATAAAAACTACACAGAAGAATTGTGTGAAACTTCTTTCTGTTCTGTTTGTTCAACTAAAGAGTTGAACCTTAGTTTTGATTGAGCCGTTCTGAAACACTCTTTCTGTAGAAAATGCAAGTGGAGATTCGGAGCGCTAAGAGGGTAATAGTGGAAAAAGGAATGTCTCCAAATATAAACTACACAGAATCATTCTGTGAAACTTCTTTCTGATCTGTGCATTCAGCTAACAGAGTTAAACCATACTTTTGATTGAGCAGATCTGAACACTCTTTCTGTAGAAAATGCAACTGGACATTTGGAGCGCTAAGAGAGTAGTAGTGGAAAAAGGAATATATTCAAATATAAACTACACAGAAGCATTCTGTGAAACTTCTTTCTGATCTGAGCATTCAGCTAACAGAGTTAAACCATACTTTTGATTGAGCAGTTTTGAAACACTCTGTCTGTAGAAAATGCAACTGGACATTCGTAGCGCTAAGTGGGTAATAGTGGAAAAAAGAATATGTTCAAATATAAACTACACAGAAGCATTGTATGAAACTTCTTTTTGTTCTGTGCATTCAACTAACAGAGTTGCACCTTACTTTTGATTGAGCCTTTCTGAAACACTCTTTCTGTAGAAACTGCAATTGGACATTCTGAGCGCTAAGAGGCCTATATTGGGAAAAAAAATATCTTCAAATAAAAACTACACAGAAGCATTGTGTGAAACTTATTTCTGATATGTACATTAAGCTAACAGAGTTAAACCATACTTTTGATTGCGCAGTTCTGAACACTCTTTCTGCAGAAAATGCAAGTGGACATTCGGAGCGCTAAGAGGGTAAGAGTGGAAAAAGGAATATATTCAAATATAAACTACACAGTAGCACTCTGTGAAAATTCTTTCTGTTCTGTGCATTCAACTAACAGAGTTGAACCTTACTTTTGATTGAGCCGTTCTGAAACACTCTTTCTGTAGAAACTGCAATTGGACATGCTAAGCGCTAAGAGGCCTACATTGGGAAAAAGAATATCTTCAAATAAAAACTACACAGATGCATTCTGTGAAACTTATTTCTGATCTGTAAATTCAGTTAACAGAGATAAAACATATTTTTGATTGAGCAGTTATGAAAAACTCTTTTTGTAGAAAATGCAAGTGGAGATTCGGAGCGCTAAGAGGGTAATAGTGGAAAAAGGAATGTCTTCAAATATAAACTACACAGAATCATTCGGTGAAACTTCTTTCTGATCTGTGCATTCAGCTAACAGAGTTAAACCATACTTTTGATTGAGCAGTTTTGAAACACTGTCTGTAGAAAATGCAACTGGACATTCGTAGCGCTAAGTGGGTAATAGTGGAAAAAAGAATATGTTCAAATATAAACTACACAGAAGCATTGTATGAAACTTCTTTCTGTTCTGTGCATTCAACTAACAGAGTTGAACCTTACTTTTGATTGAGACGTTCTGAAACACTCTTTCTGTAAAAACTGCAATTGGACATTCTGAGCGCTAAGAGGCCTATATTAGGAAAAAGAATGTCTACAAATAAAAACTACACAGAAGAATTGTGTGAATCTTCGTTCTGTTCTGTTTGTTCAACTAAAAGAGTTGAACCTTAGTTTTGATTGAGCCGTTCTGAAACACTCTTTCTGTAGAAACTGCAATTGGACATTCTGAGCGCTAAGAGGCCTATATTGGGAAAAATAATATCTCCAAATAAAAACTACACAGAAGCATTGTGTGAAACTTATTTCTGATATGTTCATTAAGCTAACAGAGTTAAACCATACTTTTGATTGCGCAGTTCTGAACACTCTTTCTGTAGAAAATGCAACTGGACATTTGGAGCGCTAAGAGAGTAGTAGTGGAAAAAGGAATATATTCAAATATAAACTACACAGAAGCATTCTGTGAAACTTCTTTCTGATCTGAGCATTCAGCTAACAGAGTTAAACCATACTTTTGATTGAGCAGTTTTGAAACACTCTGTCTGTAGAAAATGCAACTGGACATTCGTAGCGCTAAGTGGGTAATAGTGGAAAAAAGAATATGTTCAAATATAAACTACACAGAAGCATTGTATGAAACTTCTTTCTGTTCTGTGCATTCAACTAACAGAGTTGAACCTTACTTTTGATTGAGCCTTTCTGAAACACTCTTTCTGTAGAAACTGCAATTGGACATTCTGAGCGCTAAGAGGCCTCTATTGGGAAAAATAATATCTTCAAATAAAAACTACACAGAAGCATTGTGTGAAACTTATTTCTGATATGTTCATTAAGCTAACAGAGTTAAACCATACTTTTGATTGCGCAGTTCTGAACACTCTTTCTGTAGAAAATGCAAGTGGACATTCGGAGCGCTAAGAGGGTAATAGTGGAAAAAGGAATATATTCAAATATAAACTACACAGTAGCATTCTGTGAAAATTCTTTCTGTTCTGTGCATTCAACTAACAGAGTTGAACCTTACTTTTGATTGAGCCGTTCTGAAACACTCTTTCTGTAGAAACTGCAATTGGACATGCTAAGCGCTAAGAGGCCTACATTGGGAAAAAGAATATCTTCAAATAAAAACTACACAGATGCATTCTGTGAAACTTATTTCTGATCTGTAAATTCAGTTAACAGAGATAAAACATATTTTTGATTGAGCAGTTCTGAAACACTCTTTTTGTAGAAAGTGCAAGTGGAGATTCGGAGCGCTAAGAGGGTAATAGTGGAAAAAGGAATGTCTTCAAATATAAACTCCACAGAATCATTCGGTGAAACTTCTTTCTGATCTGTGCATTCAGCTAACAGAGTTAAACCATACTTTTGATTGAGCAGATCTGAACACTCTTTCTGTAGAAAATGCAACTGGACATTTGGAGCGATAAGTGGGTAATAATGGAAAAAAGAATATGTTCAAATATAAACTACACAGAAGCATTGTATGATACTTCTTTCTGTTCTGTGCATTCAACTAACAGAGTTGAACCTTACTTTTGATTGAGCCGTTCTGAAACACTCTTTCTGTAGAAACTGCAATTGGACATTCTGAGAGCTAAGAGGCCTATATTGGGAAAAAGAATGTCTACAAATAAAAACTACACAGAAGAATTGTGTGAAACTTCTTTCTGTTCTGTTTGTTCAACTAAAGAGTTGAACCTTAGTTTTGATTGAGCCGTTCTGAAACACTCTTTCTGTAGAAAATGCAAGTGGAGATTCGGAGCGCTAAGAGGGTAATAGTGGAAAAAGGAATGTCTCCAAATATAAACTACACAGAATCATTCTGTGAAACTTCTTTCTGATCTGTGCATTCAGCTAACAGAGTTAAACCATACTTTTGATTGAGCAGATCTGAACACTCTTTCTGTAGAAAATGCAACTGGACATTTGGAGCGCTAAGAGAGTAGTAGTGGAAAAAGGAATATATTCAAATATAAACTACACAGAAGCATTCTGTGAAACTTCTTTCTGATCTGAGCATTCAGCTAACAGAGTTAAACCATACTTTTGATTGAGCAGTTTTGAAACACTCTGTCTGTAGAAAATGCAACTGGACATTCGTAGCGCTAAGTGGGTAATAGTGGAAAAAAGAATATGTTCAAATATAAACTACACAGAAGCATTGTATGAAACTTCTTTTTGTTCTGTGCATTCAACTAACAGAGTTGCACCTTACTTTTGATTGAGCCTTTCTGAAACACTCTTTCTGTAGAAACTGCAATTGGACATTCTGAGCGCTAAGAGGCCTATATTGGGAAAAAAAATATCTTCAAATAAAAACTACACAGAAGCATTGTGTGAAACTTATTTCTGATATGTACATTAAGCTAACAGAGTTAAACCATACTTTTGATTGCGCAGTTCTGAACACTCTTTCTGCAGAAAATGCAAGTGGACATTCGGAGCGCTAAGAGGGTAAGAGTGGAAAAAGGAATATATTCAAATATAAACTACACAGTAGCATTCTGTGAAAATTCTTTCTGTTCTGTGCATTCAACTAACAGAGTTGAACCTTACTTTTGATTGAGCCGTTCTGAAACACTCTTTCTGTAGAAACTGCAATTGGACATGCTAAGCGCTAAGAGGCCTACATTGGGAAAAAGAATATCTTCAAATAAAAACTACACAGATGCATTCTGTGAAACTTATTTCTGATCTGTAAATTCAGTTAACAGAGATAAAACATATTTTTGATTGAGCAGTTATGAAAAACTCTTTTTGTAGAAAATGCAAGTGGAGATTCGGAGCGCTAAGAGGGTAATAGTGGAAAAAGGAATGTCTTCAAATATAAACTACACAGAATCATTCGGTGAAACTTCTTTCTGATCTGTGCATTCAGCTAACAGAGTTAAACCATACTTTTGATTGAGCAGTTTTGAAACACTGTCTGTAGAAAATGCAACTGGACATTCGTAGCGCTAAGTGGGTAATAGTGGAAAAAAGAATATGTTCAAATATAAACTACACAGAAGCATTGTATGAAACTTCTTTCTGTTCTGTGCATTCAACTAACAGAGTTGAACCTTACTTTTGATTGAGACGTTCTGAAACACTCTTTCTGTAAAAACTGCAATTGGACATTCTGAGCGCTAAGAGGCCTATATTAGGAAAAAGAATGTCTACAAATAAAAACTACACAGAAGAATTGTGTGAATCTTCGTTCTGTTCTGTTTGTTCAACTAAAAGAGTTGAACCTTAGTTTTGATTGAGCCGTTCTGAAACACTCTTTCTGTAGAAACTGCAATTGGACATTCTGAGCGCTAAGAGGCCTATATTGGGAAAAATAATATCTCCAAATAAAAACTACACAGAAGCATTGTGTGAAACTTATTTCTGATATGTTCATTAAGCTAACAGAGTTAAACCATACTTTTGATTGCGCAGTTCTGAACACTCTTTCTGTAGAAAATGCAACTGGACATTTGGAGCGCTAAGAGAGTAGTAGTGGAAAAAGGAATATATTCAAATATAAACTACACAGAAGCATTCTGTGAAACTTCTTTCTGATCTGAGCATTCAGCTAACAGAGTTAAACCATACTTTTGATTGAGCAGTTTTGAAACACTCTGTCTGTAGAAAATGCAACTGGACATTCGTAGCGCTAAGTGGGTAATAGTGGAAAAAAGAATATGTTCAAATATAAACTACACAGAAGCATTGTATGAAACTTCTTTCTGTTCTGTGCATTCAACTAACAGAGTTGAACCTTACTTTGAATTGAGCCTTTCTGAAACACTCTTTCTGTAGAAACTGCAATTGGACATTCTGAGCGCTATGAGGCCTATATGGGGAAAAATAATATCTTCAAATAAAAACTACACAGAAGCATTGTGTGAAACTTATTTCTGATATGTTCATTAAGCTAACAGAGTTAAACCATACTTTTGATTGCGCAGTTCTGAACACTCTTTCTGTAGAAAATGCAAGTGGATATTCGGAGCGCTAAGAGGGTAATAGTGGAAAAAGGAATATATTCAAATATAAACTACACAGTAGCATTCTGTGAAAATTCTTTATGTTCTGTGCATTCAACTAACTGTGTTGAACCTTAATTTTGATTGAGCCGTTCTGAAACACTCTTTCTGTAGAAACTGCAATTGGACATGCTAAGCGCTAAGAGGCCTACATTGGGAAAAAGAATATCTTCAAATAAAAACTACACAGATGCATTCTGTGAAACTTATTCCTGATCTGTAAATTCAGTTAACAGAGATAAAACATATTTTTGATTGAGCAGTTATGAAACACTCTTTTTGTAGAAAATGCAAGTGGAGATTCGGAGCGCTAAGGGGGTAATAGTGGAACAAGGAATGTCTTCAAATATAAACTACACAGAATCATTCGGTGAAACTTCTTTCTGATCTGTGCATTCAGCTAACAGAGTTAAACCATACTTTTGATTGAGCAGATCTGAACACTCTTTCTGTAGAAAATGCAACTGGGCATTTGGAGCGCTAAGAGCGTAGTAGTGGAAAAAGGAATATATTCAAATATAAACTACACAGAAGCATTCTGTGAAACTTCTTTCTGATCTGAGCATTCAGCTAACAGAGTTAAACCATACTTTTGATTGAGCAGTTTTGAAACACTCTGTCTGTAGAAAATGCAACTGGACATTCGTAGCGCTAAGTGGGTAATAGTGGAAAAAAGAATATGTTCAAATATAAACTACACAGAAGCATTGTATGAAACTTCTTTCTGTTCTGTGCATTCAACTAACAGAGTTGAACCTTACTTTTGATTGAGCCTTTCTGAAACACTCTTTCTGTAGAAACTGCAATTGGACATTCTGAGCGCTAAGAGGCATCTATTGGGAAAAATAATATCTTCAAATAAAAACTACACAGAATCATTGTGTGAAACTTATTTCTGATATGTTCATTAAGCTAACAGAGTTAAACCATACTTTTGATTGCGCAGTTCTGAACACTCTTTCCGTAGAAAATGCAAGTGGACATTCAGAGCGCTAAGAGGGTAATAGTGGAAAAAGGAATATATTCAAATATAAACTACACAGTAGCATTCTGTGAATATTCTTTCTGTTCTGTGCATTCAACTAACAGATTTGAACCTTACTTTTGATTGAGCCGTTCTGAAACACTCTTTCTGTAGAAACTGCAATTGGACATGCTAAGCGCTAAGAGGCCAACATTGGGAAAAAGAATATCTTCAAATAAAAACTACACAGATGCATTCTGTGAAACTAATTTCTGATCTGTAAATTCAGTTAACAGAGATAAAACATATTTTTGATTGAGCAGTTATGAAGCACTCTTTTTGTAGAAAATGCAAGTGGAGATTCTGAGCGCTAAGAGGGTAATAGTGGAAAAAGGAATGTCTTCAAATATAAACTACACAGAATCATTCGGTGTAACTTCTTTCTGATCTGTGCATTCAGCTAACAGAGTTAAACCATACTTTTGATTGAGAAGTTTTGAAACACTCTGTCTGTAGAAAATGCAACTGGACATTCGTAGCGCTAACTGGGTAATAGTGGAAAAAAGAATATGTTCAAATATAAACTACACAGAAGCATTGTATGAAACTTCTTTCTGTTCTGTGCATTCAACTAACAGAGTTGAACTTTACTTTGGATTGAGCCTTTCTGAAACACTCTTTCTGTAGAAACTGCAATTGGACATTTTGAGCGCTAAGAGGCCTATATTGGGAAAAATAATATCTCCAAATAAAAACTACACAGAAGCATTGTGTGAAACTTATTTCTGATATGTTCATTAAGCTAACAGAGTTAAACCATACTTTTGATTGCGCAGTTCTGAACACTCTTTCTGTAGAAAATGCAACTGGACATTTGGAGCGCTAAGAGAGTAGTAGTGGAAAAAGGAATATATTCAAATATAAACTACACAGAAGCATTCTGTGAAACTTCTTTCTGATCTGAGCATTCAGCTAACAGAGTTAAACCATACTTTTGATTGAGCAGTTTTGAAACACTCTGTCTGTAGAAAATGCAACTGGACATTCGTAGCGCTAAGTGGGTAATAGTGGAAAAAAGAATATGTTCAAATATAAACTACACAGAAGCATTGTATGAAACTTCTTTCTGTTCTGTGCATTCAACTAACAGAGTTGAACCTTACTTTGAATTGAGCCTTTCTGAAACACTCTTTCTGTAGAAACTGCAATTGGACATTCTGAGCGCTAAGAGGCATATATGGGGAAAAATAATATCTTCAAATAAAAACTACACAGAAGCATTGTGTGAAACTTATTTCTGATATGTTCATTAAGCTAACAGAGTTAAACCATACTTTTGATTGCGCAGTTCTGAACACTCTTTCTGTAGAAAATGCAAGTGGACATTCGGAGCGCTAAGAGGGTAATAGTGGAAAAAGGAATATATTCAAATATAAACTACACAGTAGCATTCTGTGAAAATTCTTTCTGTTCTGTGCATTCAACTAACAGAGTTGAACCTTACTTTTGATTGAGCCGTTCTGAAACACTCTTTCTGTAGAAACTGCAATTGGACATGCTAAGCGCTAAGATGCCTACATTGGGAAAAAAATATCTTCAAATAAAAACTACACAGATGCATTCTCTGAAACTTATTCCTGATCTGTAAATTCAGTTAACAGAGATAAAACATATTTTTGATTGAGCAGTTATGAAACACTCTTTTTGTAGAAAATGCAAGTGGAGATTCGGAGCGCTAAGAGGGTAATAGTGGAAAAAGGAATGTCTTCAAATATAAACTACACAGAATCATTCGGTGAAACTTCTTTCTGATCTGTGCATTCAGCTAATAGAGTTAAACCATACTTTTGATTGAGCAGATCTGAACACTCTTTCTGTAGAAAATGCAACTGGTCATTTGGAGCGCTAAGAGCGTAGTAGTGGAAAAAGGAATATATTCAAATATAAACTACACAGAAGCATTCTGTGAAACTTCTTTCTGATCTGAGCATTCAGCTAACAGAGTTAAACCATACTTTTGATTGAGCAGTTTTGAAACACTCTGTCTGTAGAAAATGCAACTGGACATTCGTAGCGCTAAGTGGGTAATAGTGGAAAAAAGAATATGTTCAAATATAAACTACACAGAAGCATTGTATGAAACTTCTTTCTGTTCTGTGCATTCAACTAACAGAGTTGAACCTTACTTTTGATTGAGCCTTTCTGAAACACTCTTTCTGTAGAAACTGCAATTGGACATTCTGAGTGCTAAGAGGCCTATATTGGGAAAAATAATATCTTCAAATAAAAACTACACAGAAGCATTGTGTGAAACTTATTTCTGATATGTTCATTAAGCTAACAGAGTTAAACCATACTTTTGATTGCGCAGTTCTGAACACTCTTTCTGTAGAAAATGCAAGTGGACATTCGGAGCGCTAAGAGGGTAATAGTGGAAAAAGGAATATATTCAAATATAAACTACACAGTAGCATTCTGTGAAAATTCTTTCTGTTCTGTGCATTCAACTAACAGAGTTGAACCTTACTTTTGATTGAGCCGTTCTGAAACACTCTTTCTGTAGAAACTGCAATTGGACATGCTAAGCGCTAAGAGGCCAACATTGGGAAAAAGAATATCTTCAAATAAAAACTACAGAGATGCATTCTGTGAAACTTATTTCTGATCTGTAAATTCAGTTAACAGAGATAAAACATATTGTTGATTGAGCAGTTATGAAACACTCTTTTTGTAGAAAATGCAAGTGGAGATTCGGAGCGCTAAGAGGGTAATAGTGGAAAAAGGAATGTCTTCAAATATAAACTACACAGAATCATTCGGTGAAACTTCTTTCTGACCTGTGCATTCAGCTAACAGAGTTAAACCATACTTTTGATTGAGCAGATCTGAACACTCTTTCTGTAGAAAATGCAACTGGACATTTGGAGCGCTAAGAGCGTAGTAGTGGAAAAAGGAATATATTCAAATATAAACTACACAGAAGCATTCTGTGAAACTTCTTTCTGATCTGAGCATTCAGCTAACAGAGTTAAACCATACTTTTGATTGAGCAGTTTTGAAACACTCTGTCTGTAGAAAATGCAACTGGACATTCGTAGCGCTAAGTGGGTAATAGTGGAAAAAAGAATATGTTCAAATATAAACTACACAGAAGAATTGTATGAAACTTCTTTCTGTTCTGTGCATTCAACTAACAGAGTTGAACCTTACTTTTGATTGAGCCGTTCTGAAACACTCTTTCTGTAGAAACTGCAATTGGACATTCTGAGCGCTATGAGGCCTATATTGGGAAAAAGAATGTCTACAAATAAAAACTACACAGAAGAATTGTGTGAAACTTCTTTCTGTTCTGTTTGTTCAACTAAAAGAGTTGAACCTTAGTTTTGATTGAGCCGTTCTGAAACACTCTTTCTGTAGAAAATGCAAGTGGAGATTCAGAACGCTAAGAGGGTAATAGTGGAAAAAGGAATGTCGCCAAATATAAACTACACAGAATCATTCTGTGAAACTTCTTTCTGATCTGTGCATTCAGCTAACAGAGTTAAACCATACTTTTGATTGAGCAGATCTGAACACTCTTTCTGTAGAAAATGCAACTGGACATTTGGAGCGCTAAGAGAGTAATAGTGGAAAAAGGAATATATTCAAATATAAACTACACAGAAGCATTCTGTGAAACTTCTTTCTGATCTGAGCATTCAGCTAACAGAGTTAAACCATACTTTTGATTGAGCAGTTTTGAAACACTCTGTCTGTAGAAAATGCAACTGGACCTTCGTAGCACTAAGTTGGTAATAGTGGAATAAAGAATATGTTCAAATATAAACTACACAGAAGCATTGTATGAAACTTCTTTCTGTTCTGTGCATTCAACTAACAGAGTTGAACCTTACTTTGGATTGAGCCTTTCTGAAACACTCTTTCTGTAGAAACTGCAATTGGACATTCTGAGCGCTAAGAGGCCTATATTGGGAAAAATAATATCTCCAAATAAAAACTACACAGAAGCATTGTGTGAAACTTATTTCTGATATGTTCATTAAGCTAACAGAGTTAAACCATACTTTTGATTGCGCAGTTCTGAACACTCTTTCTGTAGAAAATGCAACTGGACATTTGGAGCGCTAAGAGAGTAGTAGTGGAAAAAGGAATATATTCAAATATAAACTACACAGAAGCATTCTGTGAAACTTCTTTCTGATCTGAGCATTCAGCTAACAGAGTTAAACCATACTTTTGATTGAGCAGTTTTGAAACACTCTGTCTGTAGAAAATGCAACTGGACATTCGTAGCGCTAAGTGGGTAATAGTGGAAAAAAAATATGTTCAAATATAAACTACACAGAAGCATTGTATGAAACTTCTTTCTGTTCTGTGCATTCAACTAACAGAGTTGAACCTTACTTTTGATTGAGCCTTTCTGAAACACTCTTTCTGTAGAAACTGCAATTGGACATTCTGAGCGCTAAGAGGCCTCTATTGGGATAAATAATATCTTCAAATAAAAACTACACAGAAGCATTGTGTGAAACTTATTTCTGATATGTTCATTAAGCTAACAGAGTTAAACCATACTTTTGATTGCGCAGTTCTGAACACTCTTTCTGTAGAAAATGCAAGTGGACATTCGGAGCGCTAAGAGGGTAATAGTGGAAAAAGGAATATATTCAAATATAAACTACACAGTAGCATTCTGTGAAAATTCTTTCTGTTCTGTGCATTCAACTAACAGAGTTGAACCTTACTTTTGATTGAGCCGTTCTGAAACACTCTTTCTGTAGAAAATGCAATTGGACATGCTAAGCGCTAAGAGGCCTACATTGGGAAAAAGAATATCTTCAAATAAAAACTACACAGATGCATTCTGTGAAACTTATTTCTGATCTGTAAATTCAGTTAACAGAGATAAAACATATTTTTGATTGAGCAGTTATGAAACACTCTTTTTGTAGAAAATGCAAGTGGAGATTCGGAGCGCTAAGAGGGTAATAGTGGAAAAAGGAATGTCTTCAAATATAAACTACACAGAATCATTCGGTGAAACTTCTTTCTGATCTGTGCATTCAGCTAACAGAGTTAAACCACACTTTTGATTGAGCAGATCTGAACACTCTTTCTGTAGAAAATGCAACTGGACATTTGGAGCGCTAAGAGCGTAGTAGTGGAAAAAGGAATATATTCAAATATAAACTACACAGAAGCATTCTGTGAAACTTATTTCTGATCTGAGCATTCAGCTAACAGAGTTAAAGCATACTTTTGATTGAGCAGTTTTGAAACACTCTGTCTGTAGAAAATGCAACTGGACATTCGTAGCGCTAAGTGGGTAATAGTGGAAAAAAGAATATGTTCAAATATAAACTACACAGAAGCATTGTATGAAACTTCTTTCTGTTCTGTGCATTCAACTAACAGAGTTGAACCTTACTTTTGATTGAGCCGTTCTGAAACACTCTTTCTGTAGAAACTGCAATTGGACATTCTGAGCGCTAAGAGGCCTATATTGGGAAAAAGAATGTCTACAAATAAAAACTACACAGAAGAATTGTGTGAAACTTCTTTCTGTTCTGTTTGTTCAACTAAAAGAGTTGAACCTTAGTTTTGATTGAGCCGTTCTGAAACACTCTTTCTGTAGAAAATGCAAGTGGAGATTCGGAGCGCTAAGAGGGTAACAGTGGAAAAAGGAATGTCTCCAAATATAAACTACAAAGAATCATTCTGTGAAACTTCTTTCTGATCTGTGCATTCAGGTAACAGAGTTAAACCATACTTTTGATTGAGCAGATCTGAACACTCTTTCTGTAGAAAATGCAACTGGACATTTGGAGCGCTAAGAGAGTAGTAGTGGAAAAAGGAATATATTCAAATATAAACTACACAGAAGCATTCTGTGAAACTTCTTTCTGATCTGAACATTCAGCTAACAGAGTTAAACCATACTTTTGATTGAGCAGTTTTGAAACACTCTGTCTGTAGAAAATGCAACTGGACATTCGTAGCGCTAAGTGGGTAATAGTGGAAAAAAGAATATGTTCAAATATAAACTACACAGAAGCATTGTATGAAACTTCTTTCTGTTCTGTGCATTCAACTAACAGAGTTGAACCTTACTTTGGATTGAGCCTTTCTGAAACACTCTTTCTGTAGAAACTGCAATTGGACATTCTGAGCGCTAAGAGGCCTATATTGGGAAAAATAATATCTTCAAATAATAACTACACAGAAGCATTGTGTGAAACTTATTTCTGATATGTTCATTAAGCTAACAGAGTTGAACCTTAGTTTTGATTGAGACGTTCTGAACACTCTTTCTGTAGAAAATGCAAGTGGACATTCGGAGCGCTAAGAGGGTAATAGTGGAAAAAGGAATATATTCAAATATAAACTACACAGTAGCATTCTGTGAAAATTCTTTCTGTTCTGTGCATTCAACTAACAGAGTTGAACCTTACTTTTGATTGAGCCGTTCTGAAACACTCTTTCTGTAGAAACTGCAATTGGACATGCTAAGCGCTAAGAGGCCTACATTGGGAAAAAGAATATCTTCAAATAAAAACTACACAGATGCATTCTGTGAAACTTATTTCTTATCTGTAAATTCAGTTAACAGAGATAAAACATATTTTTGATTGAGCAGTTATGAAACACTCTTTTGTAGAAAATGCAAGTGAAGATTCGGAGCGCTAAGAGGGTCATAGTGGAAAAAGGAATGTCTTCAAATATAAACTACACAGAATCATTCGGTGAAACTTATTTCTGATCTGTGCATTCAGCTAACAGAGTTAAACCATACTTTTGATTGAGCAGATCTGAACACTCTTTCTGTAGAAAATGCAACTGGACATTTGGAGCGCTAAGAGCGTAGTAGTGGAAAAAGGAATATATTCAAATATAAACTACACAGAAGCATTCTGTGAAACTTCTTTCTGATCTGAGCATTCAGCTAACAGAGTTAAACCATACTTTTGATTGAGCAGTTTTGAAACACTCTGTCTGTAGAAAATGCAACTGGACATTCGTAGCGCTAAGTGGGTAATAGTGAAAAAAAGAATATGTTCAAATATAAACTACACAGAAGCATTGTATGAAACTTCTTTCTGTTCTGTGCATTCAACTAACAGAGTTGAACCTTACTTTTGATTGAGCCGTTCTGAAACACTCTTTCTGTAGAAACTGCAATTGGACATTCTGAGCGCTAAGAGGCCTATATTGGGAAAAAGAATGTCTACAAATAAAAACTACACAGAAGAATTGTGTGAAACTTCTTTCTGTTCTGTTTGTTCAACTAAAAGAGTTGAACCTTAGTTTTGATTGAGCCGTTCTGAAACACTCTTTCTGTAGAAAATGCAAGTGGAGATTCAGAGCGCTAAGAGGGTAATAGTGGAAAAAGGAATGTCTCCAAATATAAACTACACAGAATCATTCTGTGAAACTTCTTTCTGATCTGTGCATTCAGCTAACAGAGTTAAACCATACTTTTGATTGAGCAGATCTGAACACTCTTTCTGTAGAAAATGCAACTGGACATTTGGAGCGCTAAGAGAGTAGTAGTGGAAAAAGGAATATATTCAAATATAAACTACACAGAAGCATTCTGTGAAACTTCTTTCTGATCTGAGCATTCAGCTAACAGAGTTAAACCATACTTTTGATTGAGCAGTTTTGAAACACTCTGTATGTAGAAAATGCAACTGGACCTTCGTAGCGCTAAGTGGGTAATAGTGGAAAAAAGAATATGTTCAAATATAAACTACACAGAAGCATTGTATGAAACTTCTTTCTGTTCTGTGCATTCAACTAACAGAGTTGAACCTTACTTTGGATTGAGCCTTTCTGAAACACTCTTTCTGTAGAAACTGAAATTGGACATTCTGAGCGCTAAGAGGCCTATATTGGGAAAAATAATATCTCCAAATAAAAACTACACAGAAGCATTGTGTGAAACTTATTTCTGATATGTTCATTAAGCTAACAGAGTTAAACCATACTTTTGATTGCGCAGTTCTGAACACTCTTTCTGTAGAAAATGCAACTGGACATTTGGAGCGCTAAGAGAGTAGTAGTGGAAAAAGGAATATATTCAAATATAAACTACACAGAAGCATTCTGTGAAACTTCTTTCTGATCTGAGCATTCAGCTAACAGAGTTAAACCATACTTTTGATTGAGCAGTTTTGAAACACTCTGTCTGTAGAAAATGCAACTGGACATTCGTAGCGCTAAGTGGGTAATAGTGGAAAAAAGAATATGTTCAAATATAAACTACACAGAAGCATTGTATGAAACTTCTTTCTGTTCTGTGCATTCAACTAACAGAGTTGAACCTTACTTTTGATTGAGCCTTTCTGAAACACTCTTTCTGTAGAAACTGCAATTGGACATTCTGAGCGTTAAGAGGCCTATATTGGGAAAAATAATATCTTCAAATAAAAACTACACAGAAGCATTGTGTGAAACTTATTTCGGATATGTTCATTAAGCTAACAGAGTTAAACCATACTTTTGATTGCGCAGTTCTGAACACTCTTTCTGTAGAAAATGCAAGTGGACATTCGGAGCGCTAAGAGGGTAATAGTGGAAAAAGTAATATATTCAAATATAAACTACACAGTAGCATTCTGTGAAACTTCTTTCTGATCTGTGCATTCAGCTAACAGAGTTAAACCATACTTTTGATTGAGCAGATCTGAACACTCTTTCTGTAGAAAATGCAACTGGACATTTGGAGCGCTAAGAGCGTAGTAGTGGAAAAAGGAATATATACAAATATAAACTACACAGAAGCATTCTGTGAAACTTCTTTCTGATCTGAGCATTCAGCTAACAGAGTTAAACCATACTTTTGATTGAGCAGTTTTGAAACACTCTGTCTGTAGAAAATGCAACTGGACATTCGTAGTGCTAAGTGGGTAATAGTGAAAAAAAGAATATGTTCAAATATAAACTACACAGAAGCATTGTATGAAACTTCTTTCTGTTCTGTGCATTCAACTAACAGAGTTGAACCTTACTTTTGATTGAGCCGTTCTGAAACACTCTTTCTGTAGAAACTGCAATTGGACATTCTGAGCGCTAAGAGGCCTATATTGGGAAAAAGAATGTCTACAAATAAAAACTACACAGAAGAATTGTGTGAAACTTCTTTCTGTTCTGTTTGTTCAACTAAAAGAGTTGAACCTTAGTTTTGATTGAGCCGTTCTGAAACACTCTTTCTGTAGAAAATGCAAGTGGAGATTCGGAGCGCTAAGAGGGTAATAGTGGAAAAAGGAATGTCTCCAAATATAAACTACACAGAATCATTCTGTGAGCCTTCTTTCTGATCTGTGTATTCAGCTAACAGAGTTAAACCATACTTTTGATTGAGCAGATCTGAACACTCTTTCTGTAGAAAATGCTACTGGACATTTGGAGCGCTAAGAGAGTAGTAGTGGAAAAAGGAATATATTCAAATATAAACTACACAGAAGCATTCTGTGAAACTTCTTTCTGATCTGAGCATTCAGCTAACAGAGTTAAACCATACTTTTGATTGAGCAGTTTTGAAACACTCTGTCTGTAGAAAATGCCACTGGATATTCATAGCGCTAAGTGGGTAATAGTGGAAAAAAGAATATGTTCAAATATAAACTACACAGAAGCATTGTATGAAACTTCTTTCTGTTCTGTGCATTCAACTAACAGAGTTGAACCTTACTTTTGATTGAGCCGTTCTGAAACACTCTTTCTGTAGAAACTGCAATTGGACATTCTGAGCGCTAAGAGGCCTATATTGGGAAAAAGTATGTCTACAAATAAAAACTACACAGAAGAATTGTGTGAAACTTCTTTCTGTTCTGTTTGTTCAACTAAAAGAGTTGAACCTTAGTTTTGATTGAGCCGTTCTGAAACACTCTTTTTGTAGAAAATGCAAGTGGAGATTCAGAGCGCTAAGAGGGTAATAGTGGAAAAAGGAATGTCTCCAAATATAAACTACACAGAATCATTCTGTGAAACTTCTTTCTGATCTGTGCATTCAGCTAACAGAGTTAAACCATACTTTTGATTGAGCAGATCTGAACACTCTTTCTGTAGAAAATGCAACTGGAGATTTGGAGCGCTAAGAGAGTAGTAGTGGAAAAAGGAATATATTCAAATATAAACTACACAGAAGCATTCTGTGAAACTTCTTTCTGATCTGAGCATTCAGCTAACAGAGTTAAACCATACTTTTGATTGAGCAGTTTTGAAACACTCTGTATGTAGAAAATGCAACTGGACCTTCGTAGCGCTAAGTGGGTAATAGTGGAAAAAAGAATATGTTCAAATATAAACTACACAGAAGCATTGTATGAAACTTCTTTCTGTTCTGTGCATTCAACTAACAGAGTTGAACCTTACTTTGGATTGAGCCTTTCTGAAACACTCTTTCTGTAGAAACTGAAATTGGACATTCTGAGCGCTAAGAGGCCTATATTGGGAAAAATAATATCTCCAAATAAAAACTACACAGAAGCATTGTGTGAAACTTATTTCTGATATGTTCATTAAGCTAACAGAGTTAAACTATACTTTTGATTGCGCAGTTCTGAACACTCTTTCTGTAGAAAATGCAACTGGACATTTGGAGCGCTAAGAGAGTAGTAGTGGAAAAAGGAATATATTCAAATATAAACTACACAGAAGCATTCTGTGAAACTTCTTTCTGATCTGAGCATTCAGCTGACAGAGTTAAACCATACTTTTGATTGAGCAGTTTTGAAACACTCTGTCTGTAGAAAATGCAACTGGACATTCGTAGCGCTAAGTGGGTAATAGTGGAAAAAAGAATATGTTCAAATATAAACTACACAGAAGCATTGTATGAAACTTCTTTCTGTTCTGTGCATTCAACTAACAGAGTTGAACCTTACTTTTGATTGAGCCGTTCTGAAACACTCTTTCTGTAGAAGCTGCAATTGGACATGCTAAGCGCTAAGAGGCCTACATTGGGAAAAAGAATATCTTCAAATAAAAACTACACAGATGCATTCTGTGAAACTTATTTCTTATCTGTAAATTCAGTTAACAGAGATAAAACATATTTTTGATTGAGCAGTTATGAAACACTCTTTTGTAGAAAATGCAAGTGAAGATTCGGAGCGCTAAGAGGGTAATAGTGGAAAAAGGAATGTCTTCAAATATAAACTACACAGAATCATTCGGTGAAACTTCTTTCTGATCTGTGCATTCAGCTAACAGAGTTAAACCATACTTTTGATTGAGCAGATCTGAACACTCTTTCTGTAGAAAATGCAACTGGACATTTGGAGCGCTAAGAGCGTAGTAGTGGAAAAAGGAATATATTCAAATATAAACTACACAGAAGCATTCTGTGAAACTTCTTTCTGATCTGAGCATTCAGCTAACAGAGTTAAACCATACTTTTGATTGAGCAGTTTTGAAACACTCTGTCTGTAGAAAATGCAACTGGACATTCGTAGCGCTAAGTGGGTAATAGTGAAAAAAAGAATATGTTCAAATATAAACTACACAGAAGCATTGTATGAAACTTCTTTCTGTTCTGTGCATTCAACTAACAGAGTTGAACCTTACTTTTGATTGAGCCGTTCTGAAACACTCTTTCTGTAGAAACTGCAATTGGACATTCTGAGCGCTAAGAGGCCTATATTGGGAAAAAGAATGTCTACAAATAAAAACTACACAGAAGAATTGTGTGAAACTTCTTTCTGTTCTGTTTGTTCAACTAAAAGAGTTGAACCTTAGTTTTGATTGAGCCGTTCTGAAACACTCTTTCTGTAGAAAATGCAAGTGGAGATTCGGAGCGCTAAGAGGGTAATAGTGGAAAAAGGAATGTCTCCATATATAAACTACACAGAATCATTCTGTGAACCTTCTTTCTGATCTGTGCATTCAGCTAACAGAGTTAAACCATACTTTTGATTGAGCAGATCTGAACACTCTTTCTGTAGAAAATGCAACTGGACATTTGGAGCGCTAAGAGAGTAGTAGTGGAAAAAGGAATATATTCAAATATAAACTACACAGAAGCATTCTGTGAAACTTCTTTCTGATCTGAGCATTCAGCTAACAGAGTTAAACCATACTTTTGATTGAGCAGTTTTGAAACACTCTGTCTGTAGAAAATGCCACTGGATATTCATAGCGCTAAGTGGGTAATAGTGGAAAAAAGAATATGTTCAAATATAAACTACACAGAAGCATTGTATGAAACTTCTTTCTGTTCTGTGCATTCAACTAACAGAGTTGAACCTTACTTTTGATTCAGCCGTTCTGAAACACTCTTTCTGTAGAAACTGCAATTGGACATTCTGAGCGCTAAGAGGCCTATATTGGGAAAAAGAATGTCTACAAATAAAAACTACACAGAAGAATTGTGTGAAACTTCTTTCTGTTCTGTTTGTTCAACTAAGAGAGTTGAACCTTAGTTTTGATTGAGCCGTTCTGAAACACTCTTTCTGTAGAAAATGCAAGTGGAGATTCAGAGCGCTAAGAGGGTAATAGTGGAAAAAGGAATGTCTCCAAATATAAACTACACAGAATCATTCTGTGAAACTTCTTTCTGATCTGTGCATTCAGCTAACAGAGTTAAACCATACTTTTGATTGAGCAGATCTGAACACTCTTTCTGTAGAAAATGCAACTGGACATTTGGAGCGCTAAGAGAGTAGTAGTGGAAAAAGGAATATATTCAAATATAAACTACACAGAAGCATTCTGTGAAACTTCTTTCTGATCTGAGCATTCAGCTAACAGAGTTAAACCATACTTTTGATTGAGCAGTTTTGAAACACTCTGTATGTAGAAAATGCAACTGGACCTTCGTAGCGCTAAGTGGGTAATAGTGGAAAAAAGAATATGTTCAAATATAAACTACACAGAAGCATTGTATGAAACTTCTTTCTGTTCTGTGCATTCAACTAACAGAGTTGAACCTTACTTTGGATTGAGCCTTTCTGAAACACTCTTTCTGCAGAAACTGAAATTGGACATTCTGAGCGCTAAGAGGCCTATATTGGGAAAAATAATATCTCCAAATAAAAACTACACAGAAGCATTGTGTGAAACTTATTTCTGATATGTTCATTAAGCTAACAGAGTTAAACCATACTTTTGATTGCGCAGTTCTGAACACTCTTTCTGTAGAAAATGCAACTGGACATTTGGAGCGCTAAGAGAGTAGTAGTGGAAAAAGGAATATATTCAAATATAAACTACACAGAAGCATTCTGTGACACTTCTTTCTGATCTGAGCATTCAGCTAACAGAGTTAAACCATACTTTTGATTGAGCAGTTTTGAAACACTCTGTCTGTAGAAAATGCAACTGGACATTCGTAGCGCTAAGTGGGTAATAGTGGAAAAAAGAATATGTTCAAATATAAACTACACAGAAGCATTGTATGAAACTTCTTTCTGTTCTGTGCATTCAACTAACAGAGTTGAACCTTACTTTTGATTGAGCCTTTCTGAAACACTCTTTCTGTAGAAACTGCAATTGGACATTCTGAGCGTTAAGAGGCCTATATTGGGAAAAATAATATCTTCAAATAAAAACTACACAGAAGCATTGTGTGAAACTTATTTCGGATATGTTCATTAAGCTAACAGAGTTAAACCATACTTTTGATTGCGCAGTTCTGAACACTCTTTCTGTAGAAAATGCAAGTGGACATTCGGAGCGCTAAGAGGGTAATAGTGGAAAAAGTAATATATTCAAATATAAACTACACAGTAGCATTCTGTGAAACTTCTTTCTGATCTGTGCATTCAGCTAACAGAGTTAAACCATACTTTTGATTGAGCAGATCTGAACACTCTTTCTGTAGAAAATGCAACTGGACATTTGGAGCGCTAAGAGCGTAGTAGTGGAAAAAGGAATATATTCAAATATAAACTACACAGAAGCATTCTGTGAAACTTCTTTCTGATCTGAGCATTCAGCTAACAGAGTTAAACCATACTTTTGATTGAGCAGTTTTGAAACACTCTGTCTGTAGAAAATGCAACTGGACATTCGTAGCGCTAAGTGGGTAATAGTGAAAAAAAGAATATGTTCAAATATAAACTACACAGAAGCATTGTATGAAACTTCTTTCTGTTCTGTGCATTCAACAAACAGAGTTGAACCTTACTTTTGATTGAGCCGTTCTGAAACACTCTTTCTGTAGAAACTGCAATTGGACATTCTGAGCGCTAAGAGGCCTATATTGGGAAAAAGAATGTCTACAAATAAAAACTACACAGAAGAATTGTGTGAAACTTCTTTCTGTTCTGTTTGTTCAACTAAAAGAGTTGAACCTTAGTTTTGATTGAGCCGTTCTGAAACACTCTTTCTGTAGAAAATGCAAGTGGAGATTCGGAGCGCTAAGAGGGTAATAGTGGAAAAAGAAATGTCTCCAAATATAAACTACACAGAAGCATTCTGTGAAACTTCTTTCTGATCTGAGCATTCAGCTAACAGAGTTAAACCATACTTTTGATTGAGCAGTTTTGAAACACTCTGTCTGTAGGAAATGCAACTGGACATTCGTAGCGCTGTGGGTAATAGTGGAAAAAAGAATATGTTCAAATATAAACTACACAGAAGCATTGTATGCAACTTCTTTCTGTTCTGTGCATTCAAATAACAGAGTTGAACCTTACTTTTGATTGAGCCGTTCTGAAACCCTCTTTTGTAGAAACTGCAATTCGACATTCTGAGCGCTAAGAGGCCTATATTGGGAAAAAGAATGTCTACAAATAAAAACTACACAGAAGAATTGTGTGAAACTTCTTTTTGTTCTGTTTGTTCAACTAAAAGAGTTGAACCTTAGTTTTGATTGAGCCGTTCTGAAACACTCTTTCTGTAGAAAATGCAAGTGGAGATTCGGAGCGCTAAGAAGGTAATAGTGGAAAAAGGAATGTCTCCAAATATAAACTACACAGAATCATTCTGTGAAACTTCTTTCTGATCTGTGCATTCAGCTAACAGAGTTAAACCATACTTTTGATTGAGCAGATCTGAACACTCTTTCTGTAGAAAATGCAACAGGACATTTGGAGCGCTAAGAGAGTAGTAGTGGAAAAAGGAATATATTCAAATATAAACTACACAGAAGCATTCTGTGAAACTTCTTTCTGATCTGAGCATTCAGCTAACAGAGTTAAACCATACTTTTGATTGAGCAGTTTTGAAACACTCTGTCTGTAGAAAATGCAACTGGACATTCGTAGCGCTAAGTGGGTAATAGTGGAAAAAAAATATGTTCAAATATAAACTACACAGAAGCATTGTATGAAACTTCTTTCTGTTCTGTGCATTCAACTAACAGAGTTGAACCTTACTTTTGATTGAGCCTTTCTGAAACACTCTTTCTGTAGAAACTGCAATTGGACATTCTGAGCGCTAAGAGGCCTCTATTGGGAAAAATAAAATCTTCAAATAAAAACTACACAGAAGCATTGTGTGAAACTTATTTCTGATATGTTCATTAAGCTAACAGAGTTAAACCATACTTTTGATTGCACAGTTCTGAAAACTCTTTCTGTAGAAAATGCAAGTGGACATTCGGAGCGCTAAGAGGGTAATAGTGGAAAAAGGAATATATTCAAATATATACTACACAGTAGCATTCTGTGAAAATTCTTTCTGTTCTGTGCATTCAACTAACAGAGTTGAACCTTACTTTTGATTGAGCCGTTCTGAAACACTCTTTCTGTAGAAACTGCAATTGGACATGCTAAGCGCTAAGAGGCCTACATTTGGAAAAAGAATATCTTCAAATAAAAACTACACAGATGCATTCTGTGAAACTTATTTCTGATCTGTAAATTCAGTTAACAGAGATAAAACATATTTTTGATTGAGCAGTTATGAAACACTCTTTTTGTAGAAAATGCAAGTGGAGATTCGGAGTGCTAAGAGGGTAATAGTGGAAAAAGGAATGTCTCCAAATATAAACTACACAGAATCATTCTGTGAAACTTCTTTCTGATCTATGCATTCAGCTAACAGAGTTAAATCATACTTTTGATTGAGCAGATCTGAACACTCTTTCTGTAGAAAATGCAACTGGACATTTGGAGCGCTAAGAGAGTAGTAGTGGAAAAAGGAATATATTCAAATATAAACTACACAGAAGCATTCTGTGAAACTTATTTCTGATCTGAGCATTCAGCTAACAGAGTTAAACCATACTTTTGATTGAGCAGTTTTGAAACACTCTGTCTGTAGAAAATGCAACTGGACATTCGTAGCGCTAAGTGGGTAATAGTGGAAAAAAAATATGTTCAAATATAAACTACACAGAAGCATTGTATGAAACTTCTTTCTGTTCTGTGCATTCAACTAACAGAGTTGAACCTTACTTTTGATTGAGCCTTTCTGAAACACTCTTTCTGTAGAAACTGCAATTGGACATTCTGAGCGCTAAGAGGCCTCTATTGGGAAAAATAAAATCTTCAAATAAAAACTACACAGAAGCATTGTGTGAAACTTATTTCTGATATGTTCATTAAGCTAACAGAGTTAAACCATACTTTTGATTGCGCAGTTCTGAACACTCTTTCTGTAGAAAATGCAAGTGGACATTCGGAGCGCTAAGAGGGTAATAGTGGAAAAAGGAATATATTCAAATATAAACTACACAGTAGCATTCTGTGAAAATTCTTTCTGTTCTGTGCATTCAACTAACAGAGTTGAACCTTACTTTTGATTGAGCCGTTCTGAAACACTCTTTCTGTAGAAACTGCAATTGGACATGCTAAGCGCTAAGAGGCCTACATTGGGAAAAAGAATATCTTCAAATAAAAACTACACAGATGCATTCTGTGAAAGTTATTTCTGATCTGTAAATTCAGTTAACAGAGATAAAACATATTTTTGATTGAGCAGTTATGAAACACTCTTTTTGTAGAAAATGCAAGTGGAGATTCGGAGCGCTAAGAGGGTAATAGTGGAAAAAGGAATGTCTTCAAATATAAACTACACAGAATCATTCGGTGAAACTTCTTTCTGATCTGTGCATTCAGCTAACAGAGTTAAACCATACTTTTGATTGAGCAGATCTGAACACTCTTTCTGTAGAAAATGCAACTGGACATTTGGAGCGCTAAGAGCGTAGTAGTGGAAAAAGGAATATATTCAAATATAAACTACACAGAATCATTCTGTGAAACTTCTTTCTGATCTGAGCATTCAGCTAACAGAGTTAAACCATACTTTTGATTGAGCAGTTTTGAAACACTCTGTCTGTAGGAAATGCAACTGGACATTCGTAGCGCTAAGTGGGTAATAGTGGAAAAAAGAATATGTTCAAATATAAACTACACAGAAGCATTGTATGAAACTTTTTTCTGTTCTGTGCATTCAACTAACAGAGTTGAACCTTACTTTTGATTGAGCCGTTCTGAAACACTCTTTTGTAGAAACTGCAATTGGACATTCTGAGCGCTAAGAGGCCTATATTGGGAAAAAGAATGTCTACAAATAAAAACTACACAGAAGAATTGTGTGAAACTTTTTTTGTTCTGTTTGTTCAACTAAAAGAGTTGAACCTTAGTTTTGATTGAGCCGTTCTGAAACACTCTTTCTGTAGAAAATGCAAGTGGAGATTCGGAGCGCTAAGAGGGTAATAGTGGAAAAAGGAATGTCTCCAAATATAAACTACACAGAATCATTCTGTGAAACTTCTTTCTGATCTGTGCATTCAGCTAACAGAGTTAAACCATACTTTTGATTGAGCAGATCTGAACACTCTTTCTGTAGAAAATGCAACTGGACATTTGGAGCGCTAAGAGAGTAGTAGTGGAAAAAGGAATATATTCAAATATAAACTACACAGAAGCATTCTGTGAAACTTCATTCTGATCTGAGCATTCACCTAACAGAGTTAAACCATACTTTTGATTGAGCAGTTTTGAAACACTCTGTCTGTAGAAAATGCAACTGGACATTCGTAGCGCTAAGTGGGTAATAGTGGAAAAAAGAATATGTTCAAATATAAACTACACAGAAGCATTGTATGAAACTTCTTTCTGTTCTGTGCATTCAACTAACAGAGTTGAACCTTACTTTTGATTGAGCCTTTCTGAAACACTCTTTCTGTAGAAACTGCAATTGGACATTCTGAGCGCTAAGAGGCCTCTATTGGGAAAAATAAAATCTTCAAATAAAAACTACACAGAAGCATTGTGTGAAACTTATTTCTGATATGTTCATTAAGCTAACAGAGTTAAACCATACTTTTGATTGCGCAGATCTGAAAACTCTTTCTGTAGAAAATGCAAGTGGACATTCGGAGCGCTAAGAGGGTAATAGTGGAAAAAGAAATATATTCAAATATAAACTACACAGTAGCATTCTGTGAAAATTCTTTCTGTTCTTTGCATTCAACTAACAGAGTTGAACCTTACTTTTGATTGAGCCGTTCTGAAACACTCTTTCTGTAGAAACTGCAATTGGACATGCTAAGCGCTAAGAGGCCTACATTGGGAAAAAGAATATCTTCAAATAAAAACTACACAGATGCATTCTGTGAAACTTATTTCTGATCTGTAAATTCAGTTAACAGAGATAAAACATATTTTTGATTGAGCAGTTATGAAACACTCTTTTTGTAGAAAATGCAAGTGGAGATTCGGAGCGCTAAGAGGGTAATAGTGGAAAAAGTAATGTCTCCAAATATAAACTACACAGAATCATTCTGTGAAACTTATTTCTGATCTGTGCATTCAGCTAACAGAGTTAAACCATACTTTTGATTGAGCAGATCTGAACACTCTTTCTGTAGAAAATGCAACTGGACATTTGGAGCGCTAAGAGAGTAGTAGTGGAAAAAGGAATATATTCAAATATAAACTACACAGAAGCATTCTGTGAAACTTCTTTCTGATCTGAGCATTCAGCTAACAGAGTTAAACCATACTTTTGATTGAGCAGTTTTGAAACACTCTGTCTGTAGAAAATGCAACTGGACATTCGTAGCGCTAAGTGGGTAATAGTGGAAAAAAGAATATGTTCAAATATAAACTACACAGAAGCATTGTATGAAACTACTTTCTGTTCTGTGCATTCAACTAACAGAGTTGAACCTTACTTTTGATTGAGCCTTTCTGAAACACTCTTTCTGTAGAAACTTCAATTGGACATTCTGAGCGCTAAGAGGCCTATATTGGGAAAAATAATATCTTCAAATAAAAACTACACAGAAGCATTGTGTGAAACTTATTTCTGATATGTTCATTAAGCTAACAGAGTTAAACCATACTTTTAATTGCGCAGTTCTGGACACTCTTTCTGTAGAAAATGCAAGTGGACATTCGGAGCGCTAAGAGGGTAATAGTGGAAAAAATAATATATTCAAATATAAACTACACAGTATCATTCTGTGAAAATTCTTTCTGTTCTGTGCATTCAACTAACAGAGTTGAACCTTACTTTTGATTGAGCCGTTCTGAAACACTCTGTCTGTAGAAACTGCAATTGGACATGCTAAGCGCTAAGAGGCCTACATTGGGAAAAAGAATATCTTCAACTAAAAACTACACAGATGCATTCTGTGAAACTTATTTCTGATCTGTAAATTCAGTTAACAGAGATAAAACATATTTTTGATTGAGCAGTTATGAAACACTCTTTTTGTAGAAAATGCAAGTGGAGATTCGGAGCGCTAAGAGGGTAATAGTGGAAAAAGGAATGTCTTCAAATATAAACTACACAGAATCATTCGGTGAAACTTCTTTCTGATCTGTGTTAAACCATACTTTTGATTGAGCAGATCTGAACACTCTTTCTGTAGAAAATGCAACTGGACATTTGGAGCGCTAAGAGCGTAGTAGTGGAAAAAGGAATATATTCAAATATAAACTACACAGAAGCATTCTGTGAAACTTCTTTCTGATCTGAGCATTCAGCTAACAGAGTTAAACCATACTTTTGATTGAGCAGTTTTGAAACACTCTGTCTGTAGGAAATGCAACTGGACATTCGTAGCGCTGTGGGTAATAGTGGAAAAAAGAATATGTTCAAATATAAACTACACAGAAGCATTGTATGCAACTTCTTTCTGTTCTGTGCATTCAACTAACAGAGTTGAACCTTACTTTTGATTGAGCCGTTCTGAAACACTCTTTTGTAGAAACTGCAATTCGACATTCTGAGCGCTAAGAGGCCTATATTGGGAAAAAGAATGTCTACAAATAAAAACTACACAGAAGAATTGTGTGAAACTGCTTTTTGTTCTGTTTGTTCAACTAAAAGAGTTGAACCTTAGTTTTGATTGAGCCGTTCTGAAACACACTTTCTGTAGAAATTGCAAGTGGAGATTCGGAGCGCTAAGAGGGTAATAGTGGAAAAAGGAATGTCTCCAAATATAAACTACACAGAATCATTCTGTGAAACTTCTTTCTGATCTGTGCATTCAGCTAACAGAGTTAAACCATACTTTTGATTGAGCAGATCTGAACACTCTTTCTGTAGACAATGCAACAGGACATTTGGAGCGCTAAGAGAGTAGTAGTGGAAAAAGGAATATATTCAAATATAAACTACACAGAAGCATTCTGTGAAACTTCTTTCTGATCTGAGCATTCAGCTAACAGAGTTAAACCATACTTTTGATTGAGCAGTTTTGAAACACTCTGTCTGTAGAAAATGCAACTGGACATTCGTAGCGCTAAGTGGGTAATAGTGCAAAAAAAATATGTTCAAATATAAACTACACAGAAGCATTGTATGAAACTTCTTTCTGTTCTGTGCATTCAACTAACAGAGTTGAACCTTACTTTTGATTGAGCCTTTCTGAAACACTCTTTCTGTAGAAACTGCAATTGGACATTCTGAGCGCTAAGAGGCCTCTATTGGGAAAAATAAAATCTTCAAATAAAAACTACACAGAAGCATTGTGTGAAACTTATTTCTGATATGTTCATTAAGCTAACAGAGTTAAACCATACTTTTGATTGCACAGTTCTGAAAACTCTTTCTGTAGAAAATGCAAGTGGACATTCGGAGCGCTAAGAGGGTAATAGTGGAAAAAGGAATATATTCAAATATATACTACACAGTAGCATTCTGTGAAAATTCTTTCTGTTCTGTGCATTCAACTAACAGAGTTGAACCTTACTTTTGATTGAGCCGTTCTGAAACACTCTTTCTGTAGAAACTGCAATTGGACATGCTAAGCGCTAAGAGGCCTACATTTGGAAAAAGAATATCTTCAAATAAAAACTACACAGATGCATTCTGTGAAACTTATTTCTGATCTGTAAATTCAGTTAACAGAGATAAAACATATTTTTGATTGAGCAGTTATGAAACACTCTTTTTGTAGAAAATGCAAGTGGAGATTCGGAGTGCTAAGAGGGTAATAGTGGAAAAAGGAATGTCTCCAAATATAAACTACACAGAATCATTCTGTGAAATTTCTTTCTGATCTATGCATTCAGCTAACAGAGTTAAATCATACTTTTGATTGAGCAGATCTGAACACTCTTTCTGTAGAAATGCAACTGGACATTTGGAGCGCTAAGAGAGTAGTAGTGGAAAAAGGAATATATTCAAATATAAACTACACAGAAGCATTCTGGGAAACTTCTTTCTGATCTGAGCATTCAGCTAACAGAGTTAAACCATACTTTTGATTGAGGAGTTTTGAAACACTCTGTCTGTAGGAAATGCAACTGGACATTCGTAGCGCTAAGTGGGTAATAGTGGAAAAAAGAATATGTTCAAATATAAACTACACAGAAGCATTGTATGAAACTTCTTTCGTTCTGTGCATTCAACTAACAGAGTTGAACCTTACTTTTGATTGAGCCGTTCTGAAACAGTCTTTTGTAGAAACTGCAATTGGACATTCTGAGCGCTAAGAGGCCTATATTGGGAAAAAGAATGTCTACAAATAAAAACTACACAGAAGAATTGTGTGAAACTTCTTTTTGTTCTGTTTGTTCAACTAAAAGAGTTGAACCTTAGTTTTGATTGAGCCGTTCTGAAACACTCTTTCTGTAGAAAATGCAAGTGGAGATTCGGAGCGCTAAGAGGGTAATAGTGGAAAAAGGAATGTCTCCAAATATAAACTACACAGAATCATTCTGTGAAACTTCTTTCTGATCTGTGCATTCAGCTAACAGAGTTAAACCATACTTTTGATTGAGCAGATCTGAACACTCTTTCTGTAGAAAATGCAACAGGACATTTGGAGCGCTAAGAGAGTAGTAGTGGAAAAAGGAATATATTCAAATATAAACTACACAGAAGCATTCTGTGAAACTTATTTCTGATCTGAGCATTCAGCTAACAGAGTTAAACCATACTTTTGATTGAGCAGTTTTGAAACACTCTGTCTGTAGGAAATGCAACTGGACATTCGTAGCGCTGTGGGTAATAGTGGAAAAAAGAATATGTTCAAATATAAACTACACAGAAGCATTGTATGAAACTTCTTTCTGTTCTGTGCATTCAACTAACAGAGTTGAACCTTACTTTTGATTGAGCCGTTCTGAAACACTCTTTTGTAGAAACTGCAATTCGACATTCTGAGCGCTAAGAGGCCTATATTGGGAAAAAGAATGTCCACAAATAAAAACTACACAGAAGAATTGTGTGAAACTTCTTTTTGTTCTGTTTGTTCAACTAAAAGAGTTGAACCTTAGTTTTGATTGAGCCGTTCTGAAACACACTTTCTGTAGAAAATGCAAGTGGAGATTCGGAGCGCTAAGAGGGTAATAGTGGAAAAAGGAATGTCTCCAAATATAAACTACACAGAATCATTCTGTGAAACTTCTTTCTGATCTGTGCATTCAGCTAACAGAGTTAAACCATACTTTTGATTGAGCAGATCTGAACACTCTTTCTGTAGAAAATGCAACAGGACATTTGGAGCGCTAAGAGAGTAGTAGTGGAAAAAGGAATATATTCAAATATAAACTACACAGAAGCATTCTGTGAAACTTCTTTCTGATCTGAGCATTCAGCTAACAGAGTTAAACCATACTTTTGATTGAGCAGTTTTGAAACACTCTGTCTGTAGAAAATGCAACTGGACATTCGTAGCGCTAAGTGGGTAATAGTGGAAAAAAAATATGTTCAAATATAAACTACACAGAAGCATTGTATGAAACTTCTTTCTGTTCTGTGCATTCAACTAACAGAGTTGAACCTTACTTTTGATTGAGCCTTTCTGAAACACTCTTTCTGTAGAAACTGCAATTGGACATTCTGAGCGCTAAGAGGCCTCTATTGGGAAAAATAAAATCTTCAAATAAAAACTACACAGAAGCATTGTGTGAAACTTATTTCTGATATGTTCATTAAGCTAACAGAGTTAAACCATACTTTTGATTGCACAGTTCTGAAAACTCTTTCTGTAGAAAATGCAAGTGGACATTCGGAGCGCTAAGAGGGTAATAGTGGAAAAAGGAATATATTCAAATATATACTACACAGTAGCATTCTGTGAAAATTCTTTCTGTTCTGTGCATTCAACTAACAGAGTTGAACCTTACTTTTGATTGAGCCGTTCTGAAACACTCTTTCTGTAGAAACTGCAATTGGACATGCTAAGCGCTAAGAGGCCTACATTTGGAAAAAGAATATCTTCAAATAAAAACTACACAGATGCTTTCTGTGAAACTTACTTCTGATCTGTAAATTCAGTTAACAGAGATAAAACATATTTTTGATTGAGCAGTTATGAAACACTCTTTTTGTAGAAAATGCAAGTGGAGATTCGGAGTGCTAAGAGGGTAATAGTGGAAAAAGGAATGTCTCCAAATATAAACTACACAGAATCATTCTGTGAAACTTCTTTCTGATCTATGCATTCAGCTAACAGTGTTAAATCATACTTTTGATTGAGCAGATCTGAACACTCTTTCTGTAGAAAATGCAACTGGACATTTGGAGCGCTAAGAGAGTAGTAGTGGAAAAAGGAATATATTCAAATATAAACTACACAGAAGCATTCTGGGAAACTTCTTTCTGATCTGAGCATTCAGCTAACAGAGTTAAACCATACTTTTGATTGAGCAGTTTTGAAACACTCTGTCTGTAGAAAATGCAACTGGACATTCGTAGCGCTAAGTGGGTAATAGTGGAAAAAAGAATATGTTCAAATATAAACTACACAGAAGCATTGTATGAAACTTCTTTCGTTCTGTGCATTCAACTAACAGAGTTGAACCTTACTTTTGATTGAGCCGTTCTGAAACAGTCTTTTGTAGAAACTGCAATTGGACATTCTGAGCGCTAAGAGGCCTATATTGGGAAAAAGAATGTCTACAAATAAAAACTACACAGAAGAATTGTGTGAAACTTCTTTTTGTTCTGTTTGTTCAACTAAAAGAGTTGAACCTTAGTTTTGATTGAGCCGTTCTGAAACACTCTTTCTGTAGAAAATGCAAGTGGAGATTCGGAGCGCTAAGAGGGTAATAGTGGAAAAAGGAATGTCTCCAAATATAAACTACACAGAATCATTCTGTGAAACTTCTTTCTGATCTGTGCATTCAGCTAACAGAGTTAAACCATACTTTTGATTGAGCAGATCTGAACACTCTTTCTGTAGAAAATGCAACAGGACATTTGGAGCGCTAAGAGAGTAGTAGTGGAAAAAGGAATATATTCAAATATAAACTACACAGAAGCATTCTGTGAAACTTATTTCTGATCTGAGCATTCAGCTAACAGAGTTAAACCATACTTTTGATTGAGCAGTTTTGAAACACTCTGTCTGTAGAAAATGCAACTGGACATTCGTAGCGCTAAGTGGGTAATAGTGGAAAAAAAATATGTTCAAATATAAACTACACAGAAGCATTGTATGAAACTTCTTTCTGTTCTGTGCATTCAACTAACAGAGTTGAACCTTACTTTTTATTGAGCCTTTCTGAAACACTCTTTCTGTAGAAACTGCAATTGGACATTCTGAGCGCTAAGAGGCCTCTATTGGGAAAAAAAAAATCTTCAAATAAAAACTACACAGAAGCATTGTTTGAAACTTATTTCTGATATGTTCATTAAGCTAACAGAGTTAAACCATACTTTTGATTGCGCAGTTCTGAAAACTCTTTCTGTAGAAAATGCAAGTGGACATTCGGAGCGCTAAGAGGGTAATAGTGGAAAAAGGAATATATTCAAATATAAACTACACAGTAGCATTCTGTGAAAATTCTTTCTGTTCTGTGCATTCAACTAACAGAGTTGAACCTTACTTTTGATTGAGCCGTTCTGAAACACTCTTTCTGTAGAAACTGCAATTGGACATGCTAAGCGCTAAGAGGCCTATATTGGGAAAAATAATATCTTCAAATAAAAACTACACAGAAGCATTGTGTGAAACTTATTTCTGATATGTTCATTAAGCTAACAGAGTTAAACCATACTTTTGATTGCGCAGTTCTGAACACTCTTTCTGTAGAAAATGCAAGTGGACATTCGGAGCGCTAAGAGGGTAATAGTGGAAAAAGGAATATATTCAAATATAAACTACACAGTAGCATTCTGTGAAAATTCTTTCTGTTCTGTGCATTCAACTAACAGAGTTGAACCTTACTTTTGATTGAGCCGTTCTGAAACACTCTTTCTGTAGAAACTGCAATTGGACATGCTAAGCGCTAAGAGGCCTACATTGGGAAAAAGAATATCTTCAAATAAAAACTACACAGATGCATTCTGTGAAAATTATTTCTGATCTGTAAATTCAGTTAACAGAGATAAAACATATTTTTGATTGAGCAGTTATGAAACACTCTTTTTGTAGAAAATGCAAGTGGAGATTCGGAGCGCTAAGAGGGTAATAGTGGAAAAAGGAATGTCTCCAAATATAAACTACACAGAATCATTCTGTGAAACTTCTTTCTGATCTGTGCATTCAGCTAACAGAGTTAAACCATACTTTTGATTGAGCAGATCTGAACACTCTTTCTGTAGAAAATGCAACAGGACATTTGGAGCGCTAAGAGAGTAGTAGTGGAAAAAGGAATATATTCAAATATAAACTACACAGAAGCATTCTGTGAAACCTCTTTCTGATCTGAGCATTCAGCTAACAGAGTTAAACCATACTTTTGATTGAGCAGTTTTGAAACACTCTGTCTGTAGAAAATGCAACTGGACATTCGTAGCGCTAAGTAGGTAATAGTGGAAAAAAGAATATGTTCAAATATAAACTACACAGAAGCATTGTATGAAACTTCTTTCTGTTCTGTGCATTCAACTAACAGAGTTGAACCTTACTTTTGATTGAGCCTTTCTGAAACACTCTTTCTGTAGAAACTGCAATTGGACATTCTGAGCGCTAAGAGGCCTATATTGGGAAAAATAATATCTTCAAATAAAAACTACACAGAAGCATTGTGTGAAACTTATTTCTGATATGTTCATTAAGCTAACAGAGTTAAACCATACTTTTGATTGCGCAGTTCTGAACACTCTTTCTGTAGAAAATTCAAGTGGACATTCGGAGCGCTAAGAGGGTAATAGTGGATAAAGGAATATATTCAAATATAAACTACACAGTAGCATTCTGTGAAAATTCTTTCTGTTCTGTGCATTCAACTAACAGAGTTGAACCTTACTTTTGATTGAGCCGTTCTGAAACACTCTTTCTGTAGAAACTGCAATTGGACATGCTAAGCGCTAAGAGGCCTACATTGGGAAAAAGAATATCTTCAAATAAAAACTACACAGATGCATTCTGTGAAACTTATTTCTGATCTGTAAATTCAGTTAAGAGAGATAAAACATATTTTTGATTGAGCAGTTATGAAACACTCTTTTTGTAGAAAATGCAAGTGGAGATTCGGAGCGCTAAGAGGGTAATAGTGGAAAAAGGAATGTCTTCAAATATAAACTACACAGAATCATTCGGTGAAACTTCTTTCTGATCTGTGCATTCAGCTAACAGAGTTAAACCATACTTTTGATTGAGCAGATCTGAACACTCTTTCTGTAGAAAATGCAACTGGACATTTGGAGCGCTAAGAGCGTAGTAGTGGAAAAAGGAATATATTCAAATATAAACTACACAGAAGCATTCTGTGAAACTTCTTTGTGATCTGAGCATTCAGCTAACAGAGTTAAACCATACTTTTGATTGAGCAGATTTGAAACACTCTGTCTGTAGAAAATGCAACTGGACATTCGTAGCGCTAAGTGGGTAATAGTGGAAAAAAGAATATGTTCAAATATAAACTACACAGAAGCATTGTATGAAACTTCTTTCTGTTCTGTGCATTCAACTAACAGAGTTGAACCTTACTTTTGATTGAGCCATTCTGAAACACTCTTTCTGTAGAAACTGCAATTGGACATTCTGAGCGCTAAGAGGCCTATATTGGGAAAAAGAATGTCTACAAATAAAAACTACACAGAAGAATTGTGTGAAACTTCTTTCTGTTCTGTTTGTTCAACTAAAAGAGTTGAACCTTAGGTTTGATTGAGCCGTTCTGAAACACAGTTTCTGTAGAAAATGCAAGTGGAAATTCGGAGCGCTAAGAAGGTAATAGTGGAAAAAGGAATGTCTCCAAATATAAACTACACAGAATCATTCTGTGAAACTTCTTTCTGATCTGTGCATTCAGCTAACAGAGTTAAACCATACTTTTGATTGAGCAGATCTGAACACTCTTTCTGTAGAAAATGCAACTGGACATTTGGAGCGCTAAGAGAGTAGTAGTGGAAAAAGGAATATTTTCAAATATAAACTACACAGAAGCATTCTGTGAAACTTCTTTCTGATCTGAGCATTCAGCTAACAGAGTTAAACCATACTTTTGATTGTGCAGTTTTGAAACACTCTGTCTGTAGAAAATGCAACTGGACATTCGTAGCGCTAAGTGGGTAATAGTGGAAAAAAGAATATGTTCAAATATAAACTACACAGAAGCATTGTATGAAACTTCTTTCTGTTCTGTGCATTCAACTAACAGAGTTGAACCTTACTTTTGATTGAGCCTTTCTGAAACACTCTTTCTGTAGAAACTGCAATTGGACATTCTGAGCGCTAAGAGGCCTCTATTGGGAAAAATAAAATCTTCAAATAAAAACTACACAGAAGCATTGTGTGAAACTTATTTCTGATATGTTCATTAAGCTAACAGAGTTAAACCATACTTTTGATTGCACAGTTCTGAAAACTCTTTCTGTAGAAAATGCAAGTGGACATTCGGAGCGCTAAGAGGGTAATAGTGGAAAAAGGAATATATTCAAATATAAACTACACAGTAGCATTCTGTGAAAATTCTTTCTGTTCTGTGCATTCAACTAACAGAGTTGAACCTTACTTTTGATTGAGCCGTTCTGAAACACTCTTTCTGTAGAAACTGCAATTGGACATTCTAAGCGCTAAGAGGCCTATATTGGGAAAAATAATATCTTCAAATAAAAACTACACAGAAGCATTGTGTGAAACTTATTTCTGATATGTTCATTAAGCTAACAGAGTTAAACCATACTTTTGATTGCGCAGTTCTGAACACTCTTTCTGTAGAAAATGCAAGTGGACATTCGGAGCGCTAAGAGGGTAATAGTGGAAAAAGGAATATATTCAAATATAAACTACACAGTAGCATTCTGTGAAAATTCTTTCTGTTCTGTGCATTCAACTAACAGAGTTGAACCTTACTTTTGATTGAGCCGTTCTGAAACACTCTTTCTGTAGAAACTGCAATTGGACATGCTAAGCGCTAAGAGGCCTACATTGGGAAAAAGAATATCTTCAAATAAAAACTACACAGATGCATTCTGTGAAAATTATTTCTGATCTGTAAATTCAGTTAACAGAGATAAAACATATTTTTGATTGAGCAGTTATGAAACACTCTTTTTGTAGAAAATGCAAGTGGAGATTCGGAGCGCTAAGAGGGTAATAGTGGAAAAAGGAATGTCTCCAAATATAAACTACACAGAATCATTCGGTGAAACTTCTTTCTGATCTGTGCATTCAGCTAACAGAGTTAAACCATACTTTTGATTGAGCAGATCTGAACACTCTTTCTGTAGAAACTGCAATTGGACATTCTGAGCGCTAAGAGGCCTCTATTGGGAAAAATAATATCGTCAAATAAAAACTACACAGAAGCATTGTGTGAAACTTATTTCTGATATGTTCATTAAGCTAACAGAGTTAAACCATACTTTTGATTGCGCAGTTCTGAACACTCTTTCTGTAGAAAATTCAAGTGGACATTCGGAGCGCTAAGAGGGTAATAGTGGATAAAGGAATATATTCAAATATAAACTACACAGTAGCATTCTGTGAAAATTCTTTCTGTTCTGTGCATTCAACTAACAGAGTTGAACCTTACTTTTGATTGAGCCGTTCTGAAACACTCTTTCTGTAGAAACTGCAATTGGACATGCTAAGCGCTAAGAGGCCTACATTGGGAAAAAGAATATCTTCAAATAAAAACTACACAGATGCATTCTGTGAAACTTATTTCTGATCTGTAAATTCAGTTAAGAGAGATAAAACATATTTTTGATTGAGCAGTTATGAAACACTCTTTTTGTAGAAAATGCAAGTGGAGATTCGGAGCGCTAAGAGGGTAATAGTGGAAAAAGGAATGTCTTCAAATATAAACTACACAGAATCATTCGGTGAAACTTCTTTCTGATCTGTGCATTCAGCTAACAGAGTTAAACCATACTTTTGATTGAGCAGATCTGAACACTCTTTCTGTAGAAAATGCAACTGGACATTTGGAGCGCTAAGAGCGTAGTAGTGGAAAAAGGAATATATTCAAATATAAACTACACAGAAGCATTCTGTGAAACTTCTTTGTGATCTGAGCATTCAGCTAACAGAGTTAAACCATACTTTTGATTGAGCAGATTTGAAACACTCTGTCTGTAGAAAATGCAACTGGACATTCGTAGCGCTAAGTGGGTAATAGTGGAAAAAAGAATATGTTCAAATATAAACTACACAGAAGCATTGTATGAAACTTCTTTCTGTTCTGTGCATTCAACTAACAGAGTTGAACCTTACTTTTGATTGAGCCATTCTGAAACACTCTTTCTGTAGAAACTGCAATTGGACATTCTGAGCGCTAAGAGGCCTATATTGGGAAAAAGAATGTCTACAAATAAAAACTACACAGAAGAATTGTGTGAAACTTCTTTCTGTTCTGTTTGTTCAACTAAAAGAGTTGAACCTTAGGTTTGATTGAGCCGTTCTGAAACACAGTTTCTGTAGAAAATGCAAGTGGAAATTCGGAGCGCTAAGAAGGTAATAGTGGAAAAAGGAATGTCTCCAAATATAAACTACACAGAATCATTCTGTGAAACTTCTTTCTGATCTGTGCATTCAGCTAACAGAGTTAAACCATACTTTTGATTGAGCAGATCTGAACACTCTTTCTGTAGAAAATGCAACTGGACATTTGGAGCGCTAAGAGAGTAGTAGTGGAAAAAGGAATATATTCAAATATAAACTACACAGAAGCATTCTGTGAAACTTCTTTCTGATCTGAGCATTCAGCTAACAGAGTTAAACCATACTTTTGATTGAGCAGTTTTGAAACACTCTGTCTGTAGAAAATGCAACTGGACATTCGTAGCGCTAAGTGGGTAATAGTGGAAAAAAGAATATGTTCAAATATAAACTACACAGAAGCATTGTATGAAACTTCTTTCTGTTCTGTGCATTCAACTAACAGAGTTGAACCTTACTTTTTATTGAGCCTTTCTGAAACACTCTTTCTGTAGAAACTGCAATTGGACATTCTGAGCGCTAAGAGGCCTCTATTGGGAAAAATAAAATCTTCAAATAAAAACTACACAGAAGCATTGTGTGAAACTTATTTCTGATATGTTCATTAAGCTAACAGAGTTAAACCATACTTTTGATTGCGCAGTTCTGAAAACTCTTTCTGTAGAAAATGCAAGTGGACATTCGGAGCGCTAAGAGGGTAATAGTGGAAAAAGGAATATATTCAAATATAAACTACACAGTAGCATTCTGTGAAAATTCTTTCTGTTCTGTGCATTCAACTAACAGAGTTGAACCTTACTTTTGATTGAGCCGTTCTGAAACACTCTATCTGTAGAAACTGCAATTGGACATGCTTAGCGCTAAGAGGCCTATATTGGGAAAAATAATATCTTCAAATAAAAACTACACAGAAGCATTGTGTGAAACTTATTTCTGATATGTTCATTAAGCTAACAGAGTTAAACCATACTTTTGATTGCGCAGTTCTGAACACTCTTTCTGTAGAAAATGCAAGTGGACATTCGGAGCGCTAAGAGGGTAATAGTGGAAAAAGGAATATATTCAAATATAAACTACACAGTAGCATTCTGTGAAAATTCTTTCTGTTCTGTGCATTCAACTAACAGAGTTGAACCTTACTTTTGATTGAGCCGTTCTGAAACACTCTTTCTGTAGAAACTGCAATTGGACATGCTAAGCGCTAAGAGGCCTACATTGGGAAAAAGAATATCTTCAAATAAAAACTACACAGATGCATTCTGTGAAAATTATTTCTGATCTGTAAATTCAGTTAACAGAGATAAAACATATTTTTGATTGAGCAGTTATGAAACACTCTTTTTGTAGAAAATGCAAGTGGAGATTCGGAGCGCTAAGAGGGTAATAGTGGAAAAAGGAATGTCTCCAAATATAAACTACACAGAATCATTCTGTGAAACTTCTTTCTGATCTGTGCATTCAGCTAACAGAGTTAAACCATACTTTTGATTGAGCAGATCTGAACACTCTTTCTGTAGAAAATGCAACAGGACATTTGGAGCGCTAAGAGAGTAGTAGTGGAAAAAGGAATATATTCAAATATAAACTACACAGAAGCATTCTGTGAAACTTATTTCTGATCTGAGCATTCAGCTAACAGAGTTAAACCATACTTTTGATTGAGCAGTTTTGAAACACTCTGTCTGTAGAAAATGCAACTGGACATTCGTAGCGCTAAGTGGGTAATAGTGGAAAAAAAATATGTTCAAATATAAACTACACAGAAGCATTGTATGAAACTTCTTTCTGTTCTGTGCATTCAACTAACAGAGTTGAACCTTACTTTTGATTGAGCCTTTCTGAAACACTCTTTCTGTAGAAACTGCAATTGGACATTCTGAGCGCTAAGAGGCCTATATTGGGAAAAAGAATATCTACAAATAAAAACTACACAGAAGCATTCTGTGATACTTATTTCTGATCTGTGCATTCAGCTAACAGAGTTAAACCATACTTTTGATTGAGCAGATCTGAACACTCTTTCTATAGAAAATGCAACTGGACATTTGGAAAGCTAAGAGGGTAGTAGTGGAGAAAGTAATATATTCAAATATAAACTACACAGAAGCATTCTGTGAAAATTCTTTCTGATCTGAGCATTAAGCTAACAGAGTTAAACCATACTTTTGATTGAGCAGTTTTGAAACACTCTGTCTGTAGAAAATGCAACTGGACATTCGTAGCGCTAAGTGGGTAATAGTGGAAAAAAGAATATGTTCAAATATAAACTACACAGAAGCATTGTATGAAACTTCTTTCTGTTCTGTGCATTCAACTAACAGAGTTGAACCTTACTTTTGATTGAGCCGTTCTGAAACACTCTTTCTGTAGAAACTGCAATTGGACATTCTGAGCGCTAAGAGGCCTATATTGGGAAAAAGAATATCTACAAATAAAAACTACACAGAAGCATTCTGTGAAACTTCATTCTGTTCTGTTCATTCAACTAAAAGAGTTGAACTTTACTTTTGATTGAGCCGTTCTGAAACACTCTTTCTGTAGAAACTGCAATTGGACATTCTGAGCGCTAAGAGGCCTATATTGGGAAAAATAATATCTTCAAATAAAAACTACACAGAAGCATTGTTTGAAACTTATTTCTGATATGTGCATTCAGCTAACGGAGTTAAACCATACTTTTGATTGCGCAGTTCCGAACACTATTTCTGTAGAAAATGCAAGTGGACATTCGGAGCGCTAAGAGGGTAATAGTGGAAAAAGGAATATATTCAAATATAAACTACACAGTAGCATTCTGTGAAACTTCTTTCTGTTCTGTGCATTCAACTAACAGAGTTGAACCTTACTTTTGATTGAGCCGTTCTGAAACACTCTTTTTGTAGAAACTGCAATTGGACATTCTAAGCGCTAAGAGGAGTATATTGGGAATAATAATATCTTCAAATAAAAACTACACAAAAGCATTGTTTGAAACTTATTTCTGATATGTGCATTCAGCTAACAGAGTTAAACCATACTTTTGATTGAGCAGATCTGAACACTCTTTCTGTAGAAAATGCAACTGGACATTTGGAGCGCTAAGAGCGTAGTAGTGGAAAAAGGAATATATTCAAATATAAACTACACAGAAGCATTCTGTGAAATTCCTTTCTGTTCTGTGCATTCAACTACCAGGTTTAAACCTTAATTTTGATTGAGCCGTTCTGAAACACTCTTTCTGTAGAAACTGCAATTGGACATTCTGAGCGCTAAGAGGCCTATATTGGGAAAAAGAATATCTACAAATAAAAACTACACAGAAACATTCTGTGAAACTTCTTTCTGTTCTGTTCATTCAAATAAAAGAGTTGAACCTTACTTTTGATTGAGCCGTTCTGAAACACTCTTTCTGTAGAAAATGCAAGTGGAGATTCGGAGCGCTAAGAGGGTAATAGTGGAAAAAGTAATGTCTTCAAATTTAAACTACACAGAATAATTCTGTGAAACTTCTTTCTGATCTGTGCATTCAGGTAACAGATTTAAACCATACTTTTGATTGAGCAGATCTGAACACTCTTTCTGTAGAAAATGCAACTGGACATTTGGAGCGCTAAGAGGGTAGTAGTGGAAAAAGGAATATGTTCAAATATAAACTACACAGAAGCATTCTGTGAGACTTTTTCTGATCTGAGCATTCAGCTAACAAAGTTAAACCATACTTTTGATTGAGCAGTTTTGAAACACTCTGTCTGTAGAAAATGCAACTGGACATTCGTAGCGCTAAGTGGGTAATAGTGGAAAAAAGAATATGTTCTAATACAAACTACACAGAAGCATTGTATGAAACTTCTTTCTGTTCTGTGCATTCAACTAACAGTGTTGAACCTTACTTTTGATTGAGCCGTTCTGAAACACTCTTTCCGTAGAAACTGCAATTGGACATTCTGAGCGCTAAGAGGCCTATATTGGGAAAAATAATATCTTCACATAAAAACTATACAGAAGCATTGTGTGAAACTTATTTCTGATATGTGCATTCAGCTAACAGAGTTAAACCATACTTTTGATTGCGCAGTTCACAACACTCTTTCTGTAGAAAATGCAAGTGGACATTCGGAGCGCTAAGAGGGTAATAGTGGAAAAAGGAATATATTCAAATATAAACTACACAGAAGCATTCTGTGAAACTTCTTTCTGTTCTGTGCATTCAACTACCAGGGTTGAACCTTACTTTTGATTGAGCCGTTCTGAAACACTCTTTCTGTAGAAACTGCAATTGGACATTCTGAGCGCTAAGAGGCCTATATTGGGAAAAAGAATATCTACAAATAAAAACTACACAGAAGCATTCTGTGAAACTTCTTTCTGTTCTGTTCATTCAACTAAAAGAGTTCAACCTTAGTTTTGATTGATCCGTTATGAAACACTCTTTCTGTAGAAAATGCAAGTGGAGATTCGGAGCGCTAAGAGGGTAATAGTGGAAAAAGGAATATCTTCAAATATAAACTACACAGAATCATTCTGTGAAACTTCTTTCTGATCTGTGCATTAAGCTAACAGAGTTAAACTATACTTTTGATTGAGCAGATCTCAACACTCTTTCTGTAGAAAATGCAACTGGACATTTGGAGCGCTAAGAGGGTAGTAGTGGAAAAAGGAATATATTCAAATATACACTACACAGAAGCATTCTGTGAAACTTCTTTCTGATCTGAGCATTCAGCTAACAGAGTTAAACCATACTTTTGAATGAGCAGTTTTGAAACACTCTGTCTGTAGAAAATGCAACTGGACATTCGTAGCGCTAAGTGGGTAATAGTGGAAAAAAGAATATGTTCAAATATAAACTACACAGAACTATTGTATGAAACTTCTTTCTGTTCTGTGCATTCAACTAACAGAGTTGAACCTTACTTTTGATTGAGCCGTTCTGAAACACTCATTCCGTAGAAACTGCAATTGGACATTCTGAGCGCTAAGAGGCCTATATTGGGAAAAATAATATCTTCAAATAAAAACTATACAGAAGCATTGTGTGAAACTTATTTCTGATATGTGCATTCAGCTAACAGAGTTAAACCATACTTTTGATTGCGCAGTTCCGAACAATCTTTCTGTACAAAATGCAAGTGGACATTCGGAGCGCTAAGAGGGTAATAGTGGAAATAGGAATATATTCAAATGTAAACTACACAGTAGCATTCTGTGAAACTTCTTTCTGTTCTGTGCATTCAACTAACAGAGTTGAACCTTACTTTTGATTGAGCCGTTCAGAAACACTCTTTCTGTAGAAAGTGCAATTGGACATTCTAAGCGCTAAGAGGCCTACATTGGGAAAAAGAATATCTTCAACTAAAAACTACACAGATACATTCTCTGAAACTTATTTCTGATCTGTAAATTCAGATAACAGAGCTAAACCATATTTTTGATTGAGCAGTTATGAAACACTCTTTTTGTAGAAAATGCAAGTGGACATTCGGAGCGATAAGAGGGTAATAGTGGAAAAAGGAATATATTCAAATATAAACTACACAGAAGCTTTCTGTGAAACTTCTTTCTGTTCTGTGCATTCAACTACCAGGGTTGAACCTTACTTTTTATTGAGCCGTTCTGAAACACTCTTTCTGTAGAAACTGCAATTGGACATTCTGAGCGCTAAGAGGCCTATATTGTAAAAAAGAATATCTACAAATGAAAACTACACAGAAGCATTCTGTGAAACTTCTTTCTGTTCTGTTCATTCAACTAAAAGAGTTGAACTTTAGTTTTGATTGATCCGTTCTGAAACACACTTTCTGTAGAAAATGCAAGTGGAGATTCGGAGCGCTAAGAGGGTAATAGTGGAAAAAGGAATGTCTTCAAATATAAACTACACAGAATCATTCTGTGAAACTTCTTTCTGATCTGTGCATTCAGCTAACAGAGTTAAACTATACTTTTGATTGAGCAGATCTGAACACTCTTTCTGTAGAAAATGCAACTGGACATTTGGAGCGCTAAGAGGGTAGTAGTGGAAAAAGGAATATATTCAAATATAAACTACACAGAAACATTCTGTGAAACTTCTTTCTGATCTGAGCATTCAGGTAACAGAGTTAAACCATACTTTTGATTGAGCAGTTTTGAAACACTCTGTCTGTAGAAAATGCAACTGGACATTCGTAGCGCTAAGTGGGTAATAGTGGAAAAAAGAATATGTTCAAATATAAACTACACAGAAGTATTGTATGAAACTTCTTTCTGTTCTGTGCATTCAACTAACAGAGTTGAACCTTACTTTTGATTGAGCCGTTCTGAAACACTCTTTCCGTAGAAACTGCAATTGGACATTCTGAGCGCTAAGAGGCCTATATTGGGAAAAATAATATCTTCAAATAAAAACTACACAGAAGCATTGTGTGAAACTTATTTCTGATATGTGAATTCAGCTAACAGAGTTAAACCATACTTTTGATTGCGCAGTTCAGAACACTCTTTCTGTAGAAAATGCAAGTGGACATTCGGAGCGCTAAGAGGGTAATAGTGGACAAAGGAATATATTCAAATATAAACTACACAGAAGCATTCTGTGAAACTTCTTTCTCTTCTGTGCATTCAACTAACAGTGTTGAACCATACTTTTGATTGAGCCGTTCTGAAACACTCTTTCTGTAGAAACTGCAATTGGACATTCTGAGCGCTAAGAGGCCTACATTGGGAAAAAGAATATCTTCAAATAAAAACTACACAGATGCATTCTGTGAAACTTATTTCTGATCTGTAAATTCAGTTAACAGAGCTAAACCATATTTTTGATTGAGCAGTTGTGAAACACTTTTTTGTAGAAAATGCAAGTGGACGTTCCGAGCGCTAAGATTATAATAGAGGAAAAAGGAATATCTCCAATTAAAAACTACACAGAAGCATTCTCTGAAACCCATTTCTGTTCTCCGCATTCAACTAACAGAGTTGATCCTTACTTTTGAAGGAGCAGTTCTGAAACACTCTTTGTGTAGAAACTGCCAGTGGATATTCGGAGCGCTAAGTGGGTAATAGTCCAAAAAGGACTATCTTCAACTAAATACTACACAGCAGCATTCTGTGAAACTTCTTTCTGTTCTGTGCATTCAACTAAGAGAGTTGAACCTTACATTTGATTGAGCCGTTTTGAAACACTCTTTCTGTAGAAACTGCAATTGGACATTCTGAGCGCTAAGAGGCCTATTTTGGGAAAAATAATATCTTCAAATAAAAACTACACAGAAGCATTGTTTGAAACTTATTTCTGATATGTGCATTCAGCTAACAGAGTTAAACCATACTTTTGATTACGCAGTTCAGAACACTCTTTCTGTAGAAAATGCAAGTGGACATTCGGAGCGCTAAGAGGCTAATAGTGGAAAAAGGAATATATTCAAATATAAACTACACGGAAGCATTCTGTGAAACTTCTTTCTGTTCTGTGCATTCAACTAACAGAGTTGAACCTTACGTTTGATTGAGCCGTTCTGAAACACTGTTTCTGTAGAAACTGCAATTGAACATTCTACGCGCTAAGAGGCCTACATTGGGAAAAAGAATATCTTCAAATAAAAACGACACAGATGCATTCTGTGAAACTTCTTTCTGTTCTGTTCATTCAACTAAAAGACTTGAACTTAAGTTTTGATTGAGCCGTTCTGAAACACTCTTTCTGTAGAAAATGCAATTGGAGATTCGGAGCGCTAAGAGTGTAATAGTGGAAAAAGGAATGTCTTGAAACATAAACTACACAGAATCATTCTGTGAAACTTCTTTCTGATCTGTGCATTCAGCTAACAGAGTTAAACCATACTTTTGATTGAGCAGATCTGAACACTCTTTCTGTAGAAAATGCAACTGGACATTTGGAGCGCTAAGAGCGTACTAGTGGAAAAAGGAATATATTCAAATATAAACTACACAGAAGCATTCTGTGAAACTTCTTTCTGATCTGAGCATTCAGCTAACAGACTTAAACCATACTTTTGATTGAGCAGTTTTGAAAGACTCTGTCTGTAGAAAATGCAACTGGACATTCATAGCGCTAAGTGGGAAATAGTGGAAAAAAAAATATGTTCAAATATAAACTACACAGAAGCATTGTATGAAACTTCTTTCTGTTGTGTGTATTCAACTAACAGAGTTGAAACTTACTTTTGATTGAGCCGTTCTGAAACACTCTTTCTGTAGAAACTGCAATTGGACATTCTGAGCGCTAAGAGGCATATATTGGGAAATATAATATCTTCAAATAAAAACTACACAGATGGATTGTGCGAAACTTATTTCTGATATGTGCATTCAGCTAACAGAGTTAAACCATACATTTGACTGCGCAGTTCCGAACACTCTTTCTGTAGAAAATGCAAGTGGACATTCGGAGCGCTAAGAGGGTAATAGTGGAAAAAGGAATATATTCAAATATAAACTACACAGTAGCATTCTGTGAAATTTCTTTCTGTTCTGTGAATTCAACTAAGAGAGTTGAACCTTACTTTTGATTGAGCCGTTCTGAAACACTCTTTTTGTAGAAACTGCAATTGGACATTCTAAGCGCTAAGAGGCCTACATTGGGAAAAAGAATATCTTCAAATAAAAACTACACAGATGCATTCTGTGAAACTTATTTATGATCTGTAAATTCAGTTAACAGAGCTTAACCATATTTTTGATTGGGCAGTTATGAAATACTCTTTTTGTTGAAAATGCAAGTGGACATTCGGAGCGCTAAGATTGTAATAGAGGAAAAAGGAATATCTCCAATTAAAAATCACACAGAAGCATTCTCTGAAACCCCCTCTGTTCTCCGCATTCAACTAACAGTGTTGAACCTTACTTTTGGAGGAGCAGTTCTGAAACACTGTTTGTGTAGAAACTGCCAGTGGATATTCGGAGCGCTAAGTGGGTAATAGTCCAAAAAGGAGTATCTTCAACTTAATACTACACAGAAGCATTCTGTGAAACTCCTTTCTGTTCTGTGCATTCAACTAACAGAGTTGACCCTTACTTTTGATTGAGTCGTTCTGAAACACTCTTTCTGTAGAAACTGCAATTGGACATTCTGAGCGCTAAGAGGCCTATATTGGGAAAAAGAATGTCTACAAATAAAAACTACACAGAAGAATTGTGTGAAACTTCTTTCTGTTCTGTTTGTTCAACTAAAAGAGTTGAACCTTAGTTTTGATTGAGCCGTTCTGAAACACTCTTTCTGTAGAAAATGCAAGTGGAGATTCGGAGCGCTAAGAGGGTAATAGTGGAAAAAGGAATGTCTCCAAATATAAACTACACAGAATCATTCTGTGAAACATTTTTCTGATCTGTGCATTCAGCTAACAGAGTTAAACCATACTTTTGATTGAGCAGATCTGAACACTCTTTCTGTAGAAAATGCAACTGGACATTTGGAGCGCTAAGAGAGTAGTAGTGGAAAAAGGAATATATTCAAATATAAACTACACAGAAGCATTCTGTGAAACTTCTTTCTGATCTGAGCATTCAGCTAACAGAGTTAAACCATACTTTTGATTGAGCAGTTTTGAAACACTCTGTCTGTAGCAAATGCAACTGGACATTCGTAGCGCTAAGTGGGTAATAGTGGAAAAAAGAATATGTTCAAATATAAACTACACAGAAGCATTGTATGAAACTACTTTCTGTTCTGTGCATTCAACTAACAGAGTTGAACCTTACTTTTGATTGAGCCTTTCTGAAACACTCTTTCTGTAGAAACTGCAATTGGACATTCTGAGCGCTAAGAGGCCTCTATTGGGAAAAATAATATCTTCAAATAAAAACTACACAGAAGCATTGTGTGAAACTTATTTCTGATATGTTCATTAAGCTAACAGAGTTAAACCATACTTTTGATTGCGCAGTTCTGAACACTCTTTCTGTAGAAAATGCAAGTGGACATTCGGAGCACTAAGAGGGTAATAGTGGAAAAAGGAATATATTCAAATATAAACTACACAGTAGCATTCTGTGAAAATTCTTTCTGTTCTGTGCATTCAACTAACAGAGTTGAACCTTACTTTTGATTGAGCCGTTCTGAAACACTCTTTCTGTAGAAACTGCAATTGGACATGCTAAGCGCTAAGAGGCCTACATTGGGAAAAAGAATATCTTCAAATAAAAACTACACAGATGCATTCTGTGAAACTTATTTCTGATCTGTAAATTCAGTTAACAGAGATAAAACATATTTTTGATTGAGCAGTTATGAAACACTCTGTCTGTAGAAAATGCAAGTGGAGATTCGGAGCGCTAAGAGGGTAATAGTGGAAAAAGGAATTTCTTCAAATATAAACAACACAGAATCATTCGGTGAAACTTCTTTCTGATCTGTGCATTCAGCAAACAGAGTTAAACCATACTTTTGATTGAGCAGATCTGAACACTCTTTCTGTAGAAAATGCAACTGGACATTTGGAGCGCTAAGAGCGTAGTAGAGGAAAAAGGAATATATTCAAATATAAACTACACAGAAGCATTCTGTGAAACTTCTTTCTGATCTGAGCATTCAGCTAACGGATTTAAACCATACTTTTGATTGAGCAGTTTTGAAACACTCTGTCTGTAGAAAATGCAACTGGACATTCGTAGCGCTAAGTGGGTAATAGTGGAAAAAAGTATATGTTCAAATATAAACTACACAGAAGCATTGTATGAAACTTCTTTCTGTTCTGTGCATTCAACTAACAGAGTTGAACCTTACTTTTGATTGAGCGGTTCTGAAACACTCTTTCTGTAGAAACTGCATTTGGACATTCTGAGCGCTAGGAGGCCTATATTGGGAAAAAGAATGTCTACAAATAAAAACTACACAGAAGAATTGTGTGAAACTTCTTTCTGTTCTGTTTGTTCAACTAAAAGAGTTGAACTTTAGTTTTGATTGAGCCGTTCTGAAACACTCTTTCTGTAGAAAATGCAAGTGGAGATTCGGAGCGCTAAGAGGGTAATAGTGGAAAAAGGAATGTCTCCAAATATAAACTACACAGAATCATTCTGTGAAACATCTTTCTGATCTGTGCATTCAGCTAACAGAGTTAAACCATACTTTTGATTGAGCAGATCTGAACACTCTTTCTGTAGAAAATGCAACTGGACATTTGGAGCGCTAAGAGAGTAGTAGTGGAAAAAGGAATATATTCAAATATAAACTACACAGAAGCATTGTATGAAACTTCTTTCTGTTCTGTGCATTCAACTAACAGAGTTGAACCTTACTTTTGATTGAGCGGTTCTGAAACACTCTTTCTGCAGAAACTGCATTTGGACATTCTGAGCGCTAGGAGGCCTATATTGGGAAAAAGAATGTCTACAAATAAAAACTACACACAAGAATTGTGTGAAACTTCTTTCTGTTCTGTTTGTTCAACTAAAAGAGTTGAACCTTAGTTTTGATTGAGCCGTTCTGAAACACTCTTTCTGTAGAAAATGCAAGTGGAGATTCGGAGCGCTAAGAGGGTAATAGTGGAAAAAGGAATGTCTCCAAATATAAACTACACAGAATCATTCTGTGAAACTTCTTTCTGATCTGTGCATTCAGCTAACAGAGTTAAACCATACTTTTGATTGAGCAGATCTGAACACTCTTTCTGTAGAAAATGCAACTGGACATTTGGAGCGCTAAGAGAGTAGTAGTGGAAAAAGGAATATATTCAAATATAAACTACACAGAAGCATTCTGTGAAACTTCTTTCTGATCTGAGCATTCAGCTAACAGAGTTAAACCATACTTTTGACTGAGCAGTTTTGAAACACTCTGTCTGTAGAAAATGCAATTGGACATTCGTAGCGCTAAGTGGGTAATAGTGGAAAAAAGAATATGTTCAAATATAAACTACACAGAAGCATTGTATGAAACTTCTTTCTGTTCTGTGCACTCAACTAACAGAGTTGAACCTTACTTTTGATTGAGCCTTTCTGAAACACTCTTTCTGTAGAAACTGCAATTGGACATTCTGAGCGCTAAGAGGCCTCTATTGGGAAAAATAATATCTTCAAATAAAAACTACACAGAAGCATTGTGTGAAACTTATTTCTGATATGTTCATTAAGCTAACAGAGTTAAACCATACTTTTGATTGCGCAGTTCTGAACACTCTTTCTGTAGAAAATGCAAGTGGACATTCGTAGCGCTAAGAGGGTAATAGTGGAAAAAGGAATATATTCAAATATAAACTACACAGTAGCATTCTGTGAAAATTCTTTCTGTTCTGTGCATTCAACTAACAGAGTTGAACCTTACTTTTGATTGAGCCGTTCTGAAACACTCTTTCTGTAGAAACTGCAATTGGACATGCTAAGCGCTAAGAGGCCTACATTGGGAAAAAGAATATCTTCAAATAAAAACTACACAGATGCATTCTGTGAAACTTATTTCTGATCTGTAAATTCAGTTAACAGAGATAAAACATATTTTTGATTGAGCAGTTATGAAACATTCTTTTTGTAGAAAATGCAAGTGGAGATTCGGAGCGCTAAGAGGGTAATAGTGGAAAAAGGAATGTCTTCAAATATAAACTACACAGAATCATTCGGTGAAACTTCTTTCTGATCTGTGCATTCAGCTAACAGAGTTAAACCATACTTTTGATTGAGCAGATCTGAACACTCTTTCTGTAGAAAATGCAACTGGACATTTGGAGCGCTAAGAGCGTAGTAGTGGAAAAAGGAATATATTCAAATATAAACTACACAGAGGCATTCTGTGAAACTTCTTTCTGATCTGAGCATTCAGCTAACAGAGTTAAACCATACTTTTGATTGAGCAGATTTGAAACACTCTGTCTGTAGAAAATGCAACTGGACATTCGTAGCGCTAAGTGGGTAATAGTGGAAAAAAGAATATGTTCAAATATAAACTACACAGAAGCATTGTATGAAACTTCTTTCTGTTCTGTGCATTCAACTAACAGAGTTGAACCTTACTTTTGATTGAGCCGTTCTGAAACACTCTTTCGGTAGAAACTGCAATTGGACATTCTGAGCGCTAGGAGGCCTATATTGGGAAAAAGAATGTCTACAAATAAAAACTACACAGAAGAATTGTGTGAAACTTCTTTCTGTTCTGTTTGTTCAACTAAAAGAGTTGAACCTTAGTTTTGATTGACCCGTTCTGAAACACTCTTTCTGTAGAAAATGCAAGTGGAGATTCGGAGCGCTAAGAGGGTAATAGTGGAAAAAGGAATGTCTCCAAATATAAACTACACAGAATCATTCTGTGAAACATCTTTCTGATCTGTGCATTCAGCTAACAGAGTTAAACCATACTTTTGATTGAGCAGATCTGAACACTCTTTCTGTAGAAAATGCAACTGGACATTTGGAGCGCTAAGAGAGTAGTAGTGGAAAAAGGAATATATTCAAATATAAACTACACAGAAGCATTCTGTGAAACTTCTTTCTGATCTGAGCATTCAGCTAACAGAGTTAAACCATACTTTTGATTGAGCAGTTTTGAAACACTCTGTCTTTAGAAAATGCAACTGGACATTCGTAGCGCTAAGTGGGTAATAGTGGAAAAAAGAATATGTTCAAATATAAACTACACAGAAGCATTGTATGAAACTTCTTTCTGTTCTGTGCATTCAACTCACAGAGTTGAACCTTACTTTTGACTGAGCCTTTCTGAAACACTCTTTCTGTAGAAACTGCAATTGGACATTCTGAGCGCTAAGAGGCCTCTATTGGGAAAAATAATATCTTCAAATAAAAACTACACAGAAGCATTGTGTGAAACTTATTTCTGATATGTTCATTAAGCTAACAGAGTTAAACCATACTTTTGATTGCGCAGTTCTGAACACTCTTTCTGTAGAAAATGCAAGTGGACATTCCGAGCGCTAAGAGGGTAATAGTGGAAAAAGGAATATATTCAAATATAAACTACACAGTAGCATTCTGTGAAAATTCTTTCTGTTCTGTGCATTCAACTAACAGAGTTGAACCTTACTTTTGATTGAGCCGTTCTGAAACACTCTTTCTGTAGAAACTGCAATTGGCCATGCTAAGCGCTAAGAGGCCTACATTGGGAAAAAGAATATCTTCAAATAAAAACTACACAGATGCATTCTGTGAAACTTATTTCTGATCTGTAAATTCAGTTAACAGAGATAAAACATATTTTTGATTGAGCAGTTATGAAACACTCTTTTTGTAGAAAATGCAAGTGGAGATTCGGAGCGCTAAGAGGGTAATAGTGGAAAAAGGAATGTCTTCAAATATAAACTACACAGAATCATTCGGTGAAACTTCCTTCTGATCTGTGCATTCAGCTAACAGAGTTAAACCATACTTTTGATTGAGCAGATCTGAACACTCTTTCTGTAGAAAATGCAACTGGACATTTGGAGCGCTAAGAGCGTAGTAGTGGAAAAAGGAATATGTTCAAATGTAAACTACACAGAAGCATTCTGTGAAACTTCTTTCTTTTCTGAGCATTCAGCTAACAGAGTTAAACCATACTTTTGATTGAGCAGTTTTGAAACACTCTGTCTGTAGAAAATGCAACTGGACACTCGTAGCGCTAAGTGGGTAATAGTGGAAAAAAGAATATGTGCAAATATAAACTACACAGAATCATTGTATGAAACTTCTTTCTGTTCTGTGCATTCAACTAACAGAGTTGAACCTTACTTTTGATTGAGCCGTTCTGAAACACTCTTTCGGTAGAAACTGCAATTGGACATTCTGAGCGCTAGGAGGCCTATATTGGGAAAAAGAATGTCTACAAATAAAAACTACACAGAAGAATTGTGTGAAACTTCTTTCTGTTCTGTTTGTTCAACTAAAAGAGTTGAACCTTAGTTTTGATTGACCCGTTCTGAAACACTCTTTCTGTAGAAAATGCAAGTGGAGATTCGGAGCGCTAAGAGGGTAATAGTGGAAAAAGGAATGTCTCCAAATATAAACTACACAGAATCATTCTGTGAAACATCTTTCTGATCTGTGCATTCAGCTAACAGAGTTAAACCATACTTTTGATTGAGCAGATCTGAACACTCTTTCTGTAGAAAATGCAACTGGACATTTGGAGCGCTAAGAGAGTAGTAGTGGAAAAAGGAATATATTCAAATATAAACTACACAGAAGCATTCTGTGAAACTTCTTTCTGATCTGAGCATTCAGCTAACAGAGTTAAACCATACTTTTGATTGAGCAGTTTTGAAACACTCTGTCTTTAGAAAATGCAACTGGACATTCGTAGCGCTAAGTGGGTAATAGTGGAAAAAAGAATATGTTCAAATATAAACTACACAGAAGCATTGTATGAAACTTCTTTCTGTTCTGTGCATTCAACTCACAGAGTTGAACCTTACTTTTGATTGAGCCTTTCTGAAACACTCTTTCTGTAGAAACTGCAATTGGACATTCTGAGCGCTAAGAGGCCTCTATTGGGAAAAATAATATCTTCAAATAAAAACTACACAGAAGCATTGTGTGAAACTTATTTCTGATATGTTCATTAAGCTAACAGAGTTAAACCATACTTTTGATTGCGCAGTTCTGAACACTCTTTCTGTAGAAAATGCAAGTGGACATTCCGAGCGCTAAGAGGGTAATAGTGGAAAAAGGAATATATTCAAATATAAACTACACAGTAGCATTCTGTGAAAATTCTTTCTGTTCTGTGCATTCAACTAACAGAGTTGAACCTTACTTTTGATTGAGCCGTTCTGAAACACTCTTTCTGTAGAAACTGCAATTGGCCATGCTAAGCGCTAAGAGGCCTACATTGGGAAAAAGAATATCTTCAAATAAAAACTACACAGATGCATTCTGTGAAACTTATTTCTGATCTGTAAATTCAGTTAACAGAGATAAAACATATTTTTGATTGAGCAGTTATGAAACACTCTTTTTGTAGAAAATGCAAGTGGAGATTCGGAGCGCTAAGAGGGTAATAGTGGAAAAAGGAATGTCTTCAAATATAAACTACACAGAATCATTCGGTGAAACTTCCTTCTGATCTGTGCATTCAGCTAACAGAGTTAAACCATACTTTTGATTGAGCAGATCTGAACACTCTTTCTGTAGAAAATGCAACTGGACATTTGGAGCGCTAAGAGCGTAGTAGTGGAAAAAGGAATATGTTCAAATGTAAACTACACAGAAGCATTCTGTGAAACTTCTTTCTTTTCTGAGCATTCAGCTAACAGAGTTAAACCATACTTTTGATTGAGCAGTTTTGAAACACTCTGTCTGTAGAAAATGCAACTGGACACTCATAGCGCTAAGTGGGTAATAGTGGAAAAAAGAATATGTTCAAATATAAACTACACAGAAGCATTGTATGAAACTTCTTTCTGTTCTGTGCATTCAACTAACAGAGTTGAACCTTACTTTTGATTGAGCCGTTCCGAAGCACTCTTTCTGTAGAAACTGCAATTGTACATTCTGAGCGCTAAGAGGCCTATATTGGGAAAAAGAATGTCTACAAATAAAAACTACACAGAAGAATTGTGTGAAACTTCTTTCTGTTCTGTTTGTTCAACTAAAAGAGTTGAACCTTAGTTTTGATTGAGCCGTTCTGAAACACTCTTTCTGTAGAAAATGCAAGTGGAGATTCGGAGCGCTAAGGGGGTAATAGTGGAAAAAGGAATGTCTCCAAATATAAACTACACAGAATCATTCTGTGAAACTTCTTTCTGATCTGTGCATTCAGCTAACAGTGTTAAACCATACTTTTGATTGAGCAGATCTGAACACTCTTTCTGTAGAAAATGCAACTGGACATTTGGAGCGCTAAGAGAGTAGTAGTGGAAAAAGGAATATATTCAAATATAAACTACACAGAAGCATTCTGTGAAACTTCTTTCTGATCTGAGCATTCCGCTAACAGAGTTAAACCATACTTTTGATTGAGCAGTTTTGAAACACTCTGTCTGTAGAAAATGCAACTGGACATTCGTAGCGCTAAGTGGGTAATAGTGGAAAAAAGAATATGTTCAAATATAAACTACACAGAAGCATTGTATGAAACTTCTTTCTGTTCTGTGCATTCAACTAACAGAGTTGAACCTTACTTTGAATTGAGCCTTTCTGAAACACTCTTTCTGTAGAAACTGCAATTGGACATTCTGAGCGCCAAGAGGCCTTTATGGGTTAAAATAATATCTTCAAATAAAAACTACACAGAAGCATTGTGTGAAACTTATTTCTGATATGTTCATTAAGCTAACAGAGTTAAACCATACTTTTGATTGCGCAGTTCTGAACACTCTTTCTGCAGAAAATGCAAGTGGACATTCGTAGCGCTAAAAGGGTAATAGTGGAAAATGGAATATATTCAAATATAAACTACACAGTAGCATTCTGTGAAAATTCTTTCTGTTCTGTGCATTCAACTAACAGATTTGGACCTTACTTTTGATTGAGCCGTTCTGAAACACTCTTTCTGTAGAAACTGCAATTGGACATGCTAAGCGCTAAGAGGCCTACATTGGGAAAAAGAATATCTTCCAATAAAAACTACACAGATGCAATCTGTGAAACTTATTTCTGATCTGTAAATTCAGTTAACAGAGATAAAACATATTTTTGATTGAGCAGTTATGAAACACTCTTTTTGTAGAAAATGCAAGTGGAGATTCGGAGCGCTAAGAGGGTAATAGTGGAAAAAGGAATGTCTTCAAATATAAACTACACAGAATAATTCGGTGAAACTTCTTTCTGATCTGTGCGTTCAGCTAACAGAGTTAAACCATACTTTTGATTGAGCAGACCTGAACACTCTTTCTGTAGAAAATGCAACTGGACATTTGGAGCGCTAAGAGCGTAGTAGTGGAAAAAGGAATATATTCAAATATAAACTACACAGAAGCATTCTGTGAAACTCCTTTCTGATCTGAGCATTCCGCTAACAGAATTAAACCATACTTTTGATTGAGCAGTTTTGAAACACTCTGTCTGTAGAAAATGCAACTGGACATTCGTAGCGCTAAGTGGGTAATAGTGGAAAAAAGAATATGTTCAAATATAAACTACACAGAAGCATTGTATGAAACTTCTTACTGTTCCGTGCATTCAACTAACAGAGTTGAACCTTACTTTTGATTGAGCCGTTCTGAAACTCTCTTTCTGTAGAAACTGCAATTGGACATTCTGAGCGCTAAGAGGCCTATATTGGGAAAAAGAATGTCTACAAATAAAAACTACACAGAATAATTGTGTGAAACTTCTTTCTGTTTTGTTTGTTCAAGTAAAATAGTTGAACCTTAGTTTTGATTGAGCCGTTCTGAAACACTCTTTCTGTAGAAAATGCAAGTGGAGATTCGGAGCGCTAAGAGGGTAATAGTGGAGAAAGGAATGTCTCCAAATATAAACTACACAGAATCATTCTGTGAAACTTCTTTCTGATCTGTGCATTCAGCTAACAGAGTTAAAACATACTTTTGATTGAGCAGATCTGAACATTCTTTCTGTAGAAAATGCAACTGGACATTTGGAGCGCCAAGAGAGTAGTAGTGGAAAAAGGAATATATTCAAATATAAACTACACAGAAGCATTCTGTGAAACTTCTTTCTGATCTGAGCATTCCGCTAACAGAGTTAAACCATACTTTTGATTGAGCAGTTTTGAAACACTCTGTCTGTAGAAAATGCAACTGGACATTCGTAGCGCTAAGTGGGTAATAGTGGAAAAAAGAATATGTTCAAATATAAACTACACAGAAGCATTGTATGAAACTTCTTTCTGTTCTGGGCATTCAACTAACAGAGTTGATCCTTACTTTTGATTGAGCCGTTCTGAAACACTCTTTCTGTAGAAACTGCAATTGGACATTCTGAGCGCTAAGAGGCCTCTATTGGGAAAAATAATATCTTCAAATAAAAACTACACAGAAGCATTGTGTGAAACTTATTTCTGATATGTTCATTAAGCTAACAGAGTTAAACCATACTTTTGATTGCGCAGTTCTGAACACTCTTTCTGCAGAAAATGCAAGTGGACATTCGGAGCGCTAAGAGGGTAATAGTGGAAAAGGGAATATATTCAAATATAAACTACACAGTAGCATTCTGTGAAAATTCTTTCTGTTGTGTGCATTCAACTAACATAGTTGAACCTTACTTTTGATTGAGCCGTTCTGAAACACTCTTTCTGTAGAAACTGCAATTGGACATGCTAAGCGCTAAGAGGCCTACATTGGGAAAAAGAATATCTTCAAATAAAAACTACACAGATGCATTCTGTGAAACTTATTTCTGATCTGTAAATTCAGTTAACAGAGATAAAACATATTTTTGATTGAGCAGTTATGAAACACTCTTTTTGTAGAAAATGCAAGTGGAGATTCGGAGCGCTAAGAGGGTAATAGTGGAAAAAGGAATGTCTTCAAATATAAACTACACAGAATAATTCGGTGAAACTTCTTTCTGATCTGTGCGTTCAGCTAACAGAGTTAAACCATACTTTTGATTGAGCAGACCTGAACACTCTTTCTGTAGAAAATGCAACTGGACATTTGGAGCGCTAAGAGCGTAGTAGTGGAAAAAGGAATATATTCAAATATAAACTACACAGAAGCATTCTGTGAAACTCCTTTCTGATCTGAGCATTCCGCTAACAGAATTAAACCATACTTTTGATTGAGCAGTTTTGAAACACTCTGTCTGTAGAAAATGCAACTGGACATTCGTAGCGCTAAGTGGGTAATAGTGGAAAAAAGAATATGTTCAAATATAAACTACACAGAAGCATTGTATGAAACTTCTTACTGTTCCGTGCATTCAACTAACAGAGTTGAACCTTACTTTTGATTGAGCCGTTCTGAAACTCTCTTTCTGTAGAAACTGCAATTGGACATTCTGAGCGCTAAGAGGCCTATATTGGGAAAAAGAATGTCTACAAATAAAAACTACACAGAATAATTGTGTGAAACTTCTTTCTGTTTTGTTTGTTCAAGTAAAATAGTTGAACCTTAGTTTTGATTGAGCCGTTCTGAAACACTCTTTCTGTAGAAAATGCAAGTGGAGATTCGGAGCGCTAAGAGGGTAATAGTGGAGAAAGGAATGTCTCCAAATATAAACTACACAGAATCATTCTGTGAAACTTCTTTCTGATCTGTGCATTCAGCTAACAGAGTTAAAACATACTTTTGATTGAGCAGATCTGAACATTCTTTCTGTAGAAAATGCAACTGGACATTTGGAGCGCCAAGAGAGTAGTAGTGGAAAAAGGAATATATTCAAATATAAACTACACAGAAGCATTCTGTGAAACTTCTTTCTGATCTGAGCATTCCGCTAACAGAGTTAAACCATACTTTTGATTGAGCAGTTTTGAAACACTCTGTCTGTAGAAAATGCAACTGGACATTCGTAGCGCTAAGTGGGTAATAGTGGAAAAAAGAATATGTTCAAATATAAACTACACAGAAGCATTGTATGAAACTTCTTTCTGTTCTGGGCATTCAACTAACAGAGTTGATCCTTACTTTTGATTGAGCCGTTCTGAAACACTCTTTCTGTAGAAACTGCAATTGGACATTCTGAGCGCTAAGAGGCCTATATTGGGATAAATAATATCTTCAAATAAAAACTACACAGAAGCATTGTGTGAAACTTATTTCTGATATGTTCATTAAGCTAACAGAGTTAAACCATACTTTTGATTGCGCAGTTCTGAACACTCTTTCTGCAGAAAATGCAAGTGGACATTCGGAGCGCTAAGAGGGTAATAGTGGAAAAGGGAATATATTCAAATATAAACTACACAGTAGCATTCTGTGAAAATTCTTTCTGTTGTGTGCATTCAACTAACATAGTTGAACCTTACTTTTGATTGAGCCGTTCTGAAACACTCTTTCTGTAGAAACTGCAATTGGACATGCTAAGCGCTAAGAGGCCTGCATTGGGAAAAAGAATACCTTCAAATAAAAACTACACAGATGCATTCTGTGAAACTTATTTCTGATCTGTAAATTCAGTTAACAGAGATAAAACATATTTTTGATTGAGCAGTTATGAAACACTCTTTTTGTAGAAAATGCAAGTGGAGATTCGGAGCGCTAAGAGGGTAATAGTGGAAAAAGGAATGTCTTCAAATATAAACTACACAGAATCATTCGGTGAAACTTCTTTCTGATCTGTGCATTCGGCTAACAGAGTTAAACCATACTTTTGATTGAGCAGATCTGAACACTCTTTCTGTAGAAAATGCAACTGGACATTTGGAGTGCTAAGAGCGTAGCAGTGGAAAAAGGAATATATTCAAATATAAACTACACAGAAGCATTCTGTGAAAATTCTTTCTGTTCTGAGCATTCAGCTAACAGAGTTAAACCATACTTTTGATTGAGCAGTTTTGAAACACTCTGTCTGTAGAAAATGCAACTGGACATTCGTAGCGCTAAGTGGGTAATAGTGGAAAAAAGAATATGTTCAAATATAAACTACACAGAAGCATTGTATGAAACTTCTTTCTGTTCTGTGCATTCAACTAACAGAGTTGAACCTTACTTTTGATTGAGCCGTTCTGAATCACTCTTTCTGTAGAAACTGCAATTGGACATTCTGAGCGCTAAGAGGCCTATATTGGGAAAAAGAATGTCTACAAATAAAAACTACACAGAAGAATTGTGTGAAACTTCTTTCTGTTCTGTTTGTTCAACTAAAAGAGTTGAACCTTAGTTTTGATTGAGCCGTTCTGAAACACTCTTTCTGTAGAAAATGCAAGTGGAGATTCGGAGCGCTCAGGGGGTAATAGTGGAAAAAGGAATGTCTCCAAATATAAACTACACAGAATCATTCTGTGAAACTTCTTTCTGATCTGTGCATTCAGCTAACAGAGTTAAACCATACTTTTGATTGAGCAGATCTGAACACTATTTCTGTAGAAAATGCAACTGGACATTTGGAGCGCTAAGAGCGTAGTAGTGGAAAAAGGAATATATTCAAATATAAACTACACAGAAACATTCTGTGAAACTTCTTTCTGATCTGAGCATTCCGCTAACAGAGTTAAACCACACTTTTGATTGAGCAGTTTTGAAACACTCTGTCTGTAGAAAATGCAACTGGACATTCGTAGCGCTAAGTGGGTAATAGTGGAAAAAAGAATATGTTCAAATATAAACTACACAGAAGCATTGTATGAAACTTCTTTCTGTTCTGTGCATTCAACTAACAGAGTTGAACCTTATTTGAATTGAGCCTTTCTGAAACACTCTTTCTGTAGACACTGCAATTGGACATTCTGAGCGCCAAGAGGCCTATATGGGGAAAAATAATATCTTCAAATAAAAACTACACAGAAGCATTGTGTGAAACTTATTTCTGATATGTTCATTAAGCTAACAGAGTTAAACCATACTTTTGATTGCGCAGTTCTGAACACTCTTTCTGTAGAAAATTCAAGTGGACATTCGGAGCGCTAAGAGGGTAATAGTGGAAAAAGGAATATATTCAAATATAAACTACACAGTAGCATTCTGTGAAAATTCTTTCTGTTCTGTGCATTCAACTAACAGAGTTGAACCTTACTTTTGATTGAGTCGTTCTGAAACACTCTTTCTGTAGAAACTGCAATTGGACATGCTAAGCGCTAAGAGGCCTACATTGGGAAAAAGAATATCTTCAAATAAAAACTACACAGATGCATTCTGTGAAACTTATTTCTGATCTGTAAATTCAGTTAACAGAGATAAAACATATTTTTGATTGAGCAGTTATGAAACACTCTTTTTGTAGAAAATGCAAGTGGAGATTCGGAGCGCTAAGAGGGTAATAGTGGAAAAAGGAATGTCTTCAAATATAAACTACACAGAATCATTCGGTGAAACTTCTTTCTGATCTGTGCATTCAGCTAACAGAGTTAAACCATACTTTTGATTGAGCAGATCTGAACACTCTTTCTGTAGAAAATGCAACTGGACATTTGGAGCGCTAAGAGTGTAGTAGTGGAAAAAGGAATATATTCAAATATAAACTACACAGAAGCATTCTGTGAAACTTCTTTCTGATCTGAGCATTCCGCTAACAGAGTTAAACCATACTTTTGATTGAGCAGTTTTGAAACACTCTGTCTGTAGAAAATGCAACTGGACATTCGTAGCGCTAAGTGGGTAATAGTGGAAAAAAGAATATGTTCAAATATAAACTACACAGAAGCATTGTATGAAACTTCTTTCTGTTCTGTGCATTCAACTAACAGAGTTGAATCTTACTTTTGATTGAGCCTTTCTGAAACACTCTTTCTGTAGAAACTGCAATTGGACATTCTGAGCGCTAAGAGGCCTATATTGGGAAAAATAATATCTTCAAATAAAAACTACACAGAAGCATTGTGTGAAACTTATTTCTGATATGTTCATTAAGCTAACAGAGTTAAACCATACTTTTGATTGCGCAGTTCTGAACACTCTTTCTGTAGAAAATTCAAGTGGACATTCGGAGCGCTAAGAGGGTAATAGTGGAAAAAGGAATATATTCAAATATAAACTACACAGTAGCATTCTGTGAAAATTCTTTCTGTTCTGTGCATTCAACTAACAGAGTTGAACCTTACTTTTGATTGAGTCGTACTGAAACACTCTTTCTGTAGAAACTGCAATTGGATATGCTAAGGGCTAAGAGGCCTACATTGGGAAAAAGAATATCTTCAAATAAAAACTACACAGATGCATTCTGTGAAACTTATTTCTGATCTGTAAATTCAGTTAACAGAGATAAAACATATTTTTGATTGAGCAGTTATGAAACACTCTTTTTGTAGAAAATGCAAGTGGAGATTCGGAGCGCTAAGAGGGTAATAGTGGAAAAAGGAATGTGTTCAAATATAAACTACACAGAATCATTCGGTGAAACTTCTTTCTGATCTGTGCATTCAGCTAACAGAGTTAAACCATACTTTTGATTGAGCAGATCTGAACTCTCTTTCTGTAGAAAATGCAACTGGACATTTGGAGCGCTAACAGCGTAGTAGTGGAAAAAGTAATATATTCAAATATAAACTACACAGAAGCATTCTGTGAAACTCTTTTCTGATCTGAGCATTCCGCTAACAGAGTTAAACCATACTTTTGATTGAGCAGTTTTGAAACACTCTGTCTGTAGAAAATGCAACTGGACATTCGTAGCGCTAAGTGGATAATAGTGGAAAAAAGAATATGTTCAAATATAAACTACACAGAAGCATTGTATGATACTTCTTTCTGTTCTGTGCATTCAACTAACAGAGTTGAACCTTACTTTTGATTGAGCCGTTCTGAAACACTCTTTCTGTAGAAACTGCTATTGGACATTCTGAGCGCTAAGAGGCCTATATTGGGAAAAAGAATGTCTACAAATAAAAACTACACAGAAGAATTGTGTGAAACTTCTTTCTGTTCTGTTTGTTCAACTAAAAGAGTTGAACCTTAGTTTTGTTTGAGCCGTTCTGAAACACTCTTTCTGTAGAAAATGCAAGTGGAGATTCGGAGCGCTAAGGGGGTAATAGTGGAAAAAGGAATGTCTCCAAATATAAACTACACAGAATCATTCTGTGAAACTTCTTTCTGATCTGTGCATTCAGCTAACAGAGTTAAACCATACTTTTGATTGAGCAGATCTGAACACTCTTTCTGTAGAAAATGCAACTGGACATTTGGAGCGCTAAGAGAGTAGTAGTGGAAAAAGGAATATATTCAAATATAAACTACACAGAAGCATTCTGTGAAACTTCTTTCTGATCTGAGCATTCCGCTAACAGAGTTAAACCACACTTTTGATTGAGCAGTTTTGAAACACTCTGTCTGTAGAAAATGCAACTGGACATTCGTAGCGCTAAGTGGGTAATAGTGGAAAAAAGAATATGTTCAAATATAAACTACACAGAAGCATTGTATGAAACTTCTTTCTGTTCTGTGCATTCAACTAACAGAGTTGAACCTTACTTTGAATTGAGCCTTTCTGAAACACTCTTTCTGTAGAAACTGCAATTGGACATTCTGACCGCCAAGAGGCCTATAAGGGGAAAAATAATATCTTCAAATAAAAACTACACAGAAGCATTGTGTGAATCTTATTTCTGATATGTTCATTAAGCTAACAGAGTTAAACCATACTTTTGATTGCGCAGTTCTGAACACTCTTTCTGTAGAAAATTCAAGTGGACATTCGGAGCGCTAAGAGGGTAATAGTGGAAAAAGGAATATATTCAAATATAAACTACACAGTAGCATTCTGTGAAAATTCTTTCTGTTCTGTGCATTCAACTAACAGAGTTGAACCTTACTTCTGATTGAGTCGTTCTGAAACACTCTTTCTGTAGAAACTGCAATCGGACATGCTAAGCGCTAAGAGGCCTACATTGGGAAAAAGAATATCTTCAAATAAAAACTACACAGATGCATTCTGTGAAACTTATTTCTGATCTGTAAATTCAGTTAACAGAGATAAAACATATTTTTGATTGAGCAGTTATGAAACACTCTTTTTGTAGAAAATGCAAGTGGAGATTCGGAGCGCTAAGAGAGTAATAGTGGAAAAAGGAATGTCTTCAAATATAAACTACACAGAAGCATTCGGTGAAACTTATTTCTGATCTGTGCATTCAGCTAACAGAGTTAAACCATACATTTGATTGAGCAGATCTGAACACTCTTTCTGTAGAAAATGCAACTGGACATTTGAAGCGCTAACAGCGTAGTAGTGGAAAAAGGAATATATTCAAATATAAACTACACAGAAGCATTCTGTGAAACTTCTTTCTGATCTGAGCATTCAGCTAACAGAGTTAAACCATACTTTTGATTGAGCAGTTTTGAAACACTCTGTCTGTACAAAATGCAACTGGACATTCGTAGCGCTAAGTGGATAATAGTGGAAAAAAGAATATGTTCAAATATAAACTACACAGAAGCATTGTATGATACTTCTTTCTGTTCTGTGCATTCAACTAACAGAGTTGAACCTTACTTTTGATTGAGCCGTTCTGAAACACTCTTTCTGTAGAAACTGCTATTGGACATTCTGAGCGCTAAGAGGCCCATATTGGGAAAAAGAATGTCTACAAATAAAAACTACACAGAAGAATTGTGTGAAACTTCTTTCTGTTCTGTTTGTTCAACTAAAAGAGTTGAACCTTAGTTTTGATTGAGCCGTTCTGAAACACTCTTTCTGTAGAAAATGCAAGTAGAGATTCGGAGCGCTAAGAGGGTAATAGTGGAAAAAGGAATGTCTCCAAATATAAACTACACAGAATCATTCTGTGAAACTTCTTTCTGATCTGGGCATTCAGATAACAGAGTTAAACCATACTTTTGATTGAGCAGATCTGAACACTCTTTCTGTAGAAAATGCAACTGGACATTTGGAGCGCTAAGAGAGCAGTAGTGGAAAAAGGAATATATTCAAATATAAACTACACAGAAGCATTCTGTGAAACTTCTTTCTGATCTGAGCATTCCGCTAACAGAGTTAAACCATACTTTTGATTGAGCAGTTTTGAAACACTCTGTCTGTAGAAAATGCAACTGGACATTCGTAGCTCTAAGTGGGTAATAGTGGAAAAAAGAATATGTTCAAATATAAACTACACAGAAGCATTGTATGAAACTTCTTTCTGTTCTGTGCATTCTACTAACAGAGTTGAACCTTACTTTTGATTGAGCCTTTCTGAAACACTCTTTCTGTAGAAACTGCAATTGGACATTCTGAGCGCTAAGAGGCCTATATTAGGAAAAATAATATCTTCAAATAAAAACTACACAGAAGCATTGTGTGAAACTTATTTCTGATATGTTCATTAAGCTAACAGAGTTAAACCATACTTTTGATTGCGCAGTTCTGAACACTCTTTCTGTAGAAAATTCAAGTGGACATTCGGAGCGCTAAGAGGGTAATAGTGGAAAAAGGAATATATTCAAATATAAACTACACAGTAGCATTCTGTGAAAATTCTTTCTGTTCTGTGCATTCAACTAACAGAGTTGAACCTTACTTTTGATTGAGTCGTTCTGAAACACTCTTTCTGTAGAAACTGCAATTGGACATGCTAAGCGCTAAGAGGCCTACATTGGGAAAAAGAATATCTTCAAATAAAAACTACACAGATGCATTCTGTGAAACTTATTTCTGATCTGTAAATTCAGTTAACAGAGATAAAACATATTTTTGATTGAGCAGTTATGAAACACTCTTTTTGTAGAAAATGCAAGTGGAGATTCGGAGCGCTAAGAGGGTAATAGTGGAAAAAGGAATGTCTTCAAATATAAACTACACAGAATCATTCTTTGAAACTTCTTTCTGATCTGTGCATTAAGCTAACAGAGTTAAACCATACTTTTGATTGAGCAGATCTGAACACTCTTTCTGTAGAAAATGCAACTGGACATTTGGAGCGCTAACAGCGTAGTAGTGGAAAAAGGAATATATTCAAATATAAACTACACAGAAGCATTCTGTGAAACTTCTTTCTGATCTGAGCATTCAGCTAACAGAGTTAAACCATACTTTTGATTGAGCAGTTTTGAAACACTCTGTCTGTAGAAAATGCAACTGGACATTCGTAGCGATAAGTGGATAATAGTGGAAAAAAGAATATGTTCAAATATAAACTACACAGAAGCATTGTATGATACTTCTTTCTGTTCTGTGCATTCAACTAACAGAGTTGAACCTTACTTTTGATTGAGCCGTTCTGAAACACTCTTTCTGTAGAAACTGCTATTGGACATTCTGAGCGCTAAGAGGCCTATATTGGGAAAAAGAATGTCTACAAATAAAAACTACACAGAAGAATTGTGTGAAACTTCTTTCTGTTCTGTTTGTTCAACTAAAAGAGTTGAACCTTAGTTTTGATTGAGCCGTTCTGAAACACTCTTTCTGTAGAAAATGCAAGTGGAGATTCGGAGCGCTAAGAGGGTAATAGTGGAAAAAGGAATGTCTCCAAATATAAACTACACAGAATCATTCTGTGAAACTTCTTTCTGATCTGTGCATTCAGATAACAGAGTTAAACCATACTTTTGATTGAGCAGATCTGAACACTCTTTCTGTAGAAAATGCAAGTGGACATTTGGAGCGCTAAGAGCTTAGTAGTGGAAAAAGGAATATATTCAAATATAAACTACACAGAAGCATTCTGTGAAACTTCTTTCTGATCTGAGCATTCCGCTAACAGAGTTAAACCATACTTTTGATTGAGCAGTTTTGAAACACTCTGTCTGTAGAAAATGCAACTGGACATTCGTAGCGCTAAGTGGGTAATAGTGGAAAAAAGAATATGTTCAAATATAAACTACACAGAAGCATTGTATGAAACTTCTTTCTGTTCTGTGCATTCAACTAACAGAGTTGAACCTTACTTTTGATTGAGCCTTTCTGAAACACTCTTTCTGTAGAAACTGCAATTGGACATTCTGAGCGCTAAGAGGCCTATATTGGGAAAAGTAATATCTTCAAATAAAAACTACACAGAAGCATTGTGTGAAACTTATTTCTGATATGTTCATTAAGCTAACAGAGTTAAACCATACTTTTGATTGCGCAGTTCTGAACACTCTTTCTGCAGAAAATGCAAGTGGACATTCCGAGCGCTAAGAGGGTAATAGTGGAAAAAGGAATATATTCAAATATAAACTACACAGTAGCATTCTGTGAAAATTCTTTCTGTTCTGTGCATTCAACTAACAGAGTTGAACCTTACTTTTGATTGAGCCGTTCTGAAACACTCTTTCTGTAGAAAGTGCAATTGGACATGCTAAGCGCTAAGAGGCCTACATTGGGAAAAAGAATATCTTCAAATAAAAACTACACAGATGCATTCTGTGAAACTTATTTCTGATCTGTAAATTCAGTTAACAGGGATAAAACATATTTTTGATTGAGCAGTTATGAAACACTCTTTTTGTAGAAAATGGAAGTGGAGATTCGGAGCGCTAAGAGGGTAATAGTGGAAAAAGGAATGTCTTCAAATATAAACTACACAGAATAATTCGGTGAAACTTCTTTCTGATCTGTGCATTCAGCTAACAGAGTTAAACCATACTTTTGATTGAGCAGATCTGAACACTCTTTCTGTAGAAAATGCAACTGGACATTTGGAGCGCTAAGAGCGTAGTAGTGGAAAATGAATATATTCAAATATAAACTACACAGAAGCATTCTGTGAAACTTCTTTCTGATCTGAGCATTCAGCTAACAGAGTTAAACCATACTTTTGATTGAGCAGTTTTGAAACACTCTGTCTGTAGAAAATGCAACTGGACATTCGTAGCGCTAAGTGGGTAATAGTGGAAAAAAGAATATGTTCAAATATAAACTACACAGAAGCATTGTATGATACTTCTTTCTGTTCTGTGCATTCAACTAACAGAGTTGAACCTTACTTTTGATTGAGTCGTTCTGAAACACTCTTTCTGTAGAAACTGCAATTGGACATGCTAAGCGCTAAGAGGCCTACATTGGGAAAAAGAATATCTTCAAATAAAAACTACACAGATGCATTCTGTGAAACTTATTTCTGATCTGTAAATTCAGTTAACAGAGATAAAACATATTTTTGATTGAGCAGTTATGAAACACACTTTTTGTAGAAAATGCAAGTGGAGATTCGGAGCGCTAAGAGGGTAATAGTGGAAAAAGGAATGTCTTCAAATATAAACTACACAGAATCATTCGGTGAAACATCTTTCTGATCTGTGCATTAAGCTAACAGAGTTAAACCATACTTTTGATTGAGCAGATCTGAACACTCTTTCTGTAGAAAATGCAACTGGACATTTGGAGCGCTAACAGCGTAGTAGTGGAAAAAGGAATATATTCAAATATAAACTACACAGAAGCATTCTGTGAAACTTCTTTCTGATCTGAGCATTCAGCTAACAGAGTTAAAACATACTTTTGATTGAGCAGTTTTGAAACACTCTGTCTGTAGAAAATGCAACTGGACATTCGTAGCGCTAAGTGGATAATAGTGGAAAAAAGAATATGTTCAAATATAAACTACACAGAAGCATTGTATGATACTTCTTTCTGTTCTGTGCATTCAACTAACAGAGTTGAACCTTACTTTTGATTGAGCCGTTCTGAAATACTCTTTCTGTAGAAACTGCTATTGGACATTCTGAGCGCTAAGAGGCCTATATTGGGAAAAAGAATGTCTACAAATAAAAACTACACAGAAGAATTGTGTGTAACTACTTTCTGTTCTGTTTGTTCAACTAAAAGAGTTGAACCTTAGTTTTGATTGAGCCGTTCTGAAACACTCTTTCTGTAGAAAATGCAAGTGGAGATTCGGAGCGCTAAGAGGGTAATAGTGGAAAAAGGAATGTCTCCAAATATAAACTACACAGAATCATTCTGTGAAACTTCTTTCTGATCTGTGCATTCAGCTAACAGAGTTAAACCATACTTTTGATTGAGCAGATCTGAACACTCTTTCTGTAGAAAATGCAACTGGACATTTGGAGCGCTAAGAGAGTAGTAGTGGAAAAAGGAATATATTCAAATATAAACTACACAGAAGCATTCTGTGAAACTTTTTTCTGATCTGAGCATTCCGCTAACAGAGTTAAACCATACTTTTGATTGAGCAGTTTTGAAACACTCTGTCTGTAGGAAATGCAACTGGACATTCGTAGCGCTAAGTGGGTAATAGTGGAAAAAAGAATATGTTCAAATATAAACTGCACAGAAGCATTGTATGAAACTTCTTTCTGTTCTGTGCATTCAACTAACAGAGTTGAACCTTACTTTGGATTGAGCCTTTCTGAAACACTCTTTCTGTAGAAACTGCAATTGGACATTCTGAGCGCTAAGAGGCCTATATTGGGAAAAATAATATCTTCAAATAAAAACTACACAGAAGCATTGTGTGAAACTTATTTCTGATATGTTCATTAAGCTAACAGAGTTAAACCATACTTTTGATTGCGCAGTTCTGAACACTCTTTCTGCAGAAAATGCAAGTGGACATTCGGAGCGCTAAGAGGGTAATAGTGGAAAAAGGAATATATTCAAATATAAACTACACAGTAGCATTCTGTGAAAATTCTTTCTGTTCTGTGCATTCAACTAACAGAGTTGAACCTTACTTTTGATTGAGCCGTTCTGAAACACTCTTTCTGTAGAAACTGCAATTGGACATGCTAAGCGCTAAGAGGCCTACAATGGGAAAAAGAATATCTTCAAATAAAAACTACACAGATGCATTCTGTGAAACTTATTTCTGATCTGTAAATTCAGTTAACAGAGATAAAACATATTTTTGATTGAGCAGTTATGAAACACTCTTTTTGTAGAAAATGCAAGTGGAGATTCGGAGCGCTAAGAGGGTAATAGTGGAAAAAGGAATGTCTTCAAATATAAACTACACAGAATCATTCGGTGAAACTTCTTTCTGATCTGTGCATTCAGCTAACAGAGTTAAACCATACTTTTGATTGAGCAGATCTGAACACTCTTTCTGTAGAAAATGCAACTGGACATTTGGAGCGCTAAGAGAGTAGTAGTGGAAAAAGGAATATATTCAAATATAAACTACACAGAAGCATTCTGTGAAAATTCTTTCTGTTCTGAGCATTCAGCTAACAGAGTTAAACCATACTTTTGATTGAGCAGTTTTGAAACACTCTGTCTGTAGAAAATGCAACTGGACATTCGTAGCGCTAAGTGGGTAATAGTGGAAAAAAGAATATGTTCAAATATAAACTACACAGAAGCATTGTATGAAACTTCTTTCTGTTCTGTGCATTCAACTAACATAGTTGAACCTTACTTTTGATTGAGCCGTTCTGAAACACTCTTTCTGTAGAAACTGCAATTGGACATTCTGAGCGCTAAGAGGCCTATATTGGGAAAAAGAATGTCTACAAATAAACACTACACAGAAGAATTGTGTGAAACTACTTTCTGTTCTGTTTGTTCAACTAAAAGAGTTGAACCTTAGTTTTGATTGAGCCGTTCTGAAACACTCTTTCTGTAGAAAATGCAAGGGGAGATTCGGAGCGCTAAGAGGGTAATAGTGGAAAAAGGAATGTCTCCAAATATAAACTACACAGAATCATTCTCTGAAACTTCTTTCTGATCTGTGCATTCAGCTAACAGAGTTAAACCATACTTTTGATTGAGCAGATCTGAACATTCTTTCTGTAGAAAATGCAACTGGACATTTGGAGCGCTAAGAGCGTAGTAGTGGAAAAAGGAATATATTCAAATATAAACTACACAGAAGCATTCTGTGAAACTTCTTTCTGATCTGAGCATTCAGCTAACAGAGTTAAACCATACTTTTGATTGAGCAGTTTTGAAACACTCTGTCTGTAGAAAATGCAACTGGACATTCGTAGCGCTAAGTGGGTAATAGTGGAAAAAAGAATATGTTCAAATATAAACTACACAGAAGCATTGTATGAAACTTCTTTCTGTTCTGTGCATTCAACTAACAGAGTTGAACCTTACTTTTGATTGAGCCGTTCTGAAACACTCTTTCTGTAGAAACTGCAATTGGACATGCTAAGCGCTAAGAGGCCTACATTGGGAAAAAGAATATCTTCAAATAAAAACTACACAGATGCATTCTGTGAAACTTATTTCTGATCTGTAAATTCAGTTAACAGAGATAAAACATATTTTTGATTGAGCAGTTATGAAACACTCTTTTTGTAGAAAATGCAAGTGGAGATTCGGAGCGCTAAGAGGGTAATAGTGGAAAAAGGAATGTCTTCAAATATAAACTACACAGAATCATTCGGTGAAACTTCTTTCTGGTCTGTGCATTCAGCTAACAGAGTTAAACCATACTTTTGATTGAGCAGATCTGAACACTCTTTCTGTAGAAAATGCAACTGGACATTTGGAGCGCTAAGAGCGTAGTAGTGGAAAAAGGAATATATTCAAATATAAACTACACAGAAGCATTCTGTGAAACTTGTTTCTGATCTGAGCATTCAGCTAACAGAGTTAAACCATACTTTTGATTGAGCAGTTTTGAAACACTCTGTCTGTAGAAAATGCAACTGGACATTCGTAGCGCTAAGTGGGTAATAGTGGAAAAAAGAATATGTTCAAATATAAACTACACAGGAGCATTGTATGAAACTTCTTTCTGTTCTGTGCATTCAACTAACAGAGTTGAACCTTACTTTTGATTGAGCCTTTCTGAAACACTCTTTCTGTAGAAACTGCAATTGGACATTCTGAGCGCTAAGAGGCCTATATTGGGAAAAATAATATCTTCAAATAAAAACTACACAGAAGCATTGTGTGAAACTTATTTCTGATATGTTCATTAAGCTAACCGAGTTAAACCATACTTTTGATTGCGCAGTTCTGAACACACTTTCTGCAGAAAATGCAAGTGGACATTCGGAGCGCTAAGAGGGTAATAGTGGAAAAAGGAATATATTCAAATATAAACTACACAGTAGCATTCTGTGAAAATTCTTTCTGTTCTGTGCATTCAACTAACAGATTTGAACCTTACTTTTGATTGAGCCGTTCTGAAACACTCTTTCTGTAGAAACTGCAATTGGACATGCTAAGCGCTAAGAGGCCTACATTGGGAAAAAGAATATCTTCAAATAAAAACTACACAGATGAATTCTGTGAAAGTTATTTCTGATCTGTAAATTCAGTTAACAGAGATAAAACATATTTTTGATTGAGCAGTTATGAAACACTCTTTTTGTAGAAAATGCAAGTGGAGATTCGGAGCGCTAAGAGGGTAATAGTGGAAAAAGGAATGTCTTCAAATATAAACTACACAGAATCATTCGGTGAAACATCTTTCTGATCTGTGCATTAAGCTAACAGAGTTAAACCATACTTTTGATTGAGCAGATCTGAACACTCTTTCTGTAGAAAATGCAACTGGACATTTGGAGCGCTAACAGCGTAGTAGTGGAAAAAGGAATATATTCAAATATAAACTACACAGAAGCATTCTGTGAAACTTCTTTCTGATCTGAGCATTCAGCTAACCGAGTTAAAACATACTTTTGATTGAGCAGTTTTGAAACACTCTGTCTGTAGAAAATGCAACTGGACATTCGTAGCGCTAAGTGGATAATAGTGGAAAAAAGAATATGTTCAAATATAAACTACACAGAAGCATTGTATGATACTTCTTTCTGTTCTGTGCATTCAACTAACAGAGTTGAACCTTACTTTTGATTGAGCCGTTCTGAAATACTCTTTCTGTAGAAACTGCTATTGGACATTCTGAGCGCTAAGAGGCCTATATTGGGAAAAAGAATGTCTACAAATAAAAACTACACAGAAGAATTGTGTGTAACTACTTTCTGTTCTGTTTGTTCAACTAAAAGAGTTGAACCTTAGTTTTGATTGAGCCATTCTGAAACACTCTTTCTGTAGAAAATGCAAGTGGAGATTCGGAGCGCTAAGAGGGTAATAGTGGAAAAAGGAATGTCTCCAAATATAAACTACACAGAATCATTCTGTGAAACTTCTTTCTGATCTGTGCATTCAGCTAACAGAGTTGAACCTTACTTTTGATTGAGCCGTTCTGAAATACTCTTTCTGTAGAAACTGCTATTGGACATTCTGAGCGCTATGAGGCCTATATTGGGAAAAAGAATGTCTACAAATAAAAACTACACAGAAGAATTGTGTGTAACTACTTTCTGTTCTGTTTGTTCAACTAAAAGTGTTGAACCTTAGTTTTGATTGAGCCGTTCTGAAACACTCTTTCTGTAGAAAATGCAAGTGGAGATTCGGAGCGCTAAGAGGGTAATAGTGGAAAAAGGAATGTCTCCAAATATAAACTACACAGAATCATTCTGTGAAACTTCTTTCTGATCTGTGCATTCAGCTAACAGAGTTAAACCATACTTTTGATTGAGCAGATCTGAACACTCTTTCTGTAGAAAATGCAACTGGACATTTGGAGCGCTAAGAGAGTAGTAGTGGAAAAACTAATATATTCAAATATAAACTACACAGAAGCATTCTGTGAAACTTCTTTCTGATCTGAGCATTCCGCTAACAGAGTTAAACCATACTTTTGATTGAGCAGTTTTGAAACACTCTGTCTGTAGAAAATGCAACTGGACATTCGTAGCGCTAAGTGGGTAATAGTGGAAAAAAGAATATGTTCAAATATAAACTGCACAGAAGCATTGTATGAAACTTCTTTCTGTTCTGTGCATTCAACTAACAGAGTTGAACCTTACTTTGGATTGAGCCTTTCTGAAACACTCTTTCTGTAGAAACTGCAATTGGACATTCTGAGCGCTAAGAGGCCTATATTGGGAAAAATAATATCTTCAAATAAAAACTACACAGAAGCATTGTGTGAAACTTATTTCTGATATGTTCATTAAGCTAACAGAGTTAAACCATACTTTTGATTGCGCAGTTCTGAACACTCTTTCTGCAGAAAATGCAAGTGGACATTCGGAGCGCTAAGAGGGTAATAGTGGAAAAAGGAATATATTCAAATATAAACTACACAGTAGCATTCTGTGAAAATTCTTTCTGTTCTGTGCATTCAACTAACAGAGTTGAACCTTACTTTTGATTGAGCCGTTCTGAAACACTCTTTCTGTAGAAACTGCAATTGGACATGCTAAGCGCTAAGAGGCCTACAATGGGAAAAAGAATATCTTCAAATAAAAACTACACAGATGCATTCTGTGAAACTTATTTCTGATCTGTAAATTCAGTTAACAGAGATAAAACATATTTTTGATTGAGCAGTTATGAAACACTCTTTTTGTAGAAAATGCAAGTGGAGATTCGGAGCGCTAAGAGGGTAATAGTGGAAAAAGGAATGTCTTCAAATATAAACTACACAGAATCATTCGGTGAAACTTCTTTCTGATCTGTGCATTCAGCTAACAGAGTTAAACCATACTTTTGATTGAGCAGATCTGAACACTCTTTCTGTAGAAAATGCAACTGGACATTTGGAGCGCTAAGAGAGTAGTAGTGGAAAAAGGAATATATTCAAATATAAACTACACAGAAGCATTCTGTGAAAATTCTTTCTGTTCTGAGCATTCAGCTAACAGAGTTAAACCATACTTTTGATTGAGCAGTTTTGAAACACTCTGTCTGTAGAAAATGCAACTGGACATTCGTAGCGCTAAGTGGGTAATAGTGGAAAAAAGAATATGTTCAAATATAAACTACACAGAAGCATTGTATGAAACTTCTTTCTGTTCTGTGCATTCAACTAACATAGTTGAACCTTACTTTTGATTGAGCCGTTCTGAAACACTCTTTCTGTAGAAACTGCAATTGGACATTCTGAGCGCTAAGAGGCCTATATTGGGAAAAAGAATGTCTACAAATAAACACTACACAGAAGAATTGTGTGAAACTACTTTCTGTTCTGTTTGTTCAACTAAAAGAGTTGAACCTTAGTTTTGATTGAGCCGTTCTGAAACACTCTTTCTGTAGAAAATGCAAGGGGAGATTCGGAGCGCTAAGAGGGTAATAGTGGAAAAAGGAATGTCTCCAAATATAAACTACACAGAAGCATTGTGTGAAACTTATTTCTGATATGTTCATTAAGCTAACCGAGTTAAACCATACTTTTGATTGCGCAGTTCTGAACACACTTTCTGCAGAAAATGCAAGTGGACATTCGGAGCGCTAAGAGGGTAATAGTGGAAAAAGGAATATATTCAAATATAAACTACACAGTAGCATTCTGTGAAAATTCTTTCTGTTCTGTGCATTCAACTAACAGATTTGAACCTTACTTTTGATTGAGCCGTTCTGAAACACTCTTTCTGTAGAAACTGCAATTGGACATGCTAAGCGCTAAGAGGCCTACATTGGGAAAAAGAATATCTTCAAATAAAAACTACACAGATGCATTCTGTGAAACTTATTTCTGATCTGTAAATTCAGTTAACAGAGATAAAACATATTTTTGATTGAGCAGTTATGAAACACTCTTTTTGTAGAAAATGCAAGTGGAGATTCGGAGCGCTAAGAGGGTAATAGTGGAAAAAGGAATGTCTTCAAATATAAACTACACAGAATCATTCGGTGAAACTTCTTTCTGATCTGTGCATTCAGCTAACAGAGTTAAACCATACTTTTGATTGAGCAGATCTGAACACTCTTTCTGTAGAAAATGCAAGTGGACATTTGGAGCGCTAAGAGCGTAGTAGTGGAAAAAGGAATATATTCAAATATAAACTACACAGAAGCATTCTGTGAAAATTCTTTCTGTTCTGAGCATTCAGCTAACAGAGTTAAACCATACTTTTGATTGAACAGTTTTGAAACACTCTGTCTGTAGAAAATGCAACTGGACATTCGTAGCGCTAAGTGGGTAATAGTGGAAAAAAGAATATGTTCAAATATAAACTACACAGAAGCATTGTATGAAACTACTTTCTGTTCTGTGCATTCAACTAACAGAGTTGAACCTTACTTTTGATTGAGCCGTTCTGAAACACTCTTTCTGTAGAAACTGCAATTGGACATTCTGAGCGCTAAGAGGCCTATATTGGGAAAAATAATATCTTCAAATAAAAACTACACAGAAGCATTGTGTGAAACTTATTTCTGATATGTTCATTAAGCTAACAGAGTTAAACCATACTTTTGATTGCGCAGTTGTGAACACTCTTTCTGTAGAAAATGCAAGTGGACATTCGGAGCGCTAAGAGGTTAATAGTGGAAAAAGGAATATATTCAAATATAAACTACACAGTAGCATTCTGTGAAAATTCTTTCTGTTCTGTGCATTCAACTAACAGAGTTGAACCTTACTTTTGATTGAGCCGTTCTGAAACACTCTTTCTGTAGAAATTGCAATTGGACATGCTAAGCGCTAAGAGGCCAACATTGGGAAAAAGAATATCTTCAACTAAAAACTACACAGAAGAATTGTGTGAAACTCCTTTCTGTTCTGTTTGTTCAACTAAAAGAGTTGAACCTTAGTTTTGATTGAGCCGTTCTGAAACACTCTTTCTGTAGAAAATGCAAGTGGAGATTCGGAGCGCTAAGAGGGTAATAGTGGAAAAAGGAATGTCTCCATATATAAACTACACAGAATCATTCTGTGAAATTTCTTTCTGATCTGTGCATTCAGATAACAGAGTTAAACCATACTTTTGATTGAGCAGATCTGAACACTCTTTCTGTAGAAAATGCAAGTGGACATTTGGAGCGCTAAGAGCGTAGTAGTGGAAAAAGGAATATATTCAAATATAAACTACACAGAAGCATTCTGTGAAACTTCTTTCTGATCTGAGCATTCCGCTAACAGAGTTAAACCATACTTTTGATTGAGCAGTTTTGAGACACTCTGTCTGTAGAAAATGCAACTGGACATTCGTAGCGCTAAGTGGGTAATAGTGGAAAAAAGAATATGTTCAAATATAAACTACACAGAAGCATTGTATGAAACTTCTTTCTGTTCTGTGCATTCAACTAAGAGAGTTGAACCTTACTTTTGATTGAGCCTTTCTGTAACACTCTTTCTGTAGAAACTGCAATTGGACATTCTGAGCGCTAAGAGGCCTATATTGGGAAAAATAATATCTTCAAATAAAAACTACACAGAAGCATTGTGTGAAACTTATTTCTGATATGTTCATTAAGCTAACAGAGTTAAACCATACTTTTGATTGCGCAGTTCTGAACACTCTTTCTGCAGAAAATGCAAGTGGACATTCGGAGCGCTAAGAGGGTAATAGTGGAAAAAGGAATATATTCAAATATAAACTACACAGTAGCATTCTGTGAAAATTCTTTCTGTTCTGTGCATTCAACTAACAGAGTTGAACCTTACTTTTGATTGAGCCGTTCTGAAACACTCTTTCTGTAGAAAGTGCAATTGGACATGCTAAGCGCTAAGAGGCCTACATTGGGAAAAAGAATATCTTCAAATAAAAACTACACAGATGCATTCTGTGAAACTTATTTCTGATCTGTAAATTCAGTTAACAGAGATAAAACATATTTTTGATTGAGCAGTTATGAAACACTCTTTTTGTAGAAAATGCAAGTGGAGATTCGGAGCGCTAAGAGGGTAATAGTGGAAAAAGGAATGTCTTCAAATATAAACTACACAGAATAATTCGGTGAAACTTCTTTCTGATCTGTGCATTCAGCTAACAGAGTTAAACCATACTTTTGATTGAGCAGATCTGAACACTCTTTCTGTAGAAAATGCAACTGGACATTTGGAGCGCTAAGAGCGTAGTAGTGGAAAATGAATATATTCAAATATAAACTACACAGAAGCATTCTGTGAAACTTCTTTCTGATCTGAGCATTCAGCTAACAGAGTTAAACCATACTTTTGATTGAGCAGTTTTGAAACACTCTGTCTGTAGAAAATGCAACTGGACATTCGTAGCGCTAAGTGGGTAATAGTGGAAAAAAGAATATGTTCAAATATAAACTACACAGAAGCATTGTATGATACTTCTTTCTGTTCTGTGCATTCAACTAACAGAGTTGAACCTTACTTTTGATTGAGTCGTTCTGAAACACTCTTTCTGTAGAAACTGCAATTGGACATGCTAAGCGCTAAGAGGCCTACATTGGGAAAAAGAATATCTTCAAATAAAAACTACACAGATGCATTCTGTGAAAGTTATTTCTGATCTGTAAATTCAGTTAACAGAGATAAAACATATTTTTGATTGAGCAGTTATGAAACACTCTTTTTGTAGAAAATGCAAGTGGAGATTCGGAGCGCTAAGAGGGTAATAGTGGAAAAAGGAATGTCTTCAAATATAAACTACACAGAATCATTCGGTGAAACATCTTTCTGATCTGTGCATTAAGCTAACAGAGTTAAACCATACTTTTGATTGAGCAGATCTGAACACTCTTTCTGTAGAAAATGCAACTGGACATTTGGAGCGCTAACAGCGTAGTAGTGGAAAAAGGAATATATTCAAATATAAACTACACAGAAGCATTCTGTGAAACTTCTTTCTGATCTGAGCATTCAGCTAACAGAGTTAAACCATACTTTTGATTGAGCAGTTTTGAAACACTCTGTCTGTAGAAAATGCAACTGGACATTCGTAGCGCTAAGTGGATAATAGTGGAAAAAAGAATATGTTCATATATAAACTACACAGAAGCAATGTATGATACTTCTTTCTGTTCTGTGCATTCAACTAACAGAGTTGAACCTTACTTTTGATTGAGCCGTTCTGAAACACTCTTTCTGTAGAAACTGCTATTGGACATTCTGAGCGCTAAGAGGCCTATATTGGGAAAAAGAATGTCTACAAATAAAAATTACACAGAAGAATTGTGTGAAACTCATTTCTGTTCTGTTTGTTCAACTAAAAGAGTTGAACCTTAGTTTTGATTGAGAGGTTCTGAAACACTCTTTCTGTAGAAAATGCAAGTGGAGATTCGGAGCGCTAAGAGGGTAATAGTGGAAAAAGGAATGTCTCCAAATATAAACTACACAGAATCATTCTGTGAAACTTCTTTCTGATCTCTGCATTCAGCTAACAGAGTTAAACCATACTTTTGATTGAGCAGATCTGAACACTCTTTCTGTAGAAAATGCAACTGGACATTTGGAGCGCTAAGAGAGTAGTAGTGGAAAAAGGAATATATTCAAATATAAACTACACAGAAGCATTCTGTGAAACTTCTTTCTGATCTGAGCATTCCGCTAACAGAGTTAAACCATACTTTTGATTGAGCAGTTTTGAAACACTCTGTCTGTAGAAAATGCAACTGGACATTCGTAGCGCTAAGTGGGTAATAGTGGAAAAAAGAATATGTTCAAATATAAACTACACAGAAGCATTGTATGAAACTTCTTTCTGTTCTGTGCATTCAACTAACAGAGTTGAACCTTACTTTGGATTGAGCCTTTCTGAAACACTCTTTCTGTAGAAACTGCAATTGGACATTCTGATCGCTAAGAGGCCTATATTGGGAAAAATAATACCTTCAAATAAAAACTACACAGAAGCATTGTGTGAAACTTATTTGTGATATGTTCATTAAGCTAACAGAGTTAAACCATACTTTTGATTGCGCAGTTCTGAACACTCTTTCTGCAGAAAATGCAAGTGGACATTCGGAGCGCTAAGAGGGTAATAGTGGAAAAAGGAATATATTCAAATATAAACTACACAGTAGCATTCTGTGAAAATTCTTTCTGTTCTGTGCATTCAACTAACAGAGTTGAACCTTACTTTTGATTGAGCCGTTCTGAAACACTCTTTCTGTAGAAACTGCAATTGGACATGCTAAGCGCTAAGAGGCCTACATTGGGAAAAAGAATATCTTCAAATAAAAACTACACAGATGCATTCTGTGAAACTTATTTCTGATCTGTAAATTCAGTTAACAGAGATAAAACATATTTTTGATTGAGCAGTTATGAAACACTCTTTTTGTAGAAAATGCAAGTGGAGATTCGGAGCAATAAGAGGGTAATAGTGGAAAAAGGAATGTCTTCAAATATAAACTACACAGAATCATTCGGTGAAACTTCTTTCTGGTCTGTGCATTCAGCTAACAGTGTTAAACCATACTTTTGATTGAGCAGATCTGAACACTCTTTCTGTAGAAAATGCAACTGGACATTTGGAGCGCTAAGAGCGTAGTAGTGGAAAAAGGAATATATTCAAATATAAACTACACAGAAGCATTCTGTGAAACTTCTTTCTGATCTGAGCATTCAGCTAACAGAGTTAAACCATACTTTTGATTGAGCAGTTTTGAAACACTCTGTCTGTAGAAAATGCAACTGGACATTCGTAGCGCTAAGTGGGTAATAGTGGAAAAAAGAATATGTTCAAATATAAACTACACAGAAGCATTGTATGAAACTTCTTTCTGTTCTGTGCATTCAACTAACAGAGTTGAACCTTACTTTGGATTGAGCCTTTCTGAAACACTCTTTCTGTAGAAACTGCAATTGGACATTCTGAGCGCTAAGAGGCCTATATTGGGAAAAATAATATCTTCAAATAAAAACTACACAGAAGCATTGTGTGAAACTTATTTCTGATATGTTCATTAAGCTAACAGAGTTAAACCATACTTTTGATTGCGCAGTTCTGAACACACTTTCTGCAGAAAATGCAAGTGGACATTCGGAGCGCTAAGAGGGTAATAGTGGAAAAAGGAATATATTCAAATATAAACTACACAGTAGCATTCTGTGAAAATTCTTTCTGTTCTGTGCATTCAACTAACAGATTTGAACCTTACTTTTGATTGAGCCGTTCTGAAACACTCTTTCTGTAGAAACTGCAATTGGACATGCTAAGCGCTAAGAGGCCTACATTGGGAAAAAGAATATCTTCAAATGAAAACTACACAGATGCATTCTGTGAAACTTATTTCTGATCTGTAAATTCAGTTAACAGAGATAAAACATATTTTTGATTGAGCAGTTATGAAACACTCTTTTTGTAGAAAATGCAAGTGGAGATTCGGAGCGCTAAGAGGGTAATAGTGGAAAAAGGAATGTCTTCAAATATAAACTACACAGAATCATTCGGTGAAACTTCTTTCTGATCTGTGCATTCAGCTAACAGAGTTAAACCATACTTTTGATTGAGCAGATCTGAACACTCTTTCTGTAGAAAATGCAACTGGACATTTGGAGCGCTAAGAGCGTAGTAGTGGAAAAAGGAATATATTCAAATATAAACTACACAGAAGCATTCTGTGAAAATTCTTTCTGTTCTGAGCATTCAGCTAACAGAGTTAAACCATACTTTTGATTGAGCAGTTTTGAAACACTCTGTCTGTAGAAAATGCAACTGGACATTCGTAGCGCTAAGTGGGTAATAGTGGAAAAAAGAATATGTTCAAATATAAACTACACAGAAGCATTGTATGAAACTACTTTCTGTTCTGTGCATTCAACTAACAGAGTTGAACCTTACTTTTGATTGAGCCGTTCTGAAGCACTCTTTCTGTAGAAACTGCAATTGGACATTCTGAGCGCTAAGAGGCCTATATTGGGAAAAAGAATGTCTACAAATAAAAACTACACAGAAGAATTGTGTGAAACTTCTTTCTGTTCTGTTTGTTCAACTAAAAGAGTTGAACCTTAGTTTTGATTGAGCCGTTCTGAAACACTCTTTCTGTAGAAAATGCAAGTGGAGATTCGGAGCGCTAAGAGGGTAATAGTGGAAAAAGGAATGTCTCCAAATATAAACTACACAGAATCATTCTGTGAAACTTCTTTCTGATCTGTGCATTCAGCTAACAGAGTTAAACCATACTTTTGATTGAGCAGATCTGAACACTCTTTCTGTAGAAAATGCAACTGGACATTTGGAGCGCTAAGAGAGTAGTAGTGGAAAAAGGAATATATTCAAATATAAACTACACAGAAGCATTCTGTGAAACTTCTTTCTGATCTGAGCATTCCGCTAACAGATTTAAACCATACTTTTGATTGAGCAGTTTTGAAACACTCTGTCTGTAGTAAATGCAACTGGACCTTCGTAGCGCTAAGTGGGTAATAGTGGAAAAAAGAATATGTTCAAATATAAACTACACAGAAGCATTGTATGAAACTTCTTTCTGTTCTGTGCATTCAACTAACAGAGTTGAACCTTACATTTGATTGAGCCTTTCTGAAACACTCTTTCTGTAGAAACTGCAATTGGACATTCTGAGCGCCAAGAGGCCTATATGGGGAAAAATAATATCTTCAAATAAAAACTACACAGAAGCATTGTGTGAAACTTATTTCTGATATGTTCATTAAGCTAACAGAGTTAAACCATACTTTTGATTGCGCAGTTCTGAACACTCTTTCTGTAGAAAATGCAAGTGGACATTCGGAGCGCTAAGAGGGTAATAGTGGAAAAAGGAATATATTCAAATATAAACTACACAGTAGCATTCTGTGAAAATTCTTTCTGTTCTGTGCATTCAACTAACAGAGTTGAACCTTACTTTTGATTGAGCCGTTCTGAAACACTCTTTCTGTAAAAACTGCAATTGGACATGCTAAGCGCTAAGAGGCCTACATTGGGAAAAAGAATATCTTCAAATAAAAACTACACAGATGCATTCTGTGAAACTTATTTCTGATCTGTAAATTCAGCTAACAGAGATAAAACATATTTTTGATTGAGCAGTTATGAAACACTCTTTTTGTAGAAAATGCAAGTGGAGATTCGGAGCGCTAAGAGGGTAATAGTGGAAAAAGGAATGTCTTCAAATATAAACTACACAGAATCATTCGGTGAAACTTCTTTCTGGTCTGTGCATTCAGCTAACAGAGTTAAACCATACTTTTGATTGAGCAGATCTGAACACTCTTTCTGTAGAAAATGCAACTGGACATTTGGAGCGCTAAGAGCGTATTAGTGGAAAAAGGAATATATTCTAATATAAACTACACAGAAGCATTCTGTGAAACTTCTTTCTGATCTGAGCATTCAGCTAACAGAGTTAAACCATACTTTTGATTGAGCAGTTTTGAAACACTCTGTCTGTAGAAAATGCAACTGGACATTCGTAGCGCTAAGTGGGTAATAGTGGAAAAAAGAATATGTTCAAATATAAACTACACAGAAGCATTGTATGATACTTCTTTCTGTTCTGTGCATTCAACTAACAGAGTTGAACCTTACTTTTGATTGAGTCGTTCTGAAACACTCTTTCTGTAAAAACTGCAATTGGACATGCTAAGCGCTAAGAGGCCTACATTGGGAAAAAGAATATCTTCAAATAAAAACTACACAGATGCATTCTGTGAAAGTTATTTCTGATCTGTAAATTCAGTTAACAGAGATAAAACATATTTTTGATTGAGCAGTTATGAAACACTCTTTTTGTAGAAAATGCAAGTGGAGATTCGGAGCGCTAAGAGGGTAATAGTGGAAAAAGGAATGTCTTCAAATATAAACTACACAGAATCATTCGGTGAAACATCTTTCTGATCTGTGCATTAAGCTAACAGAGTTAAACCATACTTTTGATTGAGCAGATCTGAACACTCTTTCTGTAGAAAATGCAACTGGACATTTGGAGCGCTAAGAGCGTAGTAGTGGAAAAAGGAATATATTCAAATATAAACTACACAGAAGCATTCTGTGAAACTTCTTTCTGATCTGAGCATTCAGCTAACAGAGTTAAACCATACTTTTGATTGAGCAGTTTTGAAACACTCTGTCTGTAGAAAATGCAACTGGACATTCGTAGCGCTAAGTGGATAATAGTGGAAAAAAGTATATGTTCAAATATAAACTACACAGAAGCAATGTATGATACTTCTTTCTGTTCTGTGCATTCAACTAACAGAGTTGAACCTTACTTTTGATTGAGCCGTTCTGAAACACTCTTTCTGTAGAAACTGCTATTGGACATTCTGAGCGCTAAGAGGCCTATATTGGGAAAAAGAATGTCTACAAATAAAAACTACACAGAAGAATTGTGTGAAACTCCTTTCTGTTCTGTTTGTTCAACTAAAAGAGTTGAACCTTAGTTTTGATTGAGCCGTTCTGAAACACTCTTTCTGTAGAAAATGCAAGTGGAGATTCGGAGCGCTAAGAGGGTAATAGTGGAAAAAGGAATGTCTCCAAATATAAACTACACAGAATCATTCTGTGAAACTTCTTTCTGATCTCTGCATTCAGCTAACAGAGTTAAACCATACTTTTGATTGAGCAGATCTGAACACTCTTTCTGTAGAAAATGCAACTGGACATTTGGAGCGCTAAGAGAGTAGTAGTGGAAAAAGGAATATATTCAAATATAAACTACACAGAAGCATTCTGTGAAACTTCTTTCTGATCTGAGCATTCCGCTAACAGAGTTAAACCATACTTTTGATTGAGCAGTTTTGAAACACTCTGTCTGGAGAAAATGCAACTGGACATTCGTAGCGCTAAGTGGGTAATAGTGGAAAAAAGAATATGTTCAAATATAAACTACACAGAAGCATTGTATGAAACTTCTTTCTGTTCTGTGCATTCAACTAACAGAGTTGAACCTTACTTTGGATTGAGCCTTTCTGAAACACTCTTTCTGTAGAAACTGCAATTGGACATTCTGAGCGCTAAGAGGCTTATATTGGGAAAAATAATATCTTCAAATACAAACTACACAGAAGCATTGTGTGAAACTTATTTCTGATATGTTCATTAAGCTAACAGAGTTAAACCATACTTTTGATTGCGCAGTTCTGAACACTATTTCTGCAGAAAATGCAAGTGGACATTCTGAGCGCTAAGAGGGTAATAGTGGAAAAAGGAATATATTCAAATATAAACTACACAGTAGCATTCTGTGAAAATTCTTTCTGTTCTGTGCATTCAACTAACAGAGTTGAACCTTACTTTTGATTGAGCCGTTCTGAAACACTCTTTCTGTAGAAACTGCAATTGGACATGCTAAGCGCTAAGAGGCCTACAATGGGAAAAAGAATATCTTCAAATAAAAACTACACAGATGCATTCTGTGAAACTTATTTCTGATCTGTAAATTCAGTTAACAGAGATAAAACATATTTTTGATTGAGCAGTTATGAAACACTCTTTTTGTAGAAAATGCAAGTGGAGATTCGGAGCGCTAAGAGGGTAATAGTGGAAAAAGGAATGTCTTCAAATATAAACTACACAGAATCATTCGGTGAAACTTCTTTCTGATCTGTGCATTCAGCTAACAGAGTTAAACCATACTTTTGATTGAGCAGATCTGAACACTCTTTCTGTAGAAAATGCAACTGGACATTTGGAGCGCTAAGAGAGTAGTAGTGGAAAAAGGAATATATTCAAATATAAACTACACAGAAGCATTCTGTGAAAATTCTTTCTGTTCTGAGCATTCAGCTAACAGAGTTAAACCATACTTTTGATTGAGCAGTTTTGAAACACTCTGTCTGTAGAAAATGCAACTGGACATTCGTAGCGCTAAGTGGGTAATAGTGGAAAAAAGAATATGTTCAAATATAAACTACACAGAAGCATTGTATGAAACTTCTTTCTGTTCTGTGCATTCAACTAACATAGTTGAACCTTACTTTTGATTTAGCCGTTCTGAAGCACTCTTTCTGTAGAAACTGCAATTGGACATTCTGAGCGCTAAGAGGCCTATATTGGGAAAAAGAATGTCTACAAATAAACACTACACAGAAGAATTGTGTGAAACTACTTTCTGTTCTGTTTGTTCAACTAAAAGAGTTGAACCTTAGTTTTGATTGAGCCGTTCTGAAACACTCTTTCTGTAGAAAATGCAAGGGGAGATTCGGAGCGCTAAGAGGGTAATAGTGGAAAAAGGAATGTCTCCAAATATAAACTACACAGAATCATTCTGTGAAACTTCTTTCTGATCTGTGCATTCAGCTAACAGAGTTAAACCATACTTTTGATTGAGCAGATCTGAACATTCTTTCTGTAGAAAATGCAACTGGACATTTGGAGCGCTAAGAGCGTAGTAGTGGAAAAAGGAATATATTCAAATATAAACTACACAGAAGCATTTTGTGAAACTTCTTTCTGATCTGAGCATTCAGCTAACAGAGTTAAACCATACTTTTGATTGAGCAGTTTTGAAACACTCTGTCTGTAGAAAATGCAACTGGACATTCGTAGCGCTAAGTGGGTAATAGTGGAAAAAAGAATATGTTCAAATATAAACTACACAGAAGCATTGTATGAAACTTCTTTCTGTTCTTTGCATTCAACTAACAGAGTTGAACCTTACTTTTGATTGAGCCGTTCTGAAACACTCTTTCTGTAGAAACTGCAATTGGACATGCTAAGCGCTAAGAGGCCTACATTGGGAAAAAGAATATCTTCAAATAAAAACTACACAGATGCATTCTGTGAAACTTATTTCTGATCTGTAAATTCAGTTAACAGAGATAAAACATATTTTTGATTCAGCAGTTATGAAACACTCTTTTTGTAGAAAATGCAAGTGGAGATTCGGAGCGCTAAGAGGGTAATAGTGGAAAAAGGAATGTCTTCAAATATAAACTACACAGAATCATTCGGTGAAACTTCTTTCTGGTCTGTGCATTCAGCTAACAGAGTTAAACCATACTTTTGATTGAGCAGATCTGAACACTCTTTCTGTAGAAAATGCAACTGGACATTTGGAGCGCTAAGAGCGTATTAGTGGAAAAAGGAATATATTCTAATATAAACTACACAGAAGCATTCTGTGAAACTTCTTTCTGATCTGAGCATTCAGCTAACAGAGTTAAACCATACTTTTGATTGAGCAGTTTTGAAACACTCTGTCTGTAGAAAATGCAACTGGACATTCGTAGCGCTAAGTGGGTAATAGTGGAAAAAAGAATATGTTCAAATATAAACTACACAGAAGCATTGTATGAAACTTCTTTCTGTTCTGTGCATTCAACTAACAGAGTTGAACCTTACTTTGATTGAGCCGTTCTGAAACACTCTTTCTGTAGAAACTGCAATTGGACATTCTGAGCGCTAAGAGGCCTATATTGGGAAAAATAATATCTTCAAATAAAAACTACACAGAAGCATTGTGTGAAACTTATTTCTGATATGTTCATTAAGCTAACAGAGTTAAACCATACTTTTGATTGCGCAGTTCTGAACACTCTTTCTGTAGAAAATGCAAGTGGACATTCGGAGCGCTAAGAGGGTAATAGTGGAAAAAGGAATATATTCAAATATAAACTTCACAGTAGCATTCTGTGAAAATTCTTTCTGTTCTGTGCATTCAACTAACAGAGTTGAACCTTACTTTTGATTGAGCCGTTCTGAAACACTCTTTCTGTAGAAATTGCAATTGGACATGCTAAGCGCTAAGAGGCCAACATTGGGAAAAAGAATATCTTCAAATAAAAATTACACAGATGCATTCTGTTAAACTTATTTCTGATCTGTAAATTCAGTTAACAGAGATAAAACATATTTTTGATTGAGCATTTATGAAACACTCTTTTTGTAGAAAATGCAAGTGGAGATTCGGAGCGCTAAGTGAGTAATAGTGGAAAAAGGAATGTCTTCAAATATAAACTACACAGAATCATTCGGTGAAACTTCTTTCTGATCTGTGCATTCACCTAACAGAGTTAAACCATACTTTTGATTGAGCAGATCTGAACACTCTTTCTGTAGAAAATGCAACTGGACATTTGGAGCGCTAAGAGCGTAGTAGTGGAAAAAGGAATATATTCAAATATAAACTACACAGAAGCATTCTGTGAAACTTCTTTCTGATCTGAGCATTCAGCTAACAGAGTTAAACCATACTTTTGATTGAGCAGTTTTGAAACACTCTGTCTGTAGAAAATGCAACTGGACATTCGTAGCGCTAAGTGGGTAATAGTGGAAAAAAGAATATGTTCAAATATAAACTACACAGAAGCATTGTATGAAACTTCTTTCTGTTCTGTGCATTCAACTAACAGAGTTGAACCTTACTTTTGATTGAGCCGTTCTGAAACACTCTTTCTGTAGAAACTGCAATTGGACATTCTGAGCGCTAAGAGGCCTATATTGGGAAAAAGAATGTCTACAAATAAAAACAACACAGAAGAATTGTGTGAAATTTCTTTTTGTTCTGTTTGTTGAACTAAAAGAGTTGAACCTTAGTTTTGATTGAGCCGTTCTGAAACACTCTTTCTGTAGAAAATGCAAGTGGAGATTCAGAGCGCTAAGAGGTTAATAGTGGAAAAAGGAATGTCTCCAAATATAAACTACACAGAATCATTCTGTGAAACATCTTTCTGATCTGTGCATTCAGCTAACAGAGTTAAACCATACTTTTGATTGAGCAGATCTGAACACTCTTTCTGTAGAAAATGCAACTGGACATTTGGAGCGCTAAGAGAGTAGTAGTGGAAAAAGTAATATATTCAAATATAAACTACACAGAAGCATTCTGTGAAACTTCTTTCTGATCTGAGCATTCAGCTAACAGAATTAAACCATACTTTTGATTGAGCAGTTGTGAAACACTCTGTCTGTAGAAAATGCAACTGGACCTTCGTAGCGCTAAGTGGGTAATAGTGGAAAAAAGAATATGTTCAAATATAAACTACACAGAAGCATTGTATGAAACTTCTTTCTCTTCTGTGCATTCAACTAACAGAGTTGAACCTTACTTTGGATTGAGCCTTTCTGAAACACTCTTTCTGTAGAAACTGCAATTGGACATTCTGAGCGCTAAGAGGCCTATATTGGGAAAAATAATATCTCCAAAAAAAACTACACAGAAGCATTGTGTGAAACTTATTTCTGATATGTTCATTTAGCTAACAGAGTTAAACCATACTTTTGATTGCGCAGTTCTGAACACTCTTTCTGTAGAAAATGCAACTGGACATTTGGAGCGCTAAGAGAGTAGTAGTGGAAAAAGGAATATATTCAAATATAAACTACACAGAAGCATTCTGTGAAACTTCTTTCTGATCTGAGCATTCAGCTAACAGAGTTAAACCATACTTTTGATTGAGCAGTTTTGAAACACTCTGTCTGTAGAAAATGCAACTGGACATTCGTAGCGCTAAGTGGGTAATAGTGGAAAAAAGAATATGTTCAAATATAAACTACACAGAAGCATTGTATGAAACTTCTTTCTGTTCTGTGCATTCAACTAACAGAGTTGAACCTTACTTTTGATTGAGCCTTTCTGAAACACTTTTTCTGTAGAAACTGCAATTGGACATTCTGAGCGTTAAGAGGCCTATATTGGGAAAAATAATATCTTCAAATAAAAACTACACAGAAGCATTGTGTGAAACTTATTTCTGATATGTTCATTAAGCTAACAGAGTTAAACCATACTTTTGATTGCGCAGTTCTGAACACTCTTTCTGTAGAAAATGCAAGTGGACATTCGGAGCGCTAAGAGGGTAATAGTGGAAAAAGGACTATATTCAAATATAAACTACACAGTAGCATTCTGTGAAAATTCTTTCTGTTCTGTGCATTCAACTAACAGAGTTGAACCTTACTTTTGATTGAGCCGTTCTGAAACACTCTTTCTGTAGAAATTGCAATTGGACATGCTAAGCGCTAAGAGGCCAACATTGGGAAAAAGAATATCTTCAACTAAAAACTACACAGATGCATTCTGTGAAACTTATTTCTGATCTGTAAATTCATTTAATAGAGATAAAAGATATTTTTGATTGAGCAGTTATGAAACACTCTTTTTGTAGAAAATGCAAGTGGAGATTCGGAGCGCTAAGAGGGTAATAGTGGAAAAAGGAATGTCTTCAAATGTAAACTACACAGAATCATTCGGTGAAACTTCTTTCTGATCTGTGCATTCAACTAACAGAGTTAAACCATACTTTTGATTGAGCAGATCTGAACACTCTTTCTGTAGAAAATGCAACTGGACATTTGGAGCGCTAAGAGCGTAGTAGTGGAAAAAGGAATATATTCAAATATAAACTACACAGAAGCATTCTGTGAAACTTCTTTCTGATCTGAGCATTCAGCTAACAGAGTTAAACCATACTTTTGATTGAGCAGTTTTGAAACACTCTGACTTTAGAAAATGCAACTGGACATTCGTAGCGCTAAGTGGGTAATAGTGGAAAAAGGAATATGTTCAAATATAAACTACACAGAAGCATTGTATGAAACTTCTTTCTGTTCTGTGCATTCAACTAACAGAGTTGAACCTTACTTTTGATTGAGCCGTTCTGAAACACTCTTTCTGTAGAAACTGCAATTGGACATTCTGAGCGCTAAGAGGCCTATATTGGGAAAAATAATATCTTCAAATAAAAACTACACAGAAGCATTGTTTGAAACTTATTTCTGATATGTTCATTAAGCTAACAGAATTAAACCATACTTTTGATTGCGCAGTTCTGAACACTCTTTCTGTAGAAAATGCAAGTGGACATTCGTAGCGCTAAGAGGGTAATAGTGGAAAAAGGAATATATTCAAATATAAACTACACAGTAGCATTCTGTGAAAATTCTTTCTGTTCTGTGCATTCAACTAACAGAGTTGAACCTTACTTTTGATTGAGCCGTTCTGAAACACTCTTTCTGTAGAAACTGCAATTGGACATGCTAAGCGCTAAGAGGCCTACATTGGGAAAAAGAATATCTTCAAATAAAAACTACACAGATGCATTCTGTGAAACTTATTTCTGATCTGTAAATTCAGTTAACAGAGATAAAACATATTTTTGATTGAGCAGTTATGAAACACTCTTTTTGTAGAAAATGCAAGTGGAGATTCGGAGCGCTAAGAGGGTAATAGTGGAAAAAGTAATGTCTTCAAATATAAACTACACAGAATCATTCGGTGAAACTTCTTTCTGATCTGTGCATTCAGCTAACAGAGTTAAACCATACTTTTGATTGAGCAGATCTGAACACTCTTTCTGTAGAAAATGCAACTGGACATTTGGAGCGCTAAGAGAGTAGTAGTGGAAAAAGGAATATATTCAAATATAAACTACACAGAAGCATTCTGTGAAACTTCTTTCTGATCTGAGCATTCACCTAACAGAATTAAACCATACTTTTGATTGAGCAGTTTTGAAACACTCTGTCTGTAGAAAATGCAACTGGACATTCGTAGCGCTATGTGGGTAATAGTGGAAAAAAGAATATGTTCAAATATAAACTACACAGATGCATTGTATGAAACTTCCTTCTGTTCTGTGCATTCAACTAACAGAGTTGAACCTTACTTTTGATTGAGCCGTTCTGAAACACTCTTTCTGTAGAAACTGCAATTGGACATTCTGAGCGCTAGGAGGCCTATATTGGGAAAAAGAATGTCTACAAATAAAAACTACACAGAAGAATTGTGTGAAACTTCTTTCTGTTCTGTTTGTTCAACTAAAAGAGTTGAACCTTAGTTTTGATTGAGCCGTTCTGAAACACTCTTTCTGTAGAAAATTCAAGTGGAGATTCGGAGCGCTAAGAGGGTAATAGTGGAAAAAGAAATGTCTCCAAATATAAACTACACAGAATCATTCTGTGAAACATCTTTCTGATCTGTGCATTCAGCTAACAGAGTTAAACCATACTTTTGATTGAGCAGATCTGAACACTCTTTCTGTAGAAAATGCAACTGGACATTTGGAGCGCTAAGAGAGTAGTAGTGGAAAAAGTAATATATTCAAATATAAACTACACAGAAGCATTCTGTGAAACTTCTTTCTGATCTGAGCATTCAGCTAACAGAATTAAACCATACTTTTGATTGAGCAGTTGTGAAACACTCTGTCTGTAGAAAATGCAACTGGACCTTCGTAGCGCTAAGTGGGTAATAGTGGAAAAAAGAATATGTTCAAATATAAACTACACAGAAGCATTGTATGAAACTTCTTTCTCTTCTGTGCATTCAACTAACAGAGTTGAACCTTACTTTGGATTGAGCCTTTCTGAAACACTCTTTCTGTAGAAACTGCAATTGGACATTCTGAGCGCTAAGAGGCCTATATTGGGAAAAATAATATCTCCAAAAAAAACTACACAGAAGCATTGTGTGAAACTTATTTCTGATATGTTCATTTAGCTAACAGAGTTAAACCATACTTTTGATTGCGCAGTTCTGAACACTCTTTCTGTAGAAAATGCAACTGGACATTTGGAGCGCTAAGAGAGTAGTAGTGGAAAAAGGAATATATTCAAATATAAACTACACAGAAGCATTCTGTGAAACTTCTTTCTGATCTGAGCATTCAGCTAACAGAGTTAAACCATACTTTTGATTGAGCAGTTTTGAAACACTCTGTCTGTAGAAAATGCAACTGGACATTCGTAGCGCTAAGTGGGTAATAGTGGAAAAAAGAATATGTTCAAATATAAACTACACAGAAGCATTGTATGAAACTTCTTTCTGTTCTGTGCATTCAACTAACAGAGTTGAACCTTACTTTTGATTGAGCCTTTCTGAAACACTTTTTCTGTAGAAACTGCAATTGGACATTCTGAGCGTTAAGAGGCCTATATTGGGAAAAATAATATCTTCAAATAAAAACTACACAGAAGCATTGTGTGAAACTTATTTCTGATATGTTCATTAAGCTAACAGAGTTAAACCATACTTTTGATTGCGCAGTTCTGAACACTCTTTCTGTAGAAAATGCAAGTGGACATTCGGAGCGCTAAGAGGGTAATAGTGGAAAAAGGACTATATTCAAATATAAACTACACAGTAGCATTCTGTGAAAATTCTTTCTGTTCTGTGCATTCAACTAACAGAGTTGAACCTTACTTTTGATTGAGCCGTTCTGAAACACTCTTTCTGTAGAAATTGCAATTGGACATGCTAAGCGCTAAGAGGCCAACATTGGGAAAAAGAATATCTTCAACTAAAAACTACACAGATGCATTCTGTGAAACTTATTTCTGATCTGTAAATTCATTTAATAGAGATAAAAGATATTTTTGATTGAGCAGTTATGAAACACTCTTTTTGTAAAAATGCAAGTGGAGATTCGGAGCGCTAAGAGGGTAATAGTGGAAAAAGGAATGTCTTCAAATGTAAACTACACAGAATCATTCGGTGAAACTTCTTTCTGATCTGTGCATTCAACTAACAGAGTTAAACCATACTTTTGATTGAGCAGATCTGAACACTCTTTCTGTAGAAAATGCAACTGGACATTTGGAGCGCTAAGAGCGTAGTAGTGGAAAAAGGAATATATTCAAATATAAACTACACAGAAGCATTCTGTGAAACTTCTTTCTGATCTGAGCATTCAGCTAACAGAGTTAAACCATACTTTTGATTGAGCAGTTTTGAAACACTCTGACTTTAGAAAATGCAACTGGACATTCGTAGCGCTAAGTGGGTAATAGTGGAAAAAGGAATATGTTCAAATATAAACTACACAGAAGCATTGTATGAAACTTCTTTCTGTTCTGTGCATTCAACTAACAGAGTTGAACCTTACTTTTGATTGAGCCGTTCTGAAACACTCTTTCTGTAGAAACTGCAATTGGACATTCTGAGCGCTAAGAGGCCTATATTGGGAAAAATAATATCTTCAAATAAAAACTACACAGAAGCATTGTTTGAAACTTATTTCTGATATGTTCATTAAGCTAACAGAATTAAACCATACTTTTGATTGCGCAGTTCTGAACACTCTTTCTGTAGAAAATGCAAGTGGACATTCGTAGCGCTAAGAGGGTAATAGTGGAAAAAGGAATATATTCAAATATAAACTACACAGTAGCATTCTGTGAAAATTCTTTCTGTTCTGTGCATTCAACTAACAGAGTTGAACCTTACTTTTGATTGAGCCGTTCTGAAACACTCTTTCTGTAGAAACTGCAATTGGACATGCTAAGCGCTAAGAGGCCTACATTGGGAAAAAGAATATCTTCAAATAAAAACTACACAGATGCATTCTGTGAAACTTATTTCTGATCTGTAAATTCAGTTAACAGAGATAAAACATATTTTTGATTGAGCAGTTATGAAACACTCTTTTTGTAGAAAATGCAAGTGGAGATTCGGAGCGCTAAGAGGGTAATAGTGGAAAAAGTAATGTCTTCAAATATAAACTACACAGAATCATTCGGTGAAACTTCTTTCTGATCTGTGCATTCAGCTAACAGAGTTAAACCATACTTTTGATTGAGCAGATCTGAACACTCTTTCTGTAGAAAATGCAACTGGACATTTGGAGCGCTAATTGCGTAGTAGTGGAAAAAGGAATATATTCAAATATAAACTACACAGAAGCATTCTGTGAAACTTCTTTCTGATCTGAGCATTCAGCTAACAGAATTAAACCATACTTTTGATTGAGCAGTTTTGAAACACTCTGTCTGTAGAAAATGCAACTGGACATTCGTAGCGCTATGTGGGTAATAGTGGAAAAAAGAATATGTTCAAATATAAACTACACAGATGCATTGTATGAAACTTCCTTCTGTTCTGTGCATTCAACTAACAGAGTTGAACCTTACTTTTGATTGAGCCGTTCTGAAACACTCTTTCTGTAGAAACTGCAATTGGACATTCTGAGCGCTAGGAGACCTATATTGGGAAAAAGAATGTCTACAAATAAAAACTACACAGAAGAATTGTGTGAAACTTCTTTCTGTTCTGTTTGTTCAACTAAAAGAGTTGAACCTTAGTTTTGATTGAGCCGTTCTGAAACACTCTTTCTGTAGAAAATTCAAGTGGAGATTCGGAGCGCTAAGAGGGTAATAGTGGAAAAAGGAATGTCTCCAAATATAAACTACACAGAATCATTCTGTGAAACTTCTTTCTGATCTGTGCATTCATCTAACAGAGTTAAACCATACTTTTGATTGAGCAGATCTGAACACTCTTTCTGTAGAAAATGCAACTGGACATTTGGAGCGCTAAGAGAGTAGTAGTGGAAAAAGGAATATATTCAAATATAAACTACACAGAAGCATTCTGTGAAACTTCCTTCTGATCTGAGCATTCAGCTAACAGAGTTAAACCATACTTTTGATTGAGCAGTTTTGAAACACTCTGTCTGTAGAAAATGCAACTGGACATTCGTAGCGCTAAGTGGGTAATAGTGGAAAAAAGAATATGTTCAAATATAAACTACACAGAAGCATTGTATGAAACTTCTTTCTGTTCTGTGCATTCAACTAACAGAGTTGAACCTTACTTTTGATTGAGCCGTTCTGAAACACTCTTTCTGTAGAAACTGCAATTGGACATTCTGAGCGCTAAGAGGCCTATATTGGGAAAAAGAATGTCTACAAATAAAAACTACACAGAAGAATTGTGTGAAACTTATTTCTGTTCTGTTTGTTCAACTAAAAGAGTTGAACCTTACTTTGATTGAGCCGTTCTGAAACACTCTTTCTGTAGAAAATGCAAGTGGAGATTCGGAGCGCTAAGAGGGTAATAGTGGAAAAAGGAATGTCTCCAAATATAAACTACACAGAATCATTCTGTGAAATTTCTTTCTGATCTGTGCATTCAGCTAACAGAGTTAAACCATACTTTTGATTGAGCAGATCTGAACACTCTTTCTCTAGAAAATGCAACTGGACATTTGGAGCGCTAAGAGAATAGTAGTGGAAAAAGGAATATATTCAAATATAAACTACACAGAAGCATTCTGTGAAACTTCTTTCTGATCTGAGCATTCAGCTAACAGAGTTAAACCATACTTTTGATTGAGCAGCTTTGAAACACCCTGTGTGTAGAAAATGCAACTGGACATTCGTAGCGCTAAGTGGGTAATAGTGGAAAAAAGAATATGTTCAAATATAAACTACACAGAAGCATTGTATGAAACTTCTTTCTGTTCTGTGCATTCAACTAACAGAGTTGAACCTTACATTTGATTGAGCCTTTCTGAAACACTCTTTCTGTAGAAACTGCAATTGGACATTCTGAGCGCTAAGAGGCCTCTATTGGGAAAAATAATATCTTCAAATAAAAACTACACAGAAGCATTGTGTGAAACTTATTTCTGATATGTTCATTAAGCTAACAGAGTTAAACCATACCTTTGATTGCGCAGTTCTGAACACTCTTTCTGTAGAAAACGCAAGTGGACATTCGGAGCGCTAAGAGGGTAATAGTGGAAAAAGGAATGTCTTCAAATATAAACTACACAGAATCATTCGGTGACACTTCTTTCTGATCTGTGCATTCAGCTAACAGAGTTAAACCATACTTTTGATTGAGCAGATCTGAACACTCTTTCTGTAGAAAATGCAACTGGACATTTGGAGCGCTAAGAGAGTAGTAGTGGAAAAAGGAATATATTCAAATATAAACTACACAGAAGCATTGTATGAAACTTCTTTCTGTTCTGTGCATTCAACTAACAGAGTTGAACCTTACTTTTGATTGAGCCTTTCTGAAACACTCTTTCTGTAGAAACTGCAATTGGACATTCTGAGCGCTAAGAGGCCTCTATTTGGAAAAATAATATCTTCAAATAAAAACTACACAGAAGCATTGTGTGAAACTTATTTGTGATATGTTCATTAAGCTAACAGAGTTAAACCATACTTTTGATTGCGCAGTTCTGAACACTCTTTCTGTAGAAAATGTAAGTGGACATTCGGAGCGCTAAGAGGGTAATAGTGGAAAAAGGAATATATTCAAATATAAACTACACAGTAGCATTCTGTGAAAATTCTTTCTGTTCTGTGCATTCAACTAACAGAGTTGAACCTTACTTTTGATTTAGCCGTTCTGAAACACTCTTTCTGTAGAAACTGCAATTGGACATGCTAAGCGCTAAGAGGCCTACATTGGGAAAAAGAATATCTTCAAATAAAAACTACACAGATGCATTCTGTGAAACTTATTGCTGATCTGTAAATTCAGTTAACAGAGATAAAACATATTTTTGATTGAGCAGTTATGAAACACTCTTTTTGTAGAAAATGCAAGTGGAGATTCGGAGCGCTAAGAGGGTAATAGTGGAAAAATGAATGTCTTCAAATATAAACGACACAGAATCATTCGGTGAAACTTCTTTCTGATCTGTGCATTCAGCTAACAGAGTTGAACCTTACTTTTGATTGAGCCATTCTGAAACACTCTTTCTGTAGAAACTGCAATTGGACATTCTGAGCGCAAAGAGGCCTATATTGGGAAAATGAATGTCTACAAATAAAAACTACACAGAAGAATTGTGTGAAACTTCTTTCTGTTCTGTTTGTTCAACTAAAAGAGTTGAACCTTAGTTTTGATTGAGCCGTTCTGAAACACTCTTTCTGTAGAAAATGTAAGTGGAGATTCGGAGCGCTAAGAGGGTAATAGTGGAAAAAGGAATGTCTCCAAATATAAACTAAACAGAATCATTCTGTGAAACTTCTTTCTGATCTGTGCATTCAGCTAACAGAGTTAAACCATACTTTTGATTGAGCAGATCTGAACACTCTTTCTGTAGAAAATGCAACTGGACATTTGGAGCGCTAAGAGAGTAGTAGTGGAAAAAGGAATATATTCAAATATAAACTACACAGAAGCATTCTGTGAAACTTCTTTCTGATCTGAGCATTCAGCTAACAGAGTTAAACCATACTTTTGATTGAGCAGTTTTGAAACAGTCTGTCTGTAGAAAATGCAACTGGACATTCGTAGCGCTAAGTGGGTAATAGTGGAAAAAAGAATATGTTCAAATATAAACTACACAGAAGCATTGTATGAAACTTCTTTCTGTTCTGTGCATTCAACTAACAGAGTTGAACCTTACTTTTGATTGAGCCTTTCTGAAACACTCTTTCTGTAGAAACTGCAGTTGGACATTCTGAGCGATAAGAGGCCTCTATTGGGAAAAATAATATCTTCAAATAAAAACTACACAGAAGCATTGTGTGAAACTTATTTCTGATATGTTCATTAAGCTAACAGAGTTAAACCATACTTTTGATTGCGCAGTTCTGAACACTCTTTCTGTAGAAAATGCAAGTGAACATTCGGAGCGCTAAGAGGGTAATAGTGGAAAAAGGAATATATTCAAATATAAACTACACAGTAGCATTCTGTGAAAATTCATTCTGTTCTGTGCATTCAACTAACAGAGTAGAACCTTACTTTTGATTGAGCCGTTCTGAAACACTCTTTCTGTAGAAACTGCAATTGGACATGCTAAGCGCTAAGAGGCCTACATTGGGAAAAAGAATATCTTCAAATAAAAACTACACAGATGCATTCTGTGAAACTTATTTCTGATCTGTAAATTCAGTTAACAGAGATAAAACATATTTTTGATTGAGCAGTTATGAAACACTCTTTTTGTAGAAAATGCAAGTGGAAATTCGGACCGCAAAGAGGGTAATAGTGGAAAAAGGAATGTCTTCAAATATAAACTACACAGAATCATTCGGTGAAACTTCTTTCTGATCTGTGCATTCAGCTAACAGAGTTAAACCATACTTTTGATTGAGCTGATCTGAACACTCTTTCTGTAGAAAATGCAACTGGACATTGGGAGCGCTAAGAGCGTAGTAGTGGAAAAAGGAATATATTCAAATATAAACTACACAGAAGCATTCTGTGAAACTTCTTTCTGATCTGAGCATTCAGCTAACAGAGTTAAACCATACTTTTGATTGAGCAGTTTTGAAACACTCTGTCTGTAGAAAATGCAACTGGACATTCGTAGCGCTAAGTGGGTAATAGTGGAAAAAAGAATATGTTCAAATATACACTACACAGAAGCATTGTATGAAACTTCTTTCTGTTCTGTGCATTCAACTAACAGAGTTGAACCTTACTTTTGATTGAGCCGTTCTGAAACACTCTTTCTGTAGAAACTGCAATTGGACATTCTGAGCGCTAGGAGGCCTATATTGGGAAGAAGAATGTCTACAAATAAAAACTACACAGAAGAATTGTGTGAAATATCTTTCTGTTCTGTTTGTTCAACTAAAAGAGTTGAACCTTAGTTTTGATTGAGCCGTTCTGAAACACTCTTTCTGTAGAAAACGCAAGTGGAGATTCGGAGCGCTAAGAGGGTAATAGTGGAAAAAGGAATGTCTCCAAATATAAACTACACAGAATCATTCTGTGAAACTTCTTTCTGATCTGTGCATTCAGCTAACAGAGTTAAACCATACTTTTGATTGAGCAGATCTGAACACTCTTTCTGTAGAAAATGCAACTGGACATTTGGAGCGCTAAGAGAGTAGTAGTGGAAAAAGGAATATATTCAAATATAAACTACACAGAAGCATTCTGTGAAACTTGTTTCTGATCTGAGCATTCAGCTAACAGAGTTAAACCATACTTTTGATTGAGCAGTTTTGAAACACTCTGTCTGTAGAAAATGCAACTGGACATTCGTAGCGCTAAGTGGGTAATAGTGGAAAAAAGAATATGTTCAAATATAAACTACACAGAAGCATTGTATGAAACTTCTTTCTGTTCTGTGCATTCAACTAACAGAGTTGAACCTTACTTTTGATTGAGCCTTTCTGAAACACTCTTTCTGTAGAAACTGCAATTGGACATTCTGAGCGCTAGGAGGCCTCTATTGGGAAAAATAATATCTTCAAATAAAAACTACACAGAAGAATTGTGTGAAACTTATTTCTGATATGTTCATTAAGCTAACAGAGTTAAACCTTAGTTTTGATTGAGCCGTTCTGAACACTCTTTCTGTAGAAAATGCAAGTGGACATTCGGAGCGCTAAGAGGGTAATAGTGGAAAAAGGAATATATTCAAATATAAACTACACAGTAGCATTCTGTGAAAATTCTTTCTGTTCTGTGCATTCAACTAACAGAGTAGAACCTTACTTTTGATTGAGCCGTTCTGAAACACTCTTTCTGTAGAAACTGCAATTGGACATGCTAAGCGCTAAGAGGCCTACATTGGGAAAAAGAATATCTTCAAATAAAAACTACACAGATGCATTCTGTGAAACTTATTTCTGATCTGTAAATTCAGTTAACAGAGAAAAAACATATTTTTGATTGAGCAGTTATGAAACACACTTTTTGTAGAAAATGCAAGTGGAGATTCGGAGCGCTAAGAGGGTAATAGTGGAAAAAGGAATGTCTTCAAATATAAACTACACAGAATCATTCGGTGAAACTTCTTTCTGATCTGTGCATTCAGCTAACAGAGTTAAACCATACTTTTGATTGAGCAGATCTGAACACTCTTTCTGTAGAAAATGCAACTGGACATTGGGAGCGCTAAGAGCGTAGTAGTGGAAAAAGGAATATATTCAAATATAAACTACACAGAAGCATTCTGTGAAACTTCTTTCTGATCTGAGCATTCAGCTAACAGAGTTAAACCATACTTTTGATTGAGCAGTTTTGAAACACTCTGTCTGTAGAAAATGCAACTGGACATTCGTAGCGCTAAGTGGGTAATAGTGGAAAAAAGAATATGTTCAAATATACACTACACAGAAACATTGTATGAAACTTCTTTCTGTTCTGTGCATTCAACTAACAGAGTTGAACCTTACTTTTGATTGAGCCGTTCTGAAACACTCTTTCTGTAGAAACTGCAATTGGACATTCTGAGCGCTAAGAGGCCTATATTGGGAAAAAGAATGTCTACAAAAAAAACTACACAGAAGAAGTGTGTGAAACTTCTTTCTGTTCTGTTTGTTCAACTAAAAGAGTTGAACCTTAGTTTTGATTGAGCCGTTCTGAAACACTCTTTCTGTAGAAAATGCAAGTGGAGATTCAGAGCGCTAAGAGGGTAATAGTGGAAAAAGGAATGTCTCCAAATATAAACTACACAGAATCATTCTGTGAAACTTCTTTCTGATCTGTGCATTCAGCTAACAGAGTTAAACCATACTTTTGATTGAGCAGATCTGAACACTCTTTCTGTAGAAAATGCAACTGGACATTTGGAGCGCTAAGAGAGTAGTAGTGGAAAAAGGAATATATTCAAATATAAACTACACAGAAGCATTCTGTGAAACTTCTTTCTGATCTGAGCATTCAGCTAACAGAGTTAAACCATATTTTTGATTGAGCAGTTTTGAAACACTCTGTCTGTAGAAAATGCAACTGGACATTCGTAGCGCTAAGTGGGTAATAGTAAAAAAAAAATATGTTCAAATATAAACTACGCAGAAGAATTGTATGAAACTTCTTTCGGTTCTGTGCATTCAACTAACAGAGTTGAACCTTACTTTTGATTGAGCCTTTCTGAAACACTCTTTCTGTAGAAACTGCAATTGGACATTCTGAGCGCTAAGTGGCCTCTATTGGGAAAAATAATATCTTCAAATAAAAACTACACAGAAGCATTGTGTGAAACTTATTTCTGATATGTTCATTAAGCTAACAGAGTTAAAGCATACTTTTGATTGCGCAGTTCTGAACACTCTTTCTGTAGAAAATGCAAGTGGACATTCGGAGCGCTAAGAGGGTAATAGTGGAAAAAGGAATATATTCTAATATAAACTACACAGTAGCCTTCTGTGAAAATTCATTCTGTTCTGTGCATTCAACTAACAGAGTAGAACCTTACTTTTGATTGAGCCGTTCTGAAACACTCTTTCTGTAGAAACTGCAATTGGACATGCTAAGCGCTAAGAGGCCTACATTGGGAAAAAGAATATCTTCAAATAAAAACTACACAGATGCATTCTGTGAAACTTATTTCTGATCTGTAAATTCAGTTAACAGAGATAAAACATAGTTTTGATTGAGCAGTTATGAAACACTCTTTTTGTAGAAAATGCAAGTGGAAATTCGGACCGCTAAGAGGGTAATAGTGGAAAAAGGAATGTCTTCAAATATAAACTACACAGAATCATTTGGTGAAACTTCTTTCTGATCTGTGCATTCAGCTAACAGAGTTAAACAATACTTTTGATTGAGCAGATCTGAACACTCTTTCTGTAGAAAATGCAACTGGACATTGGGAGCGCTAAGAGCGTAGTAGTGGAAAAAGGAATATATTCAAATATAAACTACACAGAAGCATTCTGTGAAACTTCTTTCTGATCTGAGCATTCAGCTAACAGAGTTAAACCATACATTTGATTGAGCAGTTTTGAAACACTCTGTCTGTAGAAAATGCAACTGGACATTCGTAGCGCTAAGTGGGTAATAGTGGAAAAAAGAATATGTTCAAATATACACTACACAGAAGCATTGTATGAAACTTCTTTCTGTTCTGTGCATTCAACTAACAGAGTTGAACCTTACTTTTGATTGAGCCGTTCTGAAACACTCTTTCTGTAGAAACTGCAATTGGACATTCTGAGCGCTAGGAGGCCTATATTGGGAAAAAGAATGTCTACAAATAAAAACTACACAGAAGAATTGTGTGAAACTTCTTTCTGTTCTGTTTGTTCAACTAAAAGAGTTGAACCTTAGTTTTGATTGAGCCGTTCTGAAACACTCTTTCTGTAGAAAACGCAAGTGGAGATTCGGAGCGCTAAGAGGATAATAGTGGAAAAAGGAATGTCTCCAAATATAAACTACACAGAATCATTCTGTGAAACTTCTTTCTGATCTGTGCATTCAGCTAACAGAGTTAAACCATACTTTTGATTGAGCAGATCTGAACACTCTTTCTGTAGAAAATGCAACTGGACATTTGGAGCGCTAAGAGAGTAGTAGTGGAAAAAGGAATATATTCAAATATAAACTACACAGAACCATTCTGTGAAGCTTGTTTCTGATCTGAGCATTCAGCTAACAGAGTTAAACCATACTTTTGATTGAGCAGTTTTGAAACACTCTGTCTGTAGAAAATGCAACTGGACATTCGTAGCGCTAAGTGGGTAATAGTGGAAAAAAGAATATGTTCAAATATAAACTACACAGAAGCATTGTATGAAACTTCTTTCTGTTCTGTGCATTCAACTAACAGAGTTGAACCTTACTTTTGATTGAGCCTTTCTGAAACACTCTTTCTGTAGAAACTGCAATTGGACATTCTGAGCGCTAAGAGGCCTCTATTGGGAAAAATAATATCTTCAAATAAAAACTACACAGAAGCATTGTGTGAAACTTATTTCTGATATGTTCATTAAGCTAACAGAGTTAAACCATACTTTTGATTGCGCAGTTCTGAACACTCTTTCTGTAGAAAATGCAAGTGGACATTCGGAGCGCTAAGAGGGTAATAGTGGAAAAAGGAATATATTCATATATAAACTACACAGTAGCATTCTGTGAAAATTCTTTCTGTTCTGTGCATTCAACTAACAGAGTTGAACCTTACTTTTGATTGAGCCGTTCTGAAACACTCTTTCTGTAGAAACTGCAATTGGACATGCTAAGCGCTAAGAGGCCTACATTGGGAAAAAGAATATCTTCAAATAAAAACTACACAGATGCATTCTCTGAAACTTATTTCTGATCTGTAAATTCAGTTAACAGAGAAAAAACATATTTTTGATTGAGCAGTTATGAAACACACTTTTTGTAGAAAATGCAAGTGGAGATTCGGAGCGCTAAGAGGGTAATAGTGGAACAAGGAATGTCTTCAAATATAAACTACACAGAATCATTCGGTGAAACTTCTTTCTGATCTGTGCATTCAGCTAACAGAGTTAAACCATACTTTTGATTGAGCAGATCTGAACACTCTTTCTGTAGAAAATGCAACTGGACATTGGGAGCGCTAAGAACGTAGTAGTGGAAAAAGGAATATATTCAAATATAAACTACACAGAAGCATTCTGTGAAACTTCTTTCTGATCTGAGCATTCAGCTAACAGAGTTAAACCATACTTTTGATTGAGCAGTTTTGAAACACTCTGTCTGTAGAAAATGCAACTGGACATTCGTAGCGCTAAGTGGGTAATAGTGGAAAAAAGAATATGTTCAAATATACACTACACAGAAACATTGTATGAAACTTCTTTCTGTTCTGTGCATTCAACTAACAGAGTTGAACCTTACTTTTGATTGAGCCGTTCTGAAACACTCTTTCTGTAGAAACTGCAATTGGACATTCTGAGCGCTAAGAGGCCTATATTGGGAAAAAGAATGTCTACAAAAAAAACTACACAGAAGAATTGTGTGAAACTTCTTTCTGTTCTGTTTGTTCAACTAAAAGAGTTGAACCTTAGTTTTGATTGAGCCGTTCTGAAACACTCTTTCTGTAGAAAATGCAAGTGGAGATTCAGAGCGCTAAGTGGGTAATAGTGGAAAAAGAATGTCTCCAAATATAAACTACACAGAATCATTCTGTGAAACTTCTTTCTGATCTGTGCATTCAGCTAACAGAGTTAAACCATACTTTTGATTGAGCAGATCTGAACACTCTTTCTGTAGAAAATGCAACTGGACATTTGGAGCGCTAAGAGAGTAGTAGTGGAAAAAGGAATATATTCAAATATAAACTACACAGAAGCATTCTGTGAAACTTCTTTCTGATCTGAGCATTCAGCTAACAGAGTTAAACCATATTTTTGATTGAGCAGTTTTGAAACACTCTGTCTGTAGAAAATGCAACTGGACATTCGTAGCGCTAAGTGGGTAATAGTAAAAAAAAAATATGTTCAAATATAAACTACACAGAAGAATTGTATGAAACTTCTTTCGGTTCTGTGCATTCAACTAACAGAGTTGAACCTTACTTTTGATTGAGCCTTTCTGAAACACTCTTTCTGTAGAAACTGCAATTGGACATTCTGAGCGCTAAGTGGCCTCTATTGGGAAAAATAATATCTTCAAATAAAAACTACACAGAAGCATTGTGTGAAACTTATTTCTGATATGTTCATTAAGCTAACAGAGTTAAACCATACTTTTGATTGCGCAGTTCTGAACACTCTTTCTGTAGAAAATGCAAGTGGACATTCGGAGCGCTAAGAGGGTAATAGTGGAAAAAGGAATATATTCTAATATAAACTACACAGTAGCCTTCTGTGAAAATTCATTCTGTTCTGTGCATTCAACTAACAGAGTAGAACCTTACTTTTGATTGAGCCGTTCTGAAACACTCTTTCTGTAGAAACTGCAATTGGACATGCTAAGCGCTAAGAGGCCTACATTGGGAAAAAGAATATCTTCAAATAAAAACTACACAGATGCATTCTGTGAAACTTATTTCTGATCTGTAAATTCAGTTAACAGAGATAAAACATATTTTTGATTGAGCAGTTATGAAACACTCTTTTTGTAGAAAATGCAAGTGGAAATTCGGACCGCTAAGAGGGTAATAGTGGAAAAAGGAATGTCTTCAAATATAAACTACACAGAATCATTCGGTGAAACTTCTTTCTGATCTGTGCATTCAGCTAACAGAGTTAAACAATACTTTTGATTGAGCAGATCTGAACACTCTTTCTGTAGAAAATGCAACTGGACATTGGGAGCGCTAAGAGCGTAGTAGTGGAAAAAGGAATATATTCAAATATAAACTACACAGAAGCATTCTGTGAAACTTCTTTCTGATCTGAGCATTCAGCTAACAGAGTTAAACCATACTTTTGATTGAGCAGTTTTGAAACACTCTGTCTGTAGAAAATGCAACTGGACATTCGTAGCGCTAAGTGGGTAATAGTGGAAAAAAGAATATGTTCAAATATACACTACACAGAAGCATTGTATGAAACTTCTTTCTGTTCTGTGCATTCAACTAACAGAGTTGAACCTTACTTTTGATTGAGCCGTTCTGAAACACTCTTTCTGTAGAAACTGCAATTGGACATTCTGAGCGCTAGGAGGCCTATATTGGGAAAAAGAATGTCTACAAATAAAAACTACACAGAAGAATTGTGTGAAACTTCTTTCTGTTCTGTTTGTTCAACTAAAAGAGTTGAACCTTAGTTTTGATTGAGCCGTTCTGAAACACTCTTTCTGTAGAAAACGCAAGTGGAGATTCGGAGCGCTAAGAGGATAATAGTGGAAAAAGGAATGTCTCCAAATATAAACTACACAGAATCATTCTGTGAAACTTCTTTCTGATCTGTGCATTCAGCTAACAGAGTTAAACCATACTTTTGATTGAGCAGATCTGAACACTCTTTCTGTAGAAAATGCAACTGGACATTTGGAGCGCTAAGAGAGTAGTAGTGGAAAAAGGAATATATTCAAATATAAACTACACAGAACCATTCTGTGAAGCTTGTTTCTGATCTGAGCATTCAGCTAACAGAGTTAAACCATACTTTTGATTGAGCAGTTTTGAAACACTCTGTCTGTAGAAAATGCAACTGGACATTCGTAGCGCTAAGTGGGTAATAGTGGAAAAAAGAATATGTTCAAATATAAACTACACAGAAGCATTGTATGAAACTTCTTTCTGTTCTGTGCATTCAACTAACAGAGTTGAACCTTACTTTTGATTGAGCCTTTCTGAAACACTCTTTCTGTAGAAACTGCAATTGGACATTCTGAGCGCTAAGAGGCCTCTATTGGGAAAAATAATATCTTCAAATAAAAACTACACAGAAGCATTGTGTGAAACTTATTTCTGATATGTTCATTAAGCTAACAGAGTTAAACCATACTTTTGATTGCGCAGTTCTGAACACTCTTTCTGTAGAAAATGCAAGTGGACATTCGGAGCGCTAAGAGGGTAATAGTGGAAAAAGGAATATATTCATATATAAACTACACAGTAGCATTCTGTGAAAATTCTTTCTGTTCTGTGCATTCAACTAACAGAGTTGAACCTTACTTTTGATTGAGCCGTTCTGAAACACTCTTTCTGTAGAAACTGCAATTGGACATGCTAAGCGCTAAGAGGCCTACATTGGGAAAAAGAATATCTTCAAATAAAAACTACACAGATGCATTCTCTGAAACTTATTTCTGATCTGTAAATTCAGTTAACAGAGAAAAAACATATTTTTGATTGAGCAGTTATGAAACACACTTTTTGTAGAAAATGCAAGTGGAGATTCGGAGCGCTAAGAGGGTAATAGTGGAACAAGGAATGTCTTCAAATATAAACTACACAGAATCATTCGGTGAAACTTATTTCTGATCTGTGCATTCAGCTAACAGAGTTAAACCATACTTTTGATTGAGCAGATCTGAACACTCTTTCTGTAGAAAATGCAACTGGACATTGGGAGCGCTAAGAACGTAGTAGTGGAAAAAGTAATATATTCAAATATAAACTACACAGAAGCATTCTGTGAAACTTCTTTCTGATCTGAGCATTCAGCTAACAGAGTTAAACCATACTTTTGATTGAGCAGTTTTGAAACACTCTGTCTGTAGAAAATGCAACTGGACATTCGTAGCGCTAAGTGGGTAATAGTGGAAAAAAGAATATGTTCAAATATACACTACACAGAAACATTGTATGAAACTCCTTTCTGTTCTGTGCATTCAACTAACAGAGTTGAACCTTACTTTTGATTGAGCCGTTCTGAAACACTCTTTCTGTAGAAACTGCAATTGGACATTCTGAGCGCTAAGAGGCCTATATTGGGAAAAAGAATGTCTACAAAAAAAACTACACAGAAGAATTGTGTGAAACTTCTTTCTGTTCTGTTTGTTCAACTAAAAGAGTTGAACCTTAGTTTTGATTGAGCCGTTCTGAAACACTCTTTCTGTAGAAAATGCAAGTGGAGATTCAGAGCGCTAAGAGGGTAATAGTGGAAAAAGGAATGTCTCCAAATATAAACTACACAGAATCATTCTGTGAAACTTCTTTCTGATCTGTGCATTCAGCTAACAGAGTTAAACCATACTTTTGATTGAGCAGATCTGAACACTCTTTCTGTAGAAAATGCAACTGGACATTTGGAGCGCTAAGAGAGTAGTAGTGGAAAAAGGAATATATTCAAATATAAACTACACAGAAGCATTCTGTGAAACTTCTTTCTGATCTGAGCATTCAGCTAACAGAGTTAAACCATATTTTTGATTGAGCAGTTTTGAAACACTCTGTCTGTAGAAAATGCAACTGGACATTCGTAGCGCTAAGTGGGTAATAGTAAAAAAAAAATATGTTCAAATATAAACTACACAGAAGAATTGTATGAAACTTCTTTCGGTTCTGTGCATTCAACTAACAGAGTTGAACCTTACTTTTGATTGAGCCTTTCTGAAACACTCTTTCTGTAGAAACTGCAATTGGACATTCTGAGCGCTAAGTGGCCTCTATTGGGAAAAATAATATCTTCAAATAAAAACTACACAGAAGCATTGTGTGAAACTTATTTCTGATATGTTCATTAAGCTAACAGAGTTAAACCATACTTTTGATTGCGCAGTTCTGAACACTCTTTCTGTAGAAAATGCAAGTGGACATTCGGAGCGCTAAGAGGGTAATAGTGGAAAAAGGAATATATTCTAATATAAACTACACAGTAGCCTTCTGTGAAAATTCATTCTGTTCTGTGCATTCAACTAACAGAGTAGAACCTTACTTTTGATTGAGCCGTTCTGAAACACTCTTTCTGTAGAAACTGCAATTGGACATGCTAAGCGCTAAGAGGCCTACATTGGGAAAAAGAATATCTTCAAATAAAAACTACACAGATGCATTCTGTGAAACTTATTTCTGATCTGTAAATTCAGTTAACAGAGATAAAACATATTTTTGATTGAGCAGTTATGAAACACTCTTTTTGTAGAAAATGCAAGTGGAAATTCGGACCGCTAAGAGGGTAATAGTGGAAAAAGGAATGTCTTCAAATATAAACTACACAGAATCATTCGGTGAAACTTCTTTCTGATCTGTGCATTCAGCTAACAGAGTTAAACAATACTTTTGATTGAGCAGATCTGAACACTCTTTCTGTAGAAAATGCAACTGGACATTGGGAGCGCTAAGAGCGTAGTAGTGGAAAAAGGAATATATTCAAATATAAACTACACAGAAGCATTCTGTGAAACTTCTTTCTGATCTGAGCATTCAGCTAACAGAGTTAAACCATACTTTTGATTGAGCAGTTTTGAAACACTCTGTCTGTAGAAAATGCAACTGGACATTCGTAGCGCTAAGTGGGTAATAGTGGAAAAAAGAATATGTTCAAATATACACTACACAGAAGCATTGTATGAAACTTCTTTCTGTTCTGTGCATTCAACTAACAGAGTTGAACCTTACTTTTGATTGAGCCGTTCTGAAACACTCTTTCTGTAGAAACTGCAATTGGACATTCTGAGCGCTAGGAGGCCTATATTGGGAAAAAGAATGTCTACAAATAAAAACTACACAGAAGAATTGTGTGAAACTTCTTTCTGTTCTGTTTGTTCAACTAAAAGAGTTGAACCTTAGTTTTGATTGAGCCGTTCTGAAACACTCTTTCTGTAGAAAACGCAAGTGGAGATTCGGAGCGCTAAGAGGATAATAGTGGAAAAAGGAATGTCTCCAAATATAAACTACACAGAATCATTCTGTGAAACTTCTTTCTGATCTGTGCATTCAGCTAACAGAGTTAAACCATACTTTTGATTGAGCAGATCTGAACACTCTTTCTGTAGAAAATGCAACTGGACATTTGGAGCGCTAAGAGAGTAGTAGTGGAAAAAGGAATATATTCAAATATAAACTACACAGAACCATTCTGTGAAGCTTGTTTCTGATCTGAGCATTCAGCTAACAGAGTTAAACCATACTTTTGATTGAGCAGTTTTGAAACACTCTGTCTGTAGAAAATGCAACTGGACATTCGTAGCGCTAAGTGGGTAATAGTGGAAAAAAGAATATGTTCAAATATAAACTACACAGAAGCATTGTATGAAACTTCTTTCTGTTCTGTGCATTCAACTAACAGAGTTGAACCTTACTTTTGATTGAGCCTTTCTGAAACACTCTTTCTGTAGAAACTGCAATTGGACATTCTGAGCGCTAAGAGGCCTCTATTGGTAAAAATAATATCTTCAAATAAAAACTACACAGAAGCATTGTGTGAAACTTATTTCTGATATGTTCATTAAGCTAACAGAGTTAAACCATACTTTTGATTGCGCAGTTCTGAACACTCTTTCTGTAGAAAATGCAAGTGGACATTCGGAGCGCTAAGAGGGTAATAGTGGAAAAAGGAATATATTCATATATAAACTACACAGTAGCATTCTGTGAAAATTCTTTCTGTTCTGTGCATTCAACTAACAGAGTTGAACCTTACTTTTGATTGAGCCGTTCTGAAACACTCTTTCTGTAGAAACTGCAATTGGACATGCTAAGCGCTAAGAGGCCTACATTGGGAAAAAGAATATCTTCAAATAAAAACTACACAGATGCATTCTCTGAAACTTATTTCTGATCTGTAAATTCAGTTAACAGAGAAAAAACATATTTTTGATTGAGCAGTTATGAAACACACTTTTTGTAGAAAATGCAAGTGGAGATTCGGAGCGCTAAGAGGGTAATAGTGGAACAATTAATGTCTTCAAATATAAACTACACAGAATCATTCGGTGAAACTTCTTTCTGATCTGTGCATTCAGCTAACAGAGTTAAACCATACTTTTGATTGAGCAGATCTGAACACTCTTTCTGTAGAAAATGCAACTGGACATTGGGAGCGCTAAGAACGTAGTAGTGGAAAAAGGAATATATTCAAATATAAACTACACAGAAGCATTCTGTGAAACTTCTTTCTGATCTGAGCATTCAGCTAACAGAGTTAAACCATACTTTTGATTGAGCAGTTTTGAAACACTCTGTCTGTAGAAAATGCAACTGGACATTCGTAGCGCTAAGTGGGTAATAGTGGAAAAAAGAATATGTTCAAATATACACTACACAGAAACATTGTATGAAACTTCTTTCTGTTCTGTGCATTCAACTAACAGAGTTGAACCTTACTTTTGATTGAGCCGTTCTGAAACACTCTTTCTGTAGAAACTGCAATTGGACATTCTGAGCGCTAAGAGGCCTATATTGGGAAAAAGAATGTCTACAAAAAAAACTACACAGAAGAATTGTGTGAAACTTCTTTCTGTTCTGTTTGTTCAACTAAAAGAGTTGAACCTTAGTTTTGATTGAGACGTTCTGAAACACTCTTTCTGTAGAAAATGCAAGTGGAGATTCAGAGCGCTAAGAGGGTAATAGTGGAAAAAGGAATGTCTCCAAATATAAACTACACAGAATCATTCTGTGAAACTTCTTTCTGATCTGTGCATTCAGCTAACAGAGTTAAACCATACTTTTGATTGAGCAGATCTGAACACTCTTTCTGTAGAAAATGCAACTGGACATTTGGAGCGCTAAGAGAGTAGTAGTGGAAAAAGGAATATATTCAAATATAAACTACACAGAAGCATTCTGTGAAACTTCTTTCTGATCTGAGCATTCAGCTAACAGAGTTAAACCATATTTTTGATTGAGCAGTTTTGAAACACTCTGTCTGTAGAAAATGCAACTGGACATTCGTAGCGCTAAGTGGGTAATAGTAAAAAAAAAATATGTTCAAATATAAACTACACAGAAGAATTGTGTGAAACTTCTTTCGGTTCTGTGCATTCAACTAACAGAGTTGAACCTTACTTTTGATTGAGCCTTTCTGAAACACTCTTTCTGTAGAAACTGCAATTGGACATTCTGAGCGCTAAGTGGCCTCTATTGGGAAAAATAATATCTTCAAATAAAAACTACACAGAAGCATTGTGTGAAACTTATTTCTGATATGTTCATTAAGCTAACAGAGTTAAACCATACTTTTGATTGCGCAGTTCTGAACACTCTTTCTGTAGAAAATGCAAGTGGACATTCCGAGCGCTAAGAGGGTAATAGTGGAAAAAGGAATATATTCTAATATAAACTACACAGTAGCCTTCTGTGAAAATTCATTCTGTTCTGTGCATTCAACTAACAGAGTAGAACCTTACTTTTGATTGAGCCGTTCTGAAACACTCTTTCTGTAGAAACTGCAATTGGACATGCTAAGCGCTAAGAGGCCTACATTGGGAAAAAGAATATCTTCAAATAAAAACTACACAGATGCATTCTGTGAAACTTATTTCTGATCTGTAAATTCAGTTAACAGAGATAAAACATATTTTTGATTGAGCAGTTATGAAACACTCTTTTTGTAGAAAATGCAAGTGGAAATTCGGACCGCTAAGAGGGTAATAGTGGAAAAAGGAATGTCTTCAAATATAAACTACACAGAATCATTCGGTGAAACTTCTTTCTGATCTGTGCATTCAGCTAACAGAGTTAAACAATACTTTTGATTGAGCAGATCTGAACACTCTTTCTGTAGAAAATGCAACTGGACATTGGGAGCGCTAAGAGCGTAGTAGTGGAAAAAGGAATATATTCAAATATAAACTACACAGAAGCATTCTGTGAAACTTCTTTCTGATCTGAGCATTCAGCTAACAGAGTTAAACCATACTTTTGATTGAGCAGTTTTGAAACACTCTGTCTGTAGAAAATGCAACTGGACATTCGTAGCGCTAAGTGGGTAATAGTGGAAAAAAGAATATGTTCAAATATACACTACACAGAAGCATTGTATGAAACTTCTTTCTGTTCTGTGCATTCAACTAACAGAGTTGAACCTTACTTTTGATTGAGCCGTTCTGAAACACTCTTTCTGTAGAAACTGCAATTGGACATTCTGAGCGCTAGGAGGCCTATATTGGGAAAAATAATGTCTACAAATAAAAACTACACAGAAGAATTGTGTGAAACTTCTTTCTGTTCTGTTTGTTCAACTAAAAGAGTTGAACCTTAGTTTTGATTGAGCCGTTCTGAAACACTCTTTCTGTAGAAAACGCAAGTGGAGATTCGGAGCGCTAAGAGGATAATAGTGGAAAAAGGAATGTCTCCAAATATAAACTACACAGAATCATTCTGTGAAACTTCTTTCTGATCTGTGCATTCAGCTAACAGAGTTAAACCATACTTTTGATTGAGCAGATCTGAACACTCTTTCTGTAGAAAATGCAACTGGACATTTGGAGCGCTAAGAGAGTAGTAGTGGAAAAAGGAATATATTCAAATATAAACTACACAGAACCATTCTGTGAAGCTTGTTTCTGATCTGAGCATTCAGCTAACAGAGTTAAACCATACTTTTGATTGAGCAGTTTTGAAACACTCTGTCTGTAGAAAATGCAACTGGACATTCGTAGCGCTAAGTGGGTAATAGTGGAAAAAAGAATATGTTCAAATATAAACTACACAGAAGCATTGTATGAAACTTCTTTCTGTTCTGTGCATTCAACTAACAGAGTTGAACCTTACTTTTGATTGAGCCTTTCTGAAACACTCTTTCTGTAGAAACTGCAATTGGACATTCTGAGCGCTAAGAGGCCTCTATTGGGAAAAATAATATCTTCAAATAAAAACTACACAGAAGCATTGTGTGAAACTTATTTCTGATATGTTCATTAAGCTAACAGAGTTAAACCATACTTTTGATTGCGCAGTTCTGAACACTCTTTCTGTAGAAAATGCAAGTGGACATTCGGAGCGCTAAGAGGGTAATAGTGGAAAAAGGAATATATTCATATATAAACTACACAGTAGCATTCTGTGAAAATTCTTTCTGTTCTGTGCATTCAACTAACAGAGTTGAACCTTACTTTTGATTGAGCCGTTCTGAAACACTCTTTCTGTAGAAACTGCAATTGGACATGCTAAGCGCTAAGAGGCCTACATTGGGAAAAAGAATATCTTCAAATAAAAACTACACAGATGCATTCTCTGAAACTTATTTCTGATCTGTAAATTCAGTTAACAGAGAAAAAACATATTTTTGATTGAGCAGTTAAGAAACACACTTTTTGTAGAAAATGCAAGTGGAGATTCGGAGCGCTAAGAGGGTAATAGTGGAACAAGGAATGTCTTCAAATATAAACTACACAGAATCATTCGGTGAAACTTCTTTCTGATCTGTGCATTCAGCTAACAGAGTTAAACCATACTTTTGATTGAGCAGATCTGAACACTCTTTCTGTAGAAAATGCAACTGGACATTGGGAGCGCTAAGAACGTAGTAGTGGAAAAAGGAATATATTCAAATATAAACTACACAGAAGCATTCTGTGAAACTTCTTTCTGATCTGAGCATTCAGCTAACAGAGTTAAACCATACTTTTGATTGAGCAGTTTTGAAACACTCTGTCTGTAGAAAATGCAACTGGACATTCGTAGCGCTAAGTGGGTAATAGTGGAAAAAAGAATATGTTCAAATATACACTACACAGAAACATTGTATGAAACTTCTTTCTGTTCTGTGCATTCAACTAACAGAGTTGAACCTTACTTTTGATTGAGCCGTTCTGAAACACTCTTTCTGTAGAAACTGCAATTGGACATTCTGAGCGCTAAGAGGCCTATATTGGGAAAAAGAATGTCTACAAAAAAAACTACACAGAAGAATTGTGTGAAACTTCTTTCTGTTCTGTTTGTTCAACTAAAAGAGTTGAACCTTAGTTTTGATTGAGCCGTTCTGAAACACTCTTTCTGTAGAAAATGCAAGTGGAGATTCAGAGCGCTAAGAGGGTAATAGTGGAAAAAGGAATGTCTCCAAATATAAACTACACAGAATCATTCTGTGAAACTTCTTTCTGATCTGTGCATTCAGCTAACAGAGTTAAACCATACTTTTGATTGAGCAGATCTGAACACTCTTTCTGTAGAAAATGCAACTGGACATTTGGAGCGCTAAGAGAGTAGTAGTGGAAAAAGGAATATATTCAAATATAAACTACACAGAAGCATTCTGTGAAACTTCTTTCTGATCTGAGCATTCAGCTAACAGAGTTAAACCATATCTTTGATTGAGCAGTTTTGAAACACTCTGTCTGTAGAAAATGCAACTGGACATTCGTAGCGCTAAGTGGGTAATAGTAAAAAAAAAATATGTTCAAATATAAACTACACAGAAGAATTGTATGAAACTTCTTTCGGTTCTGTGCATTCAACTAACAGAGTTGAACCTTACTTTTGATTGAGCCTTTCTGAAACACTCTTTCTGTAGAAACTGCAATTGGACATTCTGAGCGCTAAGTGGCCTCTATTGGGAAAAATAATATCTTCAAATAAAAACTACACAGAAGCATTGTGTGAAACTTATTTCTGATATGTTCATTAAGCTAACAGAGTTAAACCATACTTTTGATTGCGCAGTTCTGAACACTCTTTCTGTAGAAAATGCAAGTGGACATTCGGAGCGCTAAGAGGGTAATAGTGGAAAAAGGAATATATTCTAATATAAACTACACAGTAGCCTTCTGTGAAAATTCATTCTGTTCTGTGGATTCAACTAACAGAGTAGAACCTTACTTTTGATTGAGCCGTTCTGAAACACTCTTTCTGTAGAAACTGCAATTGGACATGCTAAGCGCTAAGAGGCCTACATTGGGAAAAAGAATATCTTCAAATAAAAACTACACAGATGCATTCTGTGAAACTTATTTCTGATCTGTAAATTCAGTTAACAGAGATAAAACATATTTTTGATTGAGCAGTTATGAAACACTCTTTTTGTAGAAAATGCAAGTGGAAATTCGGACCGCTAAGAGGGTAATAGTGGAAAAAGGAATGTCTTCAAATATAAACTACACAGAATCATTCGGTGAAACTTCTTTCTGATCTGTGCATTCAGCTAACAGAGTTAAACAATACTTTTGATTGAGCAGATCTGAACACTCTTTCTGTAGAAAATGCAACTGGACATTGGGAGCGCTAAGAGCGTAGTAGTGGAAAAAGGAATATATTCAAATATAAACTACACAGAAGCATTCTGTGAAACTTCTTTCTGATCTGAGCATTCAGCTAACAGAGTTAAACCATACTTTTGATTGAGCAGTTTTGAAACACTCTGTCTGTAGAAAATGCAACTGGACATTCGTAGCGCTAAGTGGGTAATAGTGGAAAAAAGAATATGTTCAAATATACACTACACAGAAGCATTGTATGAAACTTCTTTCTGTTCTGTGCATTCAACTAACAGAGTTGAACCTTACTTTTGATTGAGCCGTTCTGAAACACTCTTTCTGTAGAAACTGCAATTGGACATTCTGAGCGCTAGGAGGCCTATATTGGGAAAAAGAATGTCTACAAATAAAAACTACACAGAAGAATTGTGTGAAACTTCTTTCTGTTCTGTTTGTTCAACTAAAAGAGTTGAACCTTAGTTTTGATTGAGCCGTTCTGAAACACTCTTTCTGTAGAAAACGCAAGTGGAGATTCGGAGCGCTAAGAGGATAATAGTGGAAAAAGGAATGTCTCCAAATATAAACTACACAGAATCATTCTGTGAAACTTCTTTCTGATCTGTGCATTCAGCTAACAGAGTTAAACCATACTTTTGATTGAGCAGATCTGAACACTCTTTCTGTAGAAAATGCAACTGGACATTTGGAGCGCTAAGAGAGTAGTAGTGGAAAAAGGAATATATTCAAATATAAACTACACAGAACCATTCTGTGAAGCTTGTTTCTGATCTGAGCATTCAGCTAACAGAGTTAAACCATACTTTTGATTGAGCAGTTTTGAAACACTCTGTCTGTAGAAAATGCAACTGGACATTCGTAGCGCTAAGTGGGTAATAGTGGAAAAAAGAATATGTTCAAATATAAACTACACAGAAGCATTGTATGAAACTTCTTTCTGTTCTGTGCATTCAACTAACAGAGTTGAACCTTACTTTTGATTGAGCCTTTCTGAAACACTCTTTCTGTAGAAACTGCAATTGGACATTCTGAGCGCTAAGAGGCCTCTATTGGGAAAAAAAATATCTTCAAATAAAAACTACACAGAAGCATTGTGTGAAACTTATTTCTGATATGTTCATTAAGCTAACAGAGTTAAACCATACTTTTGATTGCGCAGTTCTGAACACTCTTTCTGTAGAAAATGCAAGTGGACATTCGGAGCGCTAAGAGGGTAATAGTGGAAAAAGGAATATATTCATATATAAACTACACAGTAGCATTCTGTGAAAATTCTTTCTGTTCTGTGCATTCAACTAACAGAGTTGAACCTTACTTTTGATTGAGCCGTTCTGAAACACTCTTTCTGTAGAAACTGCAATTGGACATGCTAAGCGCTAAGAGGCCTACATTGGGAAAAAGAATATCTTCAAATAAAAACTACACAGATGCATTCTCTGAAACTTATTTCTGATCTGTAAATTCAGTTAACAGAGAAAAAACATATTTTTGATTGAGCAGTTATGAAACACACTTTTTGTAGAAAATGCAAGTGGAGATTCGGAGCGCTAAGAGGGTAATAGTGGAACAAGGAATGTCTTCAAATATAAACTACACAGAATCATTCGGTGAAACTTCTTTCTGATCTGTGCATTCAGCTAACAGAGTTAAACCATACTTTTGATTGAGCAGATCTGAACACTCTTTCTGTAGAAAATGCAACTGGACATTGGGAGCGCTAAGAACGTAGTAGTGGAAAAAGTAATATATTCAAATATAAACTACACAGAAGCATTCTGTGAAACTTCTTTCTGATCTGAGCATTCAGCTAACAGAGTTAAACCATACTTTTGATTGAGCAGTTTTGAAACTCTCTGTCTGTAGAAAATGCAACTGGACATTCGTAGCGCTAAGTGGGTAATAGTGGAAAAAAGAATATGTTCAAATATACACTACACAGAAACATTGTATGAAACTCCTTTCTGTTCTGTGCATTCAACTAACAGAGTTGAACCTTACTTTTGATTGAGCCGTTCTGAAACACTCTTTCTGTAGAAACTGCAATTGGACATTCTGAGCGCTAGGAGGCCTATATTGGGAAAAAGAATGTCTACAAATAAAAACAACACAGAAGAATTGTGTGAAACATCTTTCTGTTCCGTTTGTTCAAATAAAAGGGTTGAACCTTAGTTTTGATTGAGCCGTTCTGAAAAACTCTTTCTGTAGAAAATGCAAGTGGAGGTTCGGAGTGCTAAGAGGGTAATAGTGGAAAAAGGAATGTCTCCAAATATAAACTACACAGAATCATTCTGTGAAACTTCTTTCTGATCTGTGCATTCAGCTAACAGAGTTAAACCATACTTTTGATTGAGCAGATCTGAACACTCTTTCTGTAGAAAATGCAACTGGACATTGGGAGCGCTAAGAGCGTAGTAGTGGAAAAAGGAATATATTCAAATATAAACTACACAGAAGCATTCTGTGAAACTTCTTTCTGATCTGAGCATTCAGCTAACAGAGTTAAACCATACTTTTGATTAAGCAGTTTTGAAACACTCTGTCTGTAGAAAATGCAACTGGACATTCGTAGCGCTAAGTGGGTAATAGTGGAAAAAAGAATATGTTCAAATATAAACTACACAGAAGCATTGTATGAAACTTCTTTCTGTTCTGTGCATTCAACTAACAGAGTCGAACCTTACCTTTGATAGAGCCTTTCTGAAACACTCTTTCTGTAGAAACTGCAATTGGACATTCTGAGCGCTAAGAGGCCTCTATTGGGAAAAATAATATCTTCAAATAAAAACTACACAGAAGCATTGTGTGAAACTTATTTCTGATATGTTCATTAAGCTAACAGATTTAAACCATACTTTTGATTGCGCAGTTCTGAACACTCTTTCTGTAGAAACTGCAAGTGGACATTCGGAGCGCTAAGAGGGTAATAGTGGAAAAAGGAATATATTCTAATATAAACTACACAGTAGCATTCTGTGAAAATTCATTCTGTTCTGTGCATTCAACTAACAGAGTAGAACCTTACTTTTGATTGAGCCGTTCTGAAACACTCTTTCTGTAGAAACTGCAATTGGACATGCTAAGCGCTAAGAGGCCTACAATGGGAAAAAGAATATCTTCAAATAAAAACTACACAGATGCATTCTGTGAAACTTATTTCTGATCTGTAAATTCAGTTAACAGAGATAAAACATATTTTTGATTGAGCAGTTATGAAACACACTTTTTGTAGAAAATGCAAGTGGAGATTCGGAGCGCTAAGAGGGTAATAGTGGAAAAAGGAATGTCTTCAAATATAAACTACACAGAATCATTCGGTGAAACTTCTTTCTGATCTGTGCATTCAGCTAACAGAGTTAAACCATACTTTTGATTGAGCAGATCTGAACACTCTTTCTGTAGAAAATGCAACTGGACATTTGGAGCGCTAAGAGCGTAGTAGTGGAAAAAGGAATATATTCAATTATAAACTACACAGAAGCATTCTGTGAAACTTCTTTCTGATCTGAGCATTCAGGTAACAGAGTTAAACCATACTTTTGATTGAGCAGTTTTGAAACACTCTGTCTGTAAAAATGCAACTGGACATTCGTAGCGCTAAGTGGGTAATAGTGGAAAAAAGAATATGTTCAAATATACACTACACAGAAGCATTGTATGAAACTTCTTTCTGTTCTGTGCATTCAACTAACAGAGTTGAACCTTACTTTTGATTGAGCCGTTCTGAAACACTCTTTCTGTAGAAACTGCAATTGGACATTCTGAGCGCTAGGAGGCCTATATTGGGAAAAAGAATGTCTACAAATAAAAACTACACAGAAGAATTGTGTGAAACTTCTTTCTGTTCTGTTTTTTCAACTAAAAGAGTTGAACCTTAGTTTTGATTGAGCCGTTCTGAAACACTCTTTCTGTAGAAAATGCAAGTGGAGATTCGGAGCGCTAAGAGGGTAATAGTGGAAAAAGGAATGTCTCCAAATATAAACTACACAGAATCATTCTGTGAAACTTCTTTCTGATCTGTGCATTCAGCTAACAGAGTTAAACCATACTTTTGATTGAGCAGATCTGAACACTCTTTCTGTAGAAAATGCAACTGGACATTTGGAGCGCTAAGAGAGAAGTAGTGGAAAAAGGAATATATTCAAATATAAACTACACAGAAGCATTCTGTGAAACTTCTTTCTGATCTGAGCATTCAGCTAACAGAGTTAAACCATACTTTTGATTGAGCAGTTTTGAAACACTCTGTCTGTAGAAAATGCAACTGGACATTCGTAGCGCTAAGTGGGTAATAGTGGAAAAAAGAATATGTTCAAATATAAACTACACAGAAGCATTTTATGAAACTCCTTTCTGTTCTGTGCATTCAACTAACAGAGATGAACCTTACTTTTGATTGAGCCTTTCTGAAACACTCTTTCTGTAGAAACTGCAATTGGACATTCTGAGCGCTAAGAGGCCTCTATTGGGAAAAATAATATCTTCAAATAAAAACTACACAGAAGCATTGTGTGAAACTTATTTCTGATATGTTCATTAAGCTAACAGAGTTAAACCATACTTTTGATTGCGCAGTTCTGAACACTCTTTCTGTAGAAAATGCAAGTGGACATTCGGAGCGCTAAGAGGGTAATAGTGGAAAAAGGAATATATTCAAATATAAACTACACAGTGTCATTCTGTGAAAATTCATTCTGTTCTGTGCATTCAACTAACAGAGTAGAACCTTACTTTTGATTGAGCCGTTCTGAAACACTCTTTCTGTAGAAACTGCAATTGGACATGCTAAGCGCTAAGAGGCCTACATTGGGAAAAAGAATATCTTCAAATAAAAACTACACAGATGCATTCTGTGAAACTTATTTCTGATCTGTAAATTCAGTTAACAGAGATAAAACATATTTTTGATTGAGCAGTTATGAAACACTCTTTTTGTAGAAAATGCAAGTGGAGATTCGGAGCGCTAAGAGGGTAATAGTGGAAAAAGGAATGTCTTCAAATATAAACTACACAGAATCATTCGGTGAAACTTCATTCTGTTCTGTGCATTCAGCTAACAGAGTTAAACCATACTTTTGATTGAGCAGATCTGAACACTCTTTCTGTAGAAAATGCAACTGGACATTTGGAGCGCTAAGAGCGTAGTAGTGGAAAAAGGAATATATTCAAATATAAACTACACAGAAGCATTCTGTGAAACTTCTTTCTGATCTGAGCATTCAGCTAACAGAGTTAAACCATACTTTTGATTGAGCAGTTTTGAAACACTCTGTCTGTAGAAAATGCAACTGGACATTCGTAGCGCTAAGTGGGTAATAGTGGAAAAAACAATATGTTCAAATATACACTACACAGAAGCATAGTATGAAACTTCTTTCTGTTCTGTGCATTCAACTAACAGAGTTGAACCTTACTTTTGATTGAGCCGTTCTGAAACACTCTTTCTGTAGAAACTGCAATTGGACATTCTGAGCGCTAGGAGGCCTATATTGGGAAAAAGAATGTCTACAAATAAAAACTACACAGAAGAATTGTGTGAAACTTCTTTCTGTTCTGTTTTTTCAACTAAAAGAGTTGAACCTTAGTTTTGATTGAGCCGTTCTGAAACACTCTTTCTGTAGAAAATGCAAGTGGAGATTCGGAGCGCTAAGAGGGTAATAGTGGAAAAAGGAATATCTCCAAATATAAACTACACAGAATCATTCTGTGAAACTTCTTTCTGATCTGTGCATTCAGCTAACAGTGTTAAACCATACTTTTGATTGAGCAGATCTGAACACTCTTTCTGTAGAAAATGCAACTGGACATTTTGAGCGCTAAGAGCGTAGTAGTGGAAAAAGGAATATATTCAAATATAAACTACACAGAAGCACTCTGTGAAACTTCTTTCTGATCTGAGCATTCAGCTAACAGAGTTAAACCATACTTTTGATTGAGCAGTTTTGAAACACTCTGTCTGTAGAAAATGCAACTGGACATTCGTAGCGCTAAGTGGGTAATAGTGGAAAAAAGAATATGTTCAAATATAAACTACACAGAAGCATTGTATGAAACTTCTTTCTGTTCTGTGCATTCAACTAACAGAGTTGAACCTTACTTTTGATTGAGCCTTTCTGAAACACTCTTTCTGTAGAAACTGCAATTGGACATTCTGAGCGCTAAGAGGCCTCTATTGGGAAAAATAATATCTGCAAATAAAAACTACACAGAAGCATTGTGTGAAACTTATTTCTGATATGTTCATTAAGCTAACAGAGTTAAACCATACTTTTGATTGCGCAGTTCTGAACACTCTTTCTGTAGAAAATGCAAGTGGACATTCGGAGCGCTAAGAGGGTAATAGTGGAAAACGGAATATATTCAAATATAAACTACACAGTAGCATTCTGTGAAAATTCTTTCTGTTCTGTGCATTCAACTAACAGAGTTGAACCTTACTTTTGATTGAGCCGTTCTGAAACACTCTTTCTGTAGAAACTGCAATTGGACATGCTAAGCGCTAAGAGGCCTACATTGGGAAAAAGAATATCTTCAAATAAAAACTACACAGATGCATTCTGTGAAACTTATTTCTGATCTGTAAATTCAGTTAACAGAGATAAAACATATTTTTGATTGAGCAGTTCTGAAACACTCTTTTTGTAGAAAATGCAAGTGGAGATTCGGAGCGCTAAGAGGGTAATAGTGGAAAAAGGAATGTCTTCAAATATAAACTCCACAGAATCATTCGGTGAAACTTCTTTCTGATCTGTGCATTCAGCTAACAGAGTTAAACCATACTTTTGATTGAGCAGATCTGAACACTCTTTCTGTAGAAAATGCAACTGGACATTTGGAGCGCTAAGAGCGTAGTAGTGGAAAAAGGAATATATTCAAATATAAACTACACAGAAGCATTCTGTGAAACTTCTTTCTGATCTGAGCATTCAGCTAACAGAGTTAAACCATACTTTTGATTGAGCAGTTTTGAAAAACTCTGTCTGTAGAAAATGCAACTGGACATTCGTAGCGCTAATTGGGTAATAGTGGAAAAAAGAATATGTTCAAATATACACTACACAGAAGCATTGTATGAAACTTCTTTCTGTTCTGTGCATTCAACTAACAGAGTTGAACCTTACTTTTGATTGAGCCGTTCTGAAACACTCTTTCTGTAGAAACTGCAATTGGACATTCTGAGCGCTAGGAGGCCTATATTGGGAAAAAGAATGTCTACAAATAAAAACTACACAGAAGAATTGTGTGAAACATCTTTCTGTTCTGTTTGTTCAACTAAAAGAGTTGAACCTTAGTTTTGATTGAGCCATTCTGAAACACTCTTTCTGTAGAAAATGCAAGTGGAGATTCGGAGTGCTAAGAGGGTAATAGTGGAAAAAGGAATGTCTCCAAATATAAACTACACAGAATCATTCTGTGAAACTTCTTTCTGATCTGTGCATTCAGCTAACAGAGTTAAACCATACTTTTGATTGAGCAGATCTGAACACTCTTTCTGTAGAAAATGCAACTGGACATTTGGAGCGCTAAGAGAGTAGTAGTGGAAAAAGGAATATATTCAAATATAAACTACACAGAAGCATTCTGTGAAACTTGTTTCTGATCTGAGCATTCAGCTAACAGAGTTAAACCATACTTTTGATTGAGCAGTTTTGAAACACTCTGTCTGTAGAAAATGCAACTGGACATTCGTAGCGCTAAGTGGGTAATAGTGGAAAAAAGAATATGTTCAAATATAAACTACACAGAAGCATTGTATGAAACTTCTTTCTGTTCTGTGCATTCAACTAACAGAGTTGAACCTTACTTTTGATTGAGCCTTTCTGAAACACTCTTTCTGTAGAAACTGCAATTGGACATTCTGAGCGCTAAGAGGCCTCTATTGGGAAAAATAATATCTTCAAATAAAAACTACACAGAAGCATTGTGTGAAACTTATTTCTGATATGTTCATTAAGCTAACAGAGTTAAACCATACTTTTGATTGCGCAGTTCTGAACACTCTTTCTGTAGAAAATGCAAGTGGACATTCGGAGCGCTAAGAGGGTAATAGTGGAAAAAGGAATATATTCAAATATAAACTACACAGTAGCATTCTGTGAAAATTCTTTCTGTTCTGTGCATTCAACTAACAGAGTTGAACCTTACTTTTGATTGAGCCGTTCTGAAACACTCTTTCTGTAGAAACTGCAATTGGACATGCTAAGCGCTAAGAGGCCTACATTGGGAAAAAGAATATCTTCAAATAAAAACTACACAGATGCATTCTGTGAAACTTATTTCTGATCTGTAAATTCAGTTAACAGAGAAAAAACATATTTTTGATTGAGCAGTTATGAAACACACTTTTTGTAGAAAATGCAAGTGGAGATTCGGAGCGCTAAGAGGGTAATAGTGGAAAAAGGAATGTCTTCAAATATAAACTACACAGAATCATTCGGTGAAACTTCTTTCTGATCTGTGCATTCAGCTAACAGAGTTAAACCATACTTTTGATTGAGCAGATCTGAACACTCTTTCTGTAGAAAATGCAACTGGACATTGGGAGCGCTAAGAGTGTAGTAGTGGAAAAAGGAATATATTCAAATATAAACTACACAGAAGCATTCGGTGAAACTTCTTTCTGATCTGAGCATTCAGCTAACAGAGTTAAACCATACATTTGATTGAGCAGTTTTGAAACACTCTGTCTGTAGAAAATGCAACTGGACATTCGTAGCGCTAAGTGGGTAATAGTGGAAAAAAGAATAAGTTCAAATATAAACTACACAGAAGCATTGTATGAAACTTCTTTCTGTTCTGTGCATTCAACTAACAGAGTTGAACCTTACCTTTGATTGAGCCTTTCTGAAACACTCTTTCTGTAGAAACTGCAATTGGACATTCTGAGCGCTAAGAGGCCTCTATTGGGAAAAATAATATCTTCAAATAAAAACTACACAGAAGCATTGTGTGAAACTTATTTCTGATATGTTCATTAAGCTAACAGAGTTAAACCATACTTTTGATTGCGCAGTTCTGAACACTCTTTCTGTAGAAAATGCAAGTGTACATTCGGAGTGCTAAGAGGGTAATAGTGGAAAAAGGAATATATTCTAATATAAACTACACAGTAGCATTCTGTGAAAATTCATTCTGTTCTGTGCATTCAACTAACAGAGTAGAACCTTACTTTTGATTGAGCCGTTCTGAAACACTCTTTCTGTAGAAACTGCAATTGGACATGCTAAGCGCTAAGAGGCCTACATTGGGAAAAAGAATATCTTCAAATAAAAACTACACAGATGCATTCTGTGAAATTATTTCTGATCTGTAAATTCAGTTAACAGAGATAAAACATATTTTTGATTGAGCAGTTATGAAACACTCTTTTTGTAGAAAATGCATGTGGAGATTCGGAGCGCTAAGAGGGTAATAGTAGAAAAAGGAATGTCTTCAAATATAAACTACACAGAATCATTCGGTGAAACTTCTTTCTGGTCTGTGCATTCAGCTAACAGAGTTAAACCATACTTTTGATTGAGCAGATCTGAACACTCTTTCTGTAGAAAATGCAACTGGACATTTGGAGCGCTAAGAGCGTAGTAGTGGAAAAAGGAATATATTCAAATATAAACTACACAGAAGCATTCTGTGAAACTTCTTTCTGATCTGAGCATTCAGCTAACAGAGTTAAACCATACTTTTGATTGAGCAGTTTTGAAACACTCTGTCTGTAGAAAATGCAACTGGACATTCGCAGCCCTAAGTGGGTAATAGTGGAAAAAAGAATATGTTCAAATATACACTACACAGAAGCATTGTATGAAACTTCTTTCTGTTCTGTGCATTCAACTAACAGAGTTGAACCTTACTTTTGATTGAGCCGTTCAGAAACACTCTTTCTGTAGAAACTGAAATTGGACATTCTGAGCGCTAGGAGGCCTATATTGGGAAAAAGAATGTCTACAAATAAAAACTACACAGAAGAATTGTGTGAAACTTCTTTCTGTTCTGTTTTTTCAACTAAAAGAGTTGAACCTTAGTTTTGATTGATCCGTTCTGAAACACTCTTTCTGTAGAAAATGCAAGTGGAGATTCGGAGCGCTAAGAGGGTAATAGTGGAAAAAGGAATGTCTCCAAATATAAACTACACAGAATCATTCTGTGAAACTTCTTTCTGATCTGTGCATTCAGCTAACAGAGTTAAACCATACTTTTGATTGAGCAGATCTGAACACTCTTTCTGTAGAAAATGCAACTGGACATTTGGAGCGCTAAGAGAGTAGTAGTGGAAAAAGGAATATATTCAAATATAAACTACACAGAAGCATTCTGTGAAAATTCTTTCTGATCTGAGCATTCAGCTAACAGAGTTAAACCATACTTTTGATTGAGCAGTTTTGAAACACTCTGTCTGTAGAAAATGCAACTTGACATTCGTAGCGCTAAGTGGGTAATAGTGGAAAAAAGAATATGTTCAAATATAAACTACACAGAAGCATTGTATGAAACTTCTTTCTGTTCTGTGCATTCAACTAACAGATTTGAACCTTACTTTTGATTGAGCCTTTCTGAAACACTCTTTCTGTAGAAACTGCAATTGGACATTCTGAGCGCTAAGAGGCCTCTATTGGGAAAAATAATATCTTCAAATAAAAACTACACAGAAGCATTGTGTGAAACTTATTTCTGATATGTTCATTAAGCTAACAGAGTTAAACCATACTTTTGATTGCGCAGTTCTGAACACTCTTTCTGTAGAAAATGCAAGTGGACATTCGGAGCGCTAAGAGGGTAATAGTGGAAAAAGGAATATATTCAAATATAAACTACACAGTAGCATTCTGTGAAAATCCTTTCTGTTCTGTGCATTCAACTAACAGAGTTGAACCTTACTTTTGATTGAGCCGTTCTGAAACACTCCTTCTGTAGAAACTGCAATTGGACATGCTAAGCGCTAAGAGGCCTACATTGGGAAAAAGAATATCTTCAAATAAAAACTACACAGATGCATTCTGTGAAACTTATTTCTGATCTGTAAATTCAGTTAACAGAGATAAAACATATTTTTGATTGAGCAGTTATGAAACACTCTTTTTGTAGAAAATGCAAGTGGAGATTCGGAGCGCTAAGAGGGTAATAGTGGAAAAAGGAATGCCTTCAAATATAAACTACACAGAATCATTCGGTGAAACTTCTTTCTGATCTGTGCATTCAGCTAACAGAGTTAAACCATACTTTTGATTGAGCAGATCTGAACACTCTTTCTGTAGAAAATGCAACTGGACATTTGGAGCGCTAAGAGCGTAGTAGTGGAAAAAGGAATATATTCAAATATAAACTACACAGAAGCATTATGTGAAACTTCTTTCTGATCTGAGCATTCAGCTAACAGAGTTAAACCATACTTTTGATTGAGCAGTTTTGAAACACTCTGTCTGTAGAAAATGCAACTGGACATTCGTAGCGCTAAGTGGGTAATAGTGGAAAAAAGAATATGTTCAAATATAAACTACACAGAAGCATTGTATGATACTTCTTTCTTTTCTGTGCATTCAACTAACAGAGTTGAACCTTACTTTTGATTGAGCCGTTCTGAAACACTCTTTCTGTAGAAACTGCAATTGGACATTCTGAGAGCTAAGAGGCCTATATTGGGAAAAAGAATGTCTACAAATAAAAACTACACAGAAGAATTGTGTGAAACTTCTTTCTGTTCTGTTTGTTCAACTAAAAGAGTTGAACCTTAGTTTTGATTGAGCCGTTCTGAAACACTCTTTCTGTAGAAAATGCAAGTGGAGATTCGGAGTGCTAAGAGGGTAATAGTAGAAAAAGGAATGTCTCCAAATATAAACTACACAGAATCATTCTGTGAAACTTCTTTCTGATCTGTGCATTCAGCTAACAGAGTTAAACCATACTTTTGATTGAGCAGATCTGAACACTCTTTCTGTAGAAAATGCAACTGGACATTTGGAGCGCTAAGAGAGTAGTAGTGGAAAAAGGAATATATTCAAATATTAACTACACAGAAGCATTCTGTGAAACTTCTTTCTGATCTGAGCATTCAGCTAACAGAGTTAAACCATACTTTTGATTGAGCAGTTTTGAAACACTCTGTCTGTAGAAAATGCAACTGGACATTCGTAGCGCTAAGTGGGTAATAGTGGAAAAAAGTATATGTTCAAATATAAACTACACAGAAGCATTGTATGAAACTTCTTTCTGTTCTGTGCATTCAACTAACAGAGTTGAACCTTACTTTTGATTGAGCCTTTCTGAAACACTCTTTCTGTAGAAACTGCAATTGGACATTCTGAGCGCTAAGAGGCCTCTATTGGGAAAAATAATATCTTCAAATAAAAACTACACAGAAGCATTGTGTGAAACTTATTTCTGATATGTTCATTAAGCTAACAGAGTTAAACCATACTTTTGATTGCGCAGTTCTGAACACTCTTTCTGTAGAAAATGCAAGTGGACATTCGGAGCGCTAAGAGGGTAATAGTGGAAAAAGGAATATATTCAAATATAAACTACACAGTAGCATTCTGTTAAAATTCTTTCTGTTCTGTGCATTCAACTAACAGAGTTGAACCTTACTTTTGATTGAGCCGTTCTGAAACACTCTTTCTGTAGAAACTGCAATTGGACATGCTAAGCGCTAAGAGGCCTACATTGGGAAAAAGAATATCTTCAAATAAAAACTACACAGATGCATTCTGTGAAACTTATTCCTGATCTGTAAATTCAGTTAACAGAGATAAAACATATTTTTGATTGAGCAGTTCTGAAACACTCTTTTTGTAGAAAATGCAAGTGGAGATTCGGAGCGCTAAGAGGGTAATAGTGGAACAAGGAATGTCTTCAAATATAAACTACACAGAATCATTCGGTGAAACTTCTTTCTGATCTGTGCATTCAGCTAACAGAGTTAAACCATACTTTTGATTGAGCAGATCTGAACACTCTTTCTGTAGAAAATGCAACTGGACATTTGGAGCGCTAAGACCGTAGTAGTGGAAAAAGGAATATATTCAAATATAAACTACACAGAAGCATTCTGTGAAACTTCTTTCTGATCTGAGCATTCAGCTAACAGAGTTAAACCATACTTTTGATTGAGCAGTTTTGAAACACTCTGTCTGTAGAAAATGCAACTGGACATTCGTAGCGCTAAGTGGGTAATAGTGGAAAAAAGAATATGTTCAAATATAAACTACACAGAAGCATTGTATGATACTTCTTTCTGTTCTGTGCATTCAACTAACAGAGTTGAACCTTACTTTTGATTGAGCCGTTCTGAAACACTCTTTCTGTAGAAACTGCAATTGGACATGCTAAGCGCTAAGAGGCCTACATTGGGAAAAAGAATATCTTCAAATAAAAACTACACAGATGCATTCTGTGAAACTTATTTCTGATCTGTAAATTCAGTTAACAGAGATAAAACATATTTTTGATTGAGCAGTTATGAAACACTCTTTTTGTAGAAAATGCAAGTGGAGATTCGGAGCGCTAAGAGGGTAATAGTGGAAAAAGGAATGTCTTCAAATATAAACTACACAGAATCATTCGGTGAAACTTCTTTCTGATCTGTGCATTCAGCTAACAGAGTTAAACCATACTTTTGATTAAGCAGATCTGAACACTCTTTCTGTAGAAAATGCAACTGGACATTTGGAGCGCTAAGAGCGTAGTAGTGGAAAAAGGAATATATTCAAATATAAACTACACAGAAGCATTCTGTGAAACTTCTTTCTGATCTGAGCATTCAGCTAACAGAGTTAAACCATACTTTTGATTGAGCAGTTTTGAAACACTGTCTGTAGAAAATGCAACTGGACATTCGTAGCGCTAAGTGGGTAATAGTGGAAAAAAGAATATGTTCAAATATAAACTACACAGAAGCATTGTATGAAACTTCTTTCTGTTCTGTGCATTCAACTAACAGAGTTGAACCTTACTTTTGATTGAGCCTTTCTGAAACACTCTTTCTGTAGAAACTGCAATTGGACATTCTGAGCGCTAAGAGGCCTCTATTGGGAAAAATAATATCTTCAAATAAAAACTACACAGAAGCATTGTGTGAAACTTATTTCTGATATGTTCATTAAGCTAACAGAGTTAAACCATACTTTTGATTGCGCAGTTCTGAACACTCTTTCTGTAGAAAATGCAAGTGGACATTCGGAGCGCTAAGAGGGTAATAGTGGAAAAAGGAATATATTCAAATATAAACTACACAGTAGCATTCTGTGAAAATTCTTTCTGTTCTGTGCATTCAACTAACAGAGTTGAACCTTACTTTTGATTGAGCCGTTCTGAAACACTCTTTCTGTAGAAACTGCAATTGGACATGCTAAGCGCTAAGAGGCCTACATTGGGAAAAAGAATATCTTCAAATAAAAACTACACAGATGCATTCTGTGAAACTTATTTCTGATCTGTAAATTCAGTTAACAGAGATAAAACATATTTTTGATTGAGCAGTTCTGAAACACTCTTTTTGTAGAAAGTGCAAGTGGAGATTCGGAGCGCTAAGAGGGTAATAGTGGAAAAAGGAATGTCTTCAAATATAAACTCCACAGAATCATTCGGTGAAACTTCTTTCTGATCTGTGCATTCAGCTAACAGAGTTAAACCATACTTTTGATTGAGCAGATCTGAACACTCTTTCTGTAGAAAATGCAACTGGACATTTGGAGCGATAAGTGGGTAATAATGGAAAAAAGAATATGTTCAAATATAAACTACACAGAAGCATTGTATGATACTTCTTTCTGTTCTGTGCATTCAACTAACAGAGTTGAACCTTACTTTTGATTGAGCCGTTCTGAAACACTCTTTCTGTAGAAACTGCAATTGGACATTCTGAGAGCTAAGAGGCCTATATTGGGAAAAAGAATGTCTACAAATAAAAACTACACAGAAGAATTGTGTGAAACTTCTTTCTGTTCTGTTTGTTCAACTAAAGAGTTGAACCTTAGTTTTGATTGAGCCGTTCTGAAACACTCTTTCTGTAGAAAATGCAAGTGGAGATTCGGAGCGCTAAGAGGGTAATAGTGGAAAAAGGAATGTCTCCAAATATAAACTACACAGAATCATTCTGTGAAACTTCTTTCTGATCTGAGCATTCAGCTAACAGAGTTAAACCATACTTTTTATTGAGCAGTTTTGAAACACTCTGTCTGTAGAAAATGCAACTGGACATTCGTAGCGCTAAGTGGGTAATAGTGGAAAAAAGAATATGTTCAAATATAAACTACACAGAAGCATTGTATGAAACTTCTTTTTGTTCTGTGCATTCAACTAACAGAGTTGCACCTTACTTTTGATTGAGCCTTTCTGAAACACTCTTTCTGTAGAAACTGCAATTGGACATTCTGAGCGCTAAGAGGCCTATATTGGGAAAAAAAATATCTTCAAATAAAAACTACACAGAAGCATTGTGTGAAACTTATTTCTGATATGTACATTAAGCTAACAGAGTTAAACCATACTTTTGATTGCGCAGTTCTGAACACTCTTTCTGCAGAAAATGCAAGTGGACATTCGGAGCGCTAAGAGGGTAAGAGTGGAAAAAGGATTATATTCAAATATAAACTACACAGTAGCATTCTGTGAAAATTCTTTCTGTTCTGTGCATTCAACTAACAGAGTTGAACCTTACTTTTGATTGAGCCGTTCTGAAACACTCTTTCTGTAGAAACTGCAATTGGACATGCTAAGCGCTAAGAGGCCTACATTGGGAAAAAGAATATCTTCAAATAAAAACTACACAGATGCATTCTGTGAAACTTATTTCTGATCTGTAAATTCAGTTAACAGAGATAAAACATATTTTTGATTGAGCAGTTATGAAACACTCTTTTTGTAGAAAATGCAAGTGGAGATTCGGAGCGCTAAGAGGGTAATAGTGGAAAAAGGAATGTCTTCAAATATAAACTACACAGAATCATTCGGTGAAACTTCTTTCTGATCTGTGCATTCAGCTAACAGAGTTAAACCATACTTTTGATTGAGCAGTTTTGAAACACTGTCTGTAGAAAATGCAACTGGACATTCGTAGCGCTAAGTGGGTAATAGTGGAAAAAAGAATATGTTCAAATATAAACTACACAGAAGCATTGTATGAAACTTCTTTCTGTTCTGTGCATTCAACTAACAGAGTTGAACCTTACTTTTGATTGAGACGTTCTGAAACACTCTTTCTGTAAAAACTGCAATTGGACATTCTGAGCGCTAAGAGGCCTATATTAGGAAAAAGAATGTCTACAAATAAAAACTACACAGAAGAATTGTGTGAATCTTCGTTCTGTTCTGTTTGTTCAACTAAAAGAGTTGAACCTTAGTTTTGATTGAGCCGTTCTGAAACACTCTTTCTGTAGAAACTGCAATTGGACATTCTGAGCGCTAAGAGGCCTATATTGGGAAAAATAATATCTCCAAATAAAAACTACACAGAAGCATTGTGTGAAACTTATTTCTGATATGTTCATTAAGCTAACAGAGTTAAACCATACTTTTGATTGCGCAGTTCTGAACACTCTTTCTGTAGAAAATGCAACTGGACATTTGGAGCGCTAAGAGAGTAGTAGTGGAAAAAGGAATATATTCAAATATAAACTACACAGAAGCATTCTGTGAAACTTCTTTCTGATCTGAGCATTCAGCTAACAGAGTTAAACCATACTTTTGATTGAGCAGTTTTGAAACACTCTGTCTGTAGAAAATGCAACTGGACATTCGTAGCGCTAAGTGGGTAATAGTGGAAAAAAGAATATGTTCAAATATAAACTACACAGAAGCATTGTATGAAACTTCTTTCTGTTCTGTGCATTCAACTAACAGAGTTGAACCTTACTTTTGATTGAGCCTTTCTGAAACACTCTTTCTGTAGAAACTGCAATTGGACATTCTGAGCGCTAAGAGGCCTCTATTGGGAAAAATAATATCTTCAAATAAAAACTACACAGAAGCATTGTGTGAAACTTATTTCTGATATGTTCATTAAGCTAACAGAGTTAAACCATACTTTTGATTGCGCAGTTCTGAACACTCTTTCTGTAGAAAATGCAAGTGGACATTCGGAGCGCTAAGAGGGTAATAGTGGAAAAAGGAATATATTCAAATATAAACTACACAGTAGCATTCTGTGAAAATTCTTTCTGTTCTGTGCATTCAACTAACAGAGTTGAACCTTACTTTTGATTGAGCCGTTCTGAAACACTCTTTCTGTAGAAACTGCAATTGGACATGCTAAGCGCTAAGAGGCCTACATTGGGAAAAAGAATATCTTCAAATAAAAACTACACAGATGCATTCTGTGAAACTTATTCCTGATCTGTAAATTCAGTTAACAGAGATAAAACATATTTTTGATTGAGCAGTTCTGAAACACTCTTTTTGTAGAAAATGCAAGTGGAGATTCGGAGCGCTAAGAGGGTAATAGTGGAACAAGGAATGTCTTCAAATATAAACTACACAGAATCATTCGGTGAAACTTCTTTCTGATCTGTGCATTCAGCTAACAGAGTTAAACCATACTTTTGATTGAGCAGATCTGAACACTCTTTCTGTAGAAAATGCAACTGGACATTTGGAGCGCTAAGACCGTAGTAGTGGAAAAAGGAATATATTCAAATATAAACTACACAGAAGCATTCTGTGAAACTTCTTTCTGATCTGAGCATTCAGCTAACAGAGTTAAACCATACTTTTGATTGAGCAGTTTTGAAACACTCTGTCTGTAGAAAATGCAACTGGACATTCGTAGCGCTAAGTGGGTAATAGTGGAAAAAAGAATATGTTCAAATATAAACTACACAGAAGCATTGTATGATACTTCTTTCTGTTCTGTGCATTCAACTAACAGAGTTGAACCTTACTTTTGATTGAGCCGTTCTGAAACACTCTTTCTGTAGAAACTGCAATTGGACATGCTAAGCGCTAAGAGGCCTACATTGGGAAAAAGAATATCTTCAAATAAAAACTACACAGATGCATTCTGTGAAACTTATTTCTGATCTGTAAATTCAGTTAACAGAGATAAAACATATTTTTGATTGAGCAGTTATGAAACACTCTTTTTGTAGAAAATGCAAGTGGAGATTCGGAGCGCTAAGAGGGTAATAGTGGAAAAAGGAATGTCTTCAAATATAAACTACACAGAATCATTCGGTGAAACTTCTTTCTGATCTGTGCATTCAGCTAACAGAGTTAAACCATACTTTTGATTAAGCAGATCTGAACACTCTTTCTGTAGAAAATGCAACTGGACATTTGGAGCGCTAAGAGCGTAGTAGTGGAAAAAGGAATATATTCAAATATAAACTACACAGAAGCATTCTGTGAAACTTCTTTCTGATCTGAGCATTCAGCTAACAGAGTTAAACCATACTTTTGATTGAGCAGTTTTGAAACACTGTCTGTAGAAAATGCAACTGGACATTCGTAGCGCTAAGTGGGTAATAGTGGAAAAAAGAATATGTTCAAATATAAACTACACAGAAGCATTGTATGAAACTTCTTTCTGTTCTGTGCATTCAACTAACAGAGTTGAACCTTACTTTTGATTGAGCCTTTCTGAAACACTCTTTCTGTAGAAACTGCAATTGGACATTCTGAGCGCTAAGAGGCCTCTATTGGGAAAAATAATATCTTCAAATAAAAACTACACAGAAGCATTGTGTGAAACTTATTTCTGATATGTTCATTAAGCTAACAGAGTTAAACCATACTTTTGATTGCGCAGTTCTGAACACTCTTTCTGTAGAAAATGCAAGTGGACATTCGGAGCGCTAAGAGGGTAATAGTGGAAAAAGGAATATATTCAAATATAAACTACACAGTAGCATTCTGTGAAAATTCTTTCTGTTCTGTGCATTCAACTAACAGAGTTGAACCTTACTTTTGATTGAGCCGTTCTGAAACACTCTTTCTGTAGAAACTGCAATTGGACATGCTAAGCGCTAAGAGGCCTACATTGGGAAAAAGAATATCTTCAAATAAAAACTACACAGATGCATTCTGTGAAACTTATTTCTGATCTGTAAATTCAGTTAACAGAGATAAAACATATTTTTGATTGAGCAGTTCTGAAACACTCTTTTTGTAGAAAGTGCAAGTGGAGATTCGGAGCGCTAAGAGGGTAATAGTGGAAAAAGGAATGTCTTCAAATATAAACTCCACAGAATCATTCGGTGAAACTTCTTTCTGATCTGTGCATTCAGCTAACAGAGTTAAACCATACTTTTGATTGAGCAGATCTGAACACTCTTTCTGTAGAAAATGCAACTGGACATTTGGAGCGATAAGTGGGTAATAATGGAAAAAAGAATATGTTCAAATATAAACTACACAGAAGCATTGTATGATACTTCTTTCTGTTCTGTGCATTCAACTAACAGAGTTGAACCTTACTTTTGATTGAGCCGTTCTGAAACACTCTTTCTGTAGAAACTGCAATTGGACATTCTGAGAGCTAAGAGGCCTATATTGGGAAAAAGAATGTCTACAAATAAAAACTACACAGAAGAATTGTGTGAAACTTCTTTCTGTTCTGTTTGTTCAACTAAAGAGTTGAACCTTAGTTTTGATTGAGCCGTTCTGAAACACTCTTTCTGTAGAAAATGCAAGTGGAGATTCGGAGCGCTAAGAGGGTAATAGTGGAAAAAGGAATGTCTCCAAATATAAACTACACAGAATCATTCTGTGAAACTTCTTTCTGATCTGTGCATTCAGCTAACAGAGTTAAACCATACTTTTGATTGAGCAGATCTGAACACTCTTTCTGTAGAAAATGCAACTGGACATTTGGAGCGCTAAGAGAGTAGTAGTGGAAAAAGGAATATATTCAAATATAAACTACACAGAAGCATTCTGTGAAACTTCTTTCTGATCTGAGCATTCAGCTAACAGAGTTAAACCATACTTTTGATTGAGCAGTTTTGAAACACTCTGTCTGTAGAAAATGCAACTGGACATTCGTAGCGCTAAGTGGGTAATAGTGGAAAAAAGAATATGTTCAAATATAAACTACACAGAAGCATTGTATGAAACTTCTTTTTGTTCTGTGCATTCAACTAACAGAGTTGCACCTTACTTTTGATTGAGCCTTTCTGAAACACTCTTTCTGTAGAAACTGCAATTGGACATTCTGAGCGCTAAGAGGCCTATATTGGGAAAAAAAATATCTTCAAATAAAAACTACACAGAAGCATTGTGTGAAACTTATTTCTGATATGTACATTAAGCTAACAGAGTTAAACCATACTTTTGATTGCGCAGTTCTGAACACTCTTTCTGCAGAAAATGCAAGTGGACATTCGGAGCGCTAAGAGGGTAAGAGTGGAAAAAGGAATATATTCAAATATAAACTACACAGTAGCATTCTGTGAAAATTCTTTCTGTTCTGTGCATTCAACTAACAGAGTTGAACCTTACTTTTGATTGAGCCGTTCTGAAACACTCTTTCTGTAGAAACTGCAATTGGACATGCTAAGCGCTAAGAGGCCTACATTGGGAAAAAGAATATCTTCAAATAAAAACTACACAGATGCATTCTGTGAAACTTATTTCTGATCTGTAAATTCAGTTAACAGAGATAAAACATATTTTTGATTGAGCAGTTATGAAAAACTCTTTTTGTAGAAAATGCAAGTGGAGATTCGGAGCGCTAAGAGGGTAATAGTGGAAAAAGTAATGTCTTCAAATATAAACTACACAGAATCATTCGGTGAAACTTCTTTCTGATCTGTGCATTCAGCTAACAGAGTTAAACCATACTTTTGATTGAGCAGTTTTGAAACACTGTCTGTAGAAAATGCAACTGGACATTCGTAGCGCTAAGTGGGTAATAGTGGAAAAAAGAATATGTTCAAATATAAACTACACAGAAGCATTGTATGAAACTTCTTTCTGTTCTGTGCATTCAACTAACAGAGTTGAACCTTACTTTTGATTGAGACGTTCTGAAACACTCTTTCTGTAAAAACTGCAATTGGACATTCTGAGCGCTAAGAGGCCTATATTAGGAAAAAGAATGTCTACAAATAAAAACTACACAGAAGAATTGTGTGAATCTTCGTTCTGTTCTGTTTGTTCAACTAAAAGAGTTGAACCTTAGTTTTGATTGAGCCGTTCTGAAACACTCTTTCTGTAGAAACTGCAATTGGACATTCTGAGCGCTAAGAGGCCTATATTGGGAAAAATAATATCTCCAAATAAAAACTACACAGAAGCATTGTGTGAAACTTATTTCTGATATGTTCATTAAGCTAACAGAGTTAAACCATACTTTTGATTGCGCAGTTCTGAACACTCTTTCTGTAGAAAATGCAACTGGACATTTGGAGCGCTAAGAGAGTAGTAGTGGAAAAAGGAATATATTCAAATATAAACTACACAGAAGCATTCTGTGAAACTTCTTTCTGATCTGAGCATTCAGCTAACAGAGTTAAACCATACTTTTGATTGAGCAGTTTTGAAACACTCTGTCTGTAGAAAATGCAACTGGACATTCGTAGCGCTAAGTGGGTAATAGTGGAAAAAAGAATATGTTCAAATATAAACTACACAGAAGCATTGTATGAAACTTCTTTCTGTTCTGTGCATTCAACTAACAGAGTTGAACCTTACTTTGAATTGAGCCTTTCTGAAACACTCTTTCTGTAGAAACTGCAATTGGACATTCTGAGCGCTATGAGGCCTATATGGGGAAAAATAATATCTTCAAATAAAAACTACACAGAAGCATTGTGTGAAACTTATTTCTGATATGTTCATTAAGCTAACAGAGTTAAACCATACTTTTGATTGCGCAGTTCTGAACACTCTTTCTGTAGAAAATGCAAGTGGATATTCGGAGCGCTAAGAGGGTAATAGTGGAAAAAGGAATATATTCAAATATAAACTACACAGTAGCATTCTGTGAAAATTCTTTATGTTCTGTGCATTCAACTAACTGTGTTGAACCTTAATTTTGATTGAGCCGTTCTGAAACACTCTTTCTGTAGAAACTGCAATTGGACATGCTAAGCGCTAAGAGGCCTACATTGGGAAAAAGAATATCTTCAAATAAAAACTACACAGATGCATTCTGTGAAACTTATTCCTGATCTGTAAATTCAGTTAACAGAGATAAAACATATTTTTGATTGAGCAGTTATGAAACACTCTTTTTGTAGAAAATGCAAGTGGAGATTCGGAGCGCTAAGGGGGTAATAGTGGAACAAGGAATGTCTTCAAATATAAACTACACAGAATCATTCGGTGAAACTTCTTTCTGATCTGTGCATTCAGCTAACAGAGTTAAACCATACTTTTGATTGAGCAGATCTGAACACTCTTTCTGTAGAAAATGCAACTGGGCATTTGGAGCGCTAAGAGCGTAGTAGTGGAAAAAGGAATATATTCAAATATAAACTACACAGAAGCATTCTGTGAAACTTCTTTCTGATCTGAGCATTCAGCTAACAGAGTTAAACCATACTTTTGATTGAGCAGTTTTGAAACACTCTGTCTGTAGAAAATGCAACTGGACATTCGTAGCGCTAAGTGGGTAATAGTGGAAAAAAGAATATGTTCAAATATAAACTACACAGAAGCATTGTATGAAACTTCTTTCTGTTCTGTGCATTCAACTAACAGAGTTGAACCTTACTTTTGATTGAGCCTTTCTGAAACACTCTTTCTGTAGAAACTGCAATTGGACATTCTGAGCGCTAAGAGGCATCTATTGGGAAAAATAATATCTTCAAATAAAAACTACACAGAATCATTGTGTGAAACTTATTTCTGATATGTTCATTAAGCTAACAGAGTTAAACCATACTTTTGATTGCGCAGTTCTGAACACTCTTTCCGTAGAAAATGCAAGTGGACATTCAGAGCGCTAAGAGGGTAATAGTGGAAAAAGGAATATATTCAAATATAAACTACACAGTAGCATTCTGTGAATATTCTTTCTGTTCTGTGCATTCAACTAACAGATTTGAACCTTACTTTTGATTGAGCCGTTCTGAAACACTCTTTCTGTAGAAACTGCAATTGGACATGCTAAGCGCTAAGAGGCCAACATTGGGAAAAAGAATATCTTCAAATAAAAACTACACAGATGCATTCTGTGAAACTAATTTCTGATCTGTAAATTCAGTTAACAGAGATAAAACATATTTTTGATTGAGCAGTTATGAAGCACTCTTTTTGTAGAAAATGCAAGTGGAGATTCTGAGCGCTAAGAGGGTAATAGTGGAAAAAGGAATGTCTTCAAATATAAACTACACAGAATCATTCGGTGTAACTTCTTTCTGATCTGTGCATTCAGCTAACAGAGTTAAACCATACTTTTGATTGAGAAGTTTTGAAACACTCTGTCTGTAGAAAATGCAACTGGACATTCGTAGCGCTAACTGGGTAATAGTGGAAAAAAGAATATGTTCAAATATAAACTACACAGAAGCATTGTATGAAACTTCTTTCTGTTCTGTGCATTCAACTAACAGAGTTGAACTTTACTTTGGATTGAGCCTTTCTGAAACACTCTTTCTGTAGAAACTGCAATTGGACATTTTGAGCGCTAAGAGGCCTATATTGGGAAAAATAATATCTCCAAATAAAAACTACACAGAAGCATTGTGTGAAACTTATTTCTGATATGTTCATTAAGCTAACAGAGTTAAACCATACTTTTGATTGCGCAGTTCTGAACACTCTTTCTGTAGAAAATGCAACTGGACATTTGGAGCGCTAAGAGAGTAGTAGTGGAAAAAGGAATATATTCAAATATAAACTACACAGAAGCATTCTGTGAAACTTCTTTCTGATCTGAGCATTCAGCTAACAGAGTTAAACCATACTTTTGATTGAGCAGTTTTGAAACACTCTGTCTGTAGAAAATGCAACTGGACATTCGTAGCGCTAAGTGGGTAATAGTGGAAAAAAGAATATGTTCAAATATAAACTACACAGAAGCATTGTATGAAACTTCTTTCTGTTCTGTGCATTCAACTAACAGAGTTGAACCTTACTTTGAATTGAGCCTTTCTGAAACACTCTTTCTGTAGAAACTGCAATTGGACATTCTGAGCGCTAAGAGGCATATATGGGGAAAAATAATATCTTCAAATAAAAACTACACAGAAGCATTGTGTGAAACTTATTTCTGATATGTTCATTAAGCTAACAGAGTTAAACCATACTTTTGATTGCGCAGTTCTGAACACTCTTTCTGTAGAAAATGCAAGTGGACATTCGGAGCGCTAAGAGGGTAATAGTGGAAAAAGGAATATATTCAAATATAAACTACACAGTAGCATTCTGTGAAAATTCTTTCTGTTCTGTGCATTCAACTAACAGAGTTGAACCTTACTTTTGATTGAGCCGTTCTGAAACACTCTTTCTGTAGAAACTGCAATTGGACATGCTAAGCGCTAAGATGCCTACATTGGGAAAAAAATATCTTCAAATAAAAACTACACAGATGCATTCTCTGAAACTTATTCCTGATCTGTAAATTCAGTTAACAGAGATAAAACATATTTTTGATTGAGCAGTTATGAAACACTCTTTTTGTAGAAAATGCAAGTGGAGATTCGGAGCGCTAAGAGGGTAATAGTGGAAAAAGGAATGTCTTCAAATATAAACTACACAGAATCATTCGGTGAAACTTCTTTCTGATCTGTGCATTCAGCTAATAGAGTTAAACCATACTTTTGATTGAGCAGATCTGAACACTCTTTCTGTAGAAAATGCAACTGGTCATTTGGAGCGCTAAGAGCGTAGTAGTGGAAAAAGGAATATATTCAAATATAAACTACACAGAAGCATTCTGTGAAACTTCTTTCTGATCTGAGCATTCAGCTAACAGAGTTAAACCATACTTTTGATTGAGCAGTTTTGAAACACTCTGTCTGTAGAAAATGCAACTGGACATTCGTAGCGCTAAGTGGGTAATAGTGGAAAAAAGAATATGTTCAAATATAAACTACACAGAAGCATTGTATGAAACTTCTTTCTGTTCTGTGCATTCAACTAACAGAGTTGAACCTTACTTTTGATTGAGCCTTTCTGAAACACTCTTTCTGTAGAAACTGCAATTGGACATTCTGAGTGCTAAGAGGCCTATATTGGGAAAAATAATATCTTCAAATAAAAACTACACAGAAGCATTGTGTGAAACTTATTTCTGATATGTTCATTAAGCTAACAGAGTTAAACCATACTTTTGATTGCGCAGTTCTGAACACTCTTTCTGTAGAAAATGCAAGTGGACATTCGGAGCGCTAAGAGGGTAATAGTGGAAAAAGGAATATATTCAAATATAAACTACACAGTAGCATTCTGTGAAAATTCTTTCTGTTCTGTGCATTCAACTAACAGAGTTGAACCTTACTTTTGATTGAGCCGTTCTGAAACACTCTTTCTGTAGAAACTGCAATTGGACATGCTAAGCGCTAAGAGGCCAACATTGGGAAAAAGAATATCTTCAAATAAAAACTACAGAGATGCATTCTGTGAAACTTATTTCTGATCTGTAAATTCAGTTAACAGAGATAAAACATATTGTTGATTGAGCAGTTATGAAACACTCTTTTTGTAGAAAATGCAAGTGGAGATTCGGAGCGCTAAGAGGGTAATAGTGGAAAAAGGAATGTCTTCAAATATAAACTACACAGAATCATTCGGTGAAACTTCTTTCTGACCTGTGCATTCAGCTAACAGAGTTAAACCATACTTTTGATTGAGCAGATCTGAACACTCTTTCTGTAGAAAATGCAACTGGACATTTGGAGCGCTAAGAGCGTAGTAGTGGAAAAAGGAATATATTCAAATATAAACTACACAGAAGCATTCTGTGAAACTTCTTTCTGATCTGAGCATTCAGCTAACAGAGTTAAACCATACTTTTGATTGAGCAGTTTTGAAACACTCTGTCTGTAGAAAATGCAACTGGACATTCGTAGCGCTAAGTGGGTAATAGTGGAAAAAAGAATATGTTCAAATATAAACTACACAGAAGCATTGTATGAAACTTCTTTCTGTTCTGTGCATTCAACTAACAGAGTTGAACCTTACTTTTGATTGAGCCGTTCTGAAACACTCTTTCTGTAGAAACTGCAATTGGACATTCTGAGCGCTATGAGGCCTATATTGGGAAAAAGAATGTCTACAAATAAAAACTACACAGAAGAATTGTGTGAAACTTCTTTCTGTTCTGTTTGTTCAACTAAAAGAGTTGAACCTTAGTTTTGATTGAGCCGTTCTGAAACACTCTTTCTGTAGAAAATGCAAGTGGAGATTCAGAACGCTAAGAGGGTAATAGTGGAAAAAGGAATGTCGCCAAATATAAACTACACAGAATCATTCTGTGAAACTTCTTTCTGATCTGTGCATTCAGCTAACAGAGTTAAACCATACTTTTGATTGAGCAGATCTGAACACTCTTTCTGTAGAAAATGCAACTGGACATTTGGAGCGCTAAGAGAGTAATAGTGGAAAAAGGAATATATTCAAATATAAACTACACAGAAGCATTCTGTGAAACTTCTTTCTGATCTGAGCATTCAGCTAACAGAGTTAAACCATACTTTTGATTGAGCAGTTTTGAAACACTCTGTCTGTAGAAAATGCAACTGGACCTTCGTAGCACTAAGTTGGTAATAGTGGAATAAAGAATATGTTCAAATATAAACTACACAGAAGCATTGTATGAAACTTCTTTCTGTTCTGTGCATTCAACTAACAGAGTTGAACCTTACTTTGGATTGAGCCTTTCTGAAACACTCTTTCTGTAGAAACTGCAATTGGACATTCTGAGCGCTAAGAGGCCTATATTGGGAAAAATAATATCTCCAAATAAAAACTACACAGAAGCATTGTGTGAAACTTATTTCTGATATGTTCATTAAGCTAACAGAGTTAAACCATACTTTTGATTGCGCAGTTCTGAACACTCTTTCTGTAGAAAATGCAACTGGACATTTGGAGCGCTAAGAGAGTAGTAGTGGAAAAAGGAATATATTCAAATATAAACTACACAGAAGCATTCTGTGAAACTTCTTTCTGATCTGAGCATTCAGCTAACAGAGTTAAACCATACTTTTGATTGAGCAGTTTTGAAACACTCTGTCTGTAGAAAATGCAACTGGACATTCGTAGCGCTAAGTGGGTAATAGTGGAAAAAAGAATATGTTCAAATATAAACTACACAGAATCATTGTATGAGACTTCTTTCTGTTCTGTGCATTCAACTAACAGAGTTCAACCTTACTTTTGATTGAGCCTTTCTGAAACACTCTTTCTGTAGAAACTGCAATTGGACATTCTGAGCGTTAAGAGGCCTATATTGGGAAAAATAATATCTTCAAATAAAAACTACACAGAAGCATTGTGTGAAACTTATTTCTGATATGTTCATTAAGCTAACAGAGTTAAACCATACTTTTGATTGCGCAGTTCTGAACACTCTTTCTGTAGAAAATGCAAGTGGACATTCGGAGCGCTAAGAGGGTAATAGTGGAAAAAGGAATATATTCAAATATAAACTACACAGTAGCATTCTGTGAAAATTCTTTCTGTTCTGTGCATTCAACTAACAGAGTTGAACCTTACTTTTGATTGAGCCGTTCTGAAACACTCTTTCTGTAGAAAATGCAATTGGACATGCTAAGCGCTAAGAGGCCTACATTGGGAAAAAGAATATCTTCAAATAAAAACTACACAGATGCATTCTGTGAAACTTATTTCTGATCTGTAAATTCAGTTAACAGAGATAAAACATATTTTTGATTGAGCAGTTATGAAACACTCTTTTTGTAGAAAATGCAAGTGGAGATTCGGAGCGCTAAGAGGGTAATAGTGGAAAAAGGAATGTCTTCAAATATAAACTACACAGAATCATTCGGTGAAACTTCTTTCTGATCTGTGCATTCAGCTAACAGAGTTAAACCACACTTTTGATTGAGCAGATCTGAACACTCTTTCTGTAGAAAATGCAACTGGACATTTGGAGCGCTAAGAGCGTAGTAGTGGAAAAAGGAATATATTCAAATATAAACTACACAGAAGCATTCTGTGAAACTTATTTCTGATCTGAGCATTCAGCTAACAGAGTTAAAGCATACTTTTGATTGAGCAGTTTTGAAACACTCTGTCTGTAGAAAATGCAACTGGACATTCGTAGCGCTAAGTGGGTAATAGTGGAAAAAAGAATATGTTCAAATATAAACTACACAGAAGCATTGTATGAAACTTCTTTCTGTTCTGTGCATTCAACTAACAGAGTTGAACCTTACTTTTGATTGAGCCGTTCTGAAACACTCTTTCTGTAGAAACTGCAATTGGACATTCTGAGCGCTAAGAGGCCTATATTGGGAAAAAGAATGTCTACAAATAAAAACTACACAGAAGAATTGTGTGAAACTTCTTTCTGTTCTGTTTGTTCAACTAAAAGAGTTGAACCTTAGTTTTGATTGAGCCGTTCTGAAACACTCTTTCTGTAGAAAATGCAAGTGGAGATTCGGAGCGCTAAGAGGGTAACAGTGGAAAAAGGAATGTCTCCAAATATAAACTACAAAGAATCATTCTGTGAAACTTCTTTCTGATCTGTGCATTCAGCTAACAGAGTTAAACCATACTTTTGATTGAGCAGATCTGAACACTCTTTCTGTAGAAAATGCAACTGGACATTTGGAGCGCTAAGAGAGTAGTAGTGGAAAAAGGAATATATTCAAATATAAACTACACAGAAGCATTCTGTGAAACTTCTTTCTGATCTGAACATTCAGCTAACAGAGTTAAACCATACTTTTGATTGAGCAGTTTTGAAACACTCTGTCTGTAGAAAATGCAACTGGACATTCGTAGCGCTAAGTGGGTAATAGTGGAAAAAAGAATATGTTCAAATATAAACTACACAGAAGCATTGTATGAAACTTCTTTCTGTTCTGTGCATTCAACTAACAGAGTTGAACCTTACTTTGGATTGAGCCTTTCTGAAACACTCTTTCTGTAGAAACTGCAATTGGACATTCTGAGCGCTAAGAGGCCTATATTGGGAAAAATAATATCTTCAAATAATAACTACACAGAAGCATTGTGTGAAACTTATTTCTGATATGTTCATTAAGCTAACAGAGTTGAACCTTAGTTTTGATTGAGACGTTCTGAACACTCTTTCTGTAGAAAATGCAAGTGGACATTCGGAGCGCTAAGAGGGTAATAGTGGAAAAAGGAATATATTCAAATATAAACTACACAGTAGCATTCTGTGAAAATTCTTTCTGTTCTGTGCATTCAACTAACAGAGTTGAACCTTACTTTTGATTGAGCCGTTCTGAAACACTCTTTCTGTAGAAACTGCAATTGGACATGCTAAGCGCTAAGAGGCCTACATTGGGAAAAAGAATATCTTCAAATAAAAACTACACAGATGCATTCTGTGAAACTTATTTCTTATCTGTAAATTCAGTGAACAGAGATAAAACATATTTTTGATTGAGCAGTTATGAAACACTCTTTTGTAGAAAATGCAAGTGAAGATTCGGAGCGCTAAGAGGGTCATAGTGGAAAAAGGAATGTCTTCAAATATAAACTACACAGAATCATTCGGTGAAACTTATTTCTGATCTGTGCATTCAGCTAACAGAGTTAAACCATACTTTTGATTGAGCAGATCTGAACACTCTTTCTGTAGAAAATGCAACTGGACATTTGGAGCGCTAAGAGCGTAGTAGTGGAAAAAGGAATATATTCAAATATAAACTACACAGAAGCATTCTGTGAAACTTCTTTCTGATCTGAGCATTCAGCTAACAGAGTTAAACCATACTTTTGATTGAGCAGTTTTGAAACACTCTGTCTGTAGAAAATGCAACTGGACATTCGTAGCGCTAAGTGGGTAATAGTGAAAAAAAGAATATGTTCAAATATAAACTACACAGAAGCATTGTATGAAACTTCTTTCTGTTCTGTGCATTCAACTAACAGAGTTGAACCTTACTTTTGATTGAGCCGTTCTGAAACACTCTTTCTGTAGAAACTGCAATTGGACATTCTGAGCGCTAAGAGGCCTATATTGGGAAAAAGAATGTCTACAAATAAAAACTACACAGAAGAATTGTGTGAAACTTCTTTCTGTTCTGTTTGTTCAACTAAAAGAGTTGAACCTTAGTTTTGATTGAGCCGTTCTGAAACACTCTTTCTGTAGAAAATGCAAGTGGAGATTCAGAGCGCTAAGAGGGTAATAGTGGAAAAAGGAATGTCTCCAAATATAAACTACACAGAATCATTCTGTGAAACTTCTTTCTGATCTGTGCATTCAGCTAACAGAGTTAAACCATACTTTTGATTGAGCAGATCTGAACACTCTTTCTGTAGAAAATGCAACTGGACATTTGGAGCGCTAAGAGAGTAGTAGTGGAAAAAGGAATATATTCAAATATAAACTACACAGAAGCATTCTGTGAAACTTCTTTCTGATCTGAGCATTCAGCTAAAAGAGTTAAACCATACTTTTGATTGAGCAGTTTTGAAACACTCTGTATGTAGAAAATGCAACTGGACCTTCGTAGCGCTAAGTGGGTAATAGTGGAAAAAAGAATATGTTCAAATATAAACTACACAGAAGCATTGTATGAAACTTCTTTCTGTTCTGTGCATTCAACTAACAGAGTTGAACCTTACTTTGGATTGAGCCTTTCTGAAACACTCTTTCTGTAGAAACTGAAATTGGACATTCTGAGCGCTAAGAGGCCTATATTGGGAAAAATAATATCTCCAAATAAAAACTACACAGAAGCATTGTGTGAAACTTATTTCTGATATGTTCATTAAGCTAACAGAGTTAAACCATACTTTTGATTGCGCAGTTCTGAACACTCTTTCTGTAGAAAATGCAACTGGACATTTGGAGCGCTAAGAGAGTAGTAGTGGAAAAAGGAATATATTCAAATATAAACTACACAGAAGCATTCTGTGAAACTTCTTTCTGATCTGAGCATTCAGCTAACAGAGTTAAACCATACTTTTGATTGAGCAGTTTTGAAACACTCTGTCTGTAGAAAATGCAACTGGACATTCGTAGCGCTAAGTGGGTAATAGTGGAAAAAAGAATATGTTCAAATATAAACTACACAGAAGCATTGTATGAAACTTCTTTCTGTTCTGTGCATTCAACTAACAGAGTTGAACCTTACTTTTGATTGAGCCTTTCTGAAACACTCTTTCTGTAGAAACTGCAATTGGACATTCTGAGCGTTAAGAGGCCTATATTGGGAAAAATAATATCTTCAAATAAAAACTACACAGAAGCATTGTGTGAAACTTATTTCGGATATGTTCATTAAGCTAACAGAGTTAAACCATACTTTTGATTGCGCAGTTCTGAACACTCTTTCTGTAGAAAATGCAAGTGGACATTCGGAGCGCTAAGAGGGTAATAGTGGAAAAAGTAATATATTCAAATATAAACTACACAGTAGCATTCTGTGAAACTTCTTTCTGATCTGTGCATTCAGCTAACAGAGTTAAACCATACTTTTGATTGAGCAGATCTGAACACTCTTTCTGTAGAAAATGCAACTGGACATTTGGAGCGCTAAGAGCGTAGTAGTGGAAAAAGGAATATATACAAATATAAACTACACAGAAGCATTCTGTGAAACTTCTTTCTGATCTGAGCATTCAGCTAACAGAGTTAAGCCATACTTTTGATTGAGCAGTTTTGAAACACTCTGTCTGTAGAAAATGCAACTGGACATTCGTAGTGCTAAGTGGGTAATAGTGAAAAAAAGAATATGTTCAAATATAAACTACACAGAAGCATTGTATGAAACTTCTTTCTGTTCTGTGCATTCAACTAACAGAGTTGAACCTTACTTTTGATTGAGCCGTTCTGAAACACTCTTTCTGTAGAAACTGCAATTGGACATTCTGAGCGCTAAGAGGCCTATATTGGGAAAAAGAATGTCTACAAATAAAAACTACACAGAAGAATTGTGTGAAACTTCTTTCTGTTCTGTTTGTTCAACTAAAAGAGTTGAACCTTAGTTTTGATTGAGCCGTTCTGAAACACTCTTTCTGTAGAAAATGCAAGTGGAGATTCGGAGCGCTAAGAGGGTAATAGTGGAAAAAGGAATGTCTCCAAATATAAACTACACAGAATCATTCTGTGAGCCTTCTTTCTGATCTGTGTATTCAGCTAACAGAGTTAAACCATACTTTTGATTGAGCAGATCTGAACACTCTTTCTGTAGAAAATGCTACTGGACATTTGGAGCGCTAAGAGAGTAGTAGTGGAAAAAGGAATATATTCAAATATAAACTACACAGAAGCATTCTGTGAAACTTCTTTCTGATCTGAGCATTCAGCTAACAGAGTTAAACCATACTTTTGATTGAGCAGTTTTGAAACACTCTGTCTGTAGAAAATGCCACTGGATATTCATAGCGCTAAGTGGGTAATAGTGGAAAAAAGAATATGTTCAAATATAAACTACACAGAAGCATTGTATGAAACTTCTTTCTGTTCTGTGCATTCAACTAACAGAGTTGAACCTTACTTTTGATTGAGCCGTTCTGAAACACTCTTTCTGTAGAAACTGCAATTGGACATTCTGAGCGCTAAGAGGCCTATATTGGGAAAAAGTATGTCTACAAATAAAAACTACACAGAAGAATTGTGTGAAACTTCTTTCTGTTCTGTTTGTTCAACTAAAAGAGTTGAACCTTAGTTTTGATTGAGCCGTTCTGAAACACTCTTTTTGTAGAAAATGCAAGTGGAGATTCAGAGCGCTAAGAGGGTAATAGTGGAAAAAGGAATGTCTCCAAATATAAACTACACAGAATCATTCTGTGAAACTTCTTTCTGATCTGTGCATTCAGCTAACAGAGTTAAACCATACTTTTGATTGAGCAGATCTGAACACTCTTTCTGTAGAAAATGCAACTGGACATTTGGAGCGCTAAGAGAGTAGTAGTGGAAAAAGGAATATATTCAAATATAAACTACACAGAAGCATTCTGTGAAACTTCTTTCTGATCTGAGCATTCAGCTAACAGAGTTAAACCATACTTTTGATTGAGCAGTTTTGAAACACTCTGTATGTAGAAAATGCAACTGGACCTTCGTAGCGCTAAGTGGGTAATAGTGGAAAAAAGAATATGTTCAAATATAAACTACACAGAAGCATTGTATGAAACTTCTTTCTGTTCTGTGCATTCAACTAACAGAGTTGAACCTTACTTTGGATTGAGCCTTTCTGAAACACTCTTTCTGTAGAAACTGAAATTGGACATTCTGAGCGCTAAGAGGCCTATATTGGGAAAAATAATATCTCCAAATAAAAACTACACAGAAGCATTGTGTGAAACTTATTTCTGATATGTTCATTAAGCTAACAGAGTTAAACTATACTTTTGATTGCGCAGTTCTGAACACTCTTTCTGTAGAAAATGCAACTGGACATTTGGAGCGCTAAGAGAGTAGTAGTGGAAAAAGGAATATATTCAAATATAAACTACACAGAAGCATTCTGTGAAACTTCTTTCTGATCTGAGCATTCAGCTGACAGAGTTAAACCATACTTTTGATTGAGCAGTTTTGAAACACTCTGTCTGTAGAAAATGCAACTGGACATTCGTAGCGCTAAGTGGGTAATAGTGGAAAAAAGAATATGTTCAAATATAAACTACACAGAAGCATTGTATGAAACTTCTTTCTGTTCTGTGCATTCAACTAACAGAGTTGAACCTTATTTTGATTGAGCCGTTCTGAAACACTCTTTCTGTAGAAGCTGCAATTGGACATGCTAAGCGCTAAGAGGCCTACATTGGGAAAAAGAATATCTTCAAATAAAAACTACACAGATGCATTCTGTGAAACTTATTTCTTATCTGTAAATTCAGTTAACAGAGATAAAACATATTTTTGATTGAGCAGTTATGAAACACTCTTTTGTAGAAAATGCAAGTGAAGATTCGGAGCGCTAAGAGGGTAATAGTGGAAAAAGGAATGTCTTCAAATATAAACTACACAGAATCATTCGGTGAAACTTCTTTCTGATCTGTGCATTCAGCTAACAGAGTTAAACCATACTTTTGATTGAGCAGATCTGAACACTCTTTCTGTAGAAAATGCAACTGGACATTTGGAGCGCTAAGAGCGTAGTAGTGGAAAAAGGAATATATTCAAATATAAACTACACAGAAGCATTCTGTGAAACTTCTTTCTGATCTGAGCATTCAGCTAACAGAGTTAAACCATACTTTTGATTGAGCAGTTTTGAAACACTCTGTCTGTAGAAAATGCAACTGGACATTCGTAGCGCTAAGTGGGTAATAGTGAAAAAAAGAATATGTTCAAATATAAACTACACAGAAGCATTGTATGAAACTTCTTTCTGTTCTGTGCATTCAACTAACAGAGTTGAACCTTACTTTTGATTGAGCCGTTCTGAAACACTCTTTCTGTAGAAACTGCAATTGGACATTCTGAGCGCTAAGAGGCCTATATTGGGAAAAAGAATGTCTACAAATAAAAACTACACAGAAGAATTGTGTGAAACTTCTTTCTGTTCTGTTTGTTCAACTAAAAGAGTTGAACCTTAGTTTTGATTGAGCCGTTCTGAAACACTCTTTCTGTAGAAAATGCAAGTGGAGATTCGGAGCGCTAAGAGGGTAATAGTGGAAAAAGGAATGTCTCCATATATAAACTACACAGAATCATTCTGTGAACCTTCTTTCTGATCTGTGCATTCAGCTAACAGAGTTAAACCATACTTTTGATTGAGCAGATCTGAACACTCTTTCTGTAGAAAATGCAACTGGACATTTGGAGCGCTAAGAGAGTAGTAGTGGAAAAAGGAATATATTCAAATATAAACTACACAGAAGCATTCTGTGAAACTTCTTTCTGATCTGAGCATTCAGCTAACAGAGTTAAACCATACTTTTGATTGAGCAGTTTTGAAACACTCTGTCTGTAGAAAATGCCACTGGATATTCATAGCGCTAAGTGGGTAATAGTGGAAAAAAGAATATGTTCAAATATAAACTACACAGAAGCATTGTATGAAACTTCTTTCTGTTCTGTGCATTCAACTAACAGAGTTGAACCTTACTTTTGATTCAGCCGTTCTGAAACACTCTTTCTGTAGAAACTGCAATTGGACATTCTGAGCGCTAAGAGGCCTATATTGGGAAAAAGAATGTCTACAAATAAAAACTACACAGAAGAATTGTGTGAAACTTCTTTCTGTTCTGTTTGTTCAACTAAGAGAGTTGAACCTTAGTTTTGATTGAGCCGTTCTGAAACACTCTTTCTGTAGAAAATGCAAGTGGAGATTCAGAGCGCTAAGAGGGTAATAGTGGAAAAAGGAATGTCTCCAAATATAAACTACACAGAATCATTCTGTGAAACTTCTTTCTGATCTGTGCATTCAGCTAACAGAGTTAAACCATACTTTTGATTGAGCAGATCTGAACACTCTTTCTGTAGAAAATGCAACTGGACATTTGGAGCGCTAAGAGAGTAGTAGTGGAAAAAGGAATATATTCAAATATAAACTACACAGAAGCATTCTGTGAAACTTCTTTCTGATCTGAGCATTCAGCTAACAGAGTTAAACCATACTTTTGATTGAGCAGTTTTAAAACACTCTGTATGTAGAAAATGCAACTGGACCTTCGTAGCGCTAAGTGGGTAATAGTGGAAAAAAGAATATGTTCAAATATAAACTACACAGAAGCATTGTATGAAACTTCTTTCTGTTCTGTGCATTCAACTAACAGAGTTGAACCTTACTTTGGATTGAGCCTTTCTGAAACACTCTTTCTGCAGAAACTGAAATTGGACATTCTGAGCGCTAAGAGGCCTATATTGGGAAAAATAATATCTCCAAATAAAAACTACACAGAAGCATTGTGTGAAACTTATTTCTGATATGTTCATTAAGCTAACAGAGTTAAACCATACTTTTGATTGCGCAGTTCTGAACACTCTTTCTGTAGAAAATGCAACTGGACATTTGGAGCGCTAAGAGAGTAGTAGTGGAAAAAGGAATATATTCAAATATAAACTACACAGAAGCATTCTGTGACACTTCTTTCTGATCTGAGCATTTAGCTAACAGAGTTAAACCATACTTTTGATTGAGCAGTTTTGAAACACTCTGTCTGTAGAAAATGCAACTGGACATTCGTAGCGCTAAGTGGGTAATAGTGGAAAAAAGAATATGTTCAAATATAAACTACACAGAAGCATTGTATGAAACTTCTTTCTGTTCTGTGCATTCAACTAACAGAGTTGAACCTTACTTTTGATTGAGCCTTTCTGAAACACTCTTTCTGTAGAAACTGCAATTGGACATTCTGAGCGTTAAGAGGCCTATATTGGGAAAAATAATATCTTCAAATAAAAACTACACAGAAGCATTGTGTGAAACTTATTTCGGATATGTTCATTAAGCTAACAGAGTTAAACCATACTTTTGATTGCGCAGTTCTGAACACTCTTTCTGTAGAAAATGCAAGTGGACATTCGGAGCGCTAAGAGGGTAATAGTGGAAAAAGTAATATATTCAAATATAAACTACACAGTAGCATTCTGTGAAACTTCTTTCTGATCTGTGCATTCAGCTAACAGAGTTAAACCATACTTTTGATTGAGCAGATCTGAACACTCTTTCTGTTGAAAATGCAACTGGACATTTGGAGCGCTGAGAGCGTAGTAGTGGAAAAAGGAATATATTCAAATATAAACTACACAGAAGCATTCTGTGAAACTTCTTTCTGATCTGAGCATTCAGCTAACAGAGTTAAACCATACTTTTGATTGAGCAGTTTTGAAACACTCTGTCTGTAGAAAATGCAACTGGACATTCGTAGCGCTAAGTGGGTAATAGTGAAAAAAAGAATATGTTCAAATATAAACTACACAGAAGCATTGTATGAATCTTCTTTCTGTTCTGTGCATTCAACAAACAGAGTTGAACCTTACTTTTGATTGAGCCGTTCTGAAACACTCTTTCTGTAGAAACTGCAATTGGACATTCTGAGCGCTAAGAGGCCTATATTGGGAAAAAGAATGTCTACAAATAAAAACTACACAGAAGAATTGTGTGAAACTTCTTTCTGTTCTGTTTGTTCAACTAAAAGAGTTGAACCTTAGTTTTGATTGAGCCGTTCTGAAACACTCTTTCTGTAGAAAATGCAAGTGGAGATTCGGAGCGCTAAGAGGGTAATAGTGGAAAAAGAAATGTCTCCAAATATAAACTACACAGAATCATTCTGTGAACCTTCTTTCTGATCTGTGCATTCAGCTAACAGAGTTAAACCATACTTTTGATTGAGCAGATCTGAACGCTCTTTCTGTAGAAAATGCAACTGGACATTTGGAGCGCTAAGAGAGTAGTAGTGGAAAAAGGAATATATTCAAATATAAACTACACAGAAGCATTCTGTGAAACTTCTTTCTGATCTGAGCATTCAGCTAACAGATTTAAACCATACTTTTGATTGAGCAGTTTTGAAACACTCTGTCTGTAGAAAATGCCACTGGATATTCATAGCGCTAAGTGGGTAATAGTGGAAAAAAGAATATGTTCAAATATAAACTACACAGAAGCATTGTATGAAACTTCTTTCTGTTCTGTGCATTCAACTAACAGAGTTGAACCTTACTTTTGATTGAGCCGTTCTGAAACACTCTTTCTGTAGAAACTGCAATTGGACATTCTGAGCGCTAAGAGGCCTATATTGGGAAAAAGAATGTCTACAAATAAAAACTACACAGAAGAATTGTGTGAAACTTCTTTCTGTTCTGTTTGTTCAACTAAAAGAGTTGAACCTTAGTTTTGATTGAGCCGTTCTGAAACACTCTTTCTGTAGAAAATGCAAGTGGAGATTCGGAGCGCTAAGAGGGTAATAGTGGAAAAAGGAATGTCTCCAAATATAAACTACACAGAATCATTCTGTGAACCTTCTTTCTGATCTGTGCATTCAGCTAACAGAGTTAAACCATACTTTTGATTGAGCAGATCTGAACACTCTTTCTGTAGAATATGCAACTGGACATTTGGAGCGCTAAGAGAGTAATAGTGGAAAAAGGAATATATTCAAATATAAACTACACAGAAGCATTCTGTGAAACTTCTTTCTGATCTGAGCATTCAGCTAACAGAGTTAAACCATACTTTTGATTTAGCAGTTTTGAAACACTCTGTCTGTAGAAAATGCAACTGGACATTCGTAGCGCTAAGTGGGTAATAGTGGAAAAAAGAATATGTTCAAATATAAACTACACAGAAGCATTGTATGACACTTCTTTCTGTTCTGTGCATTCAACTAACAGAGTTGAACCTTACTTTTGATTGAGCCGTTCTGAAACACTCTTTCTGTAGAAACTGCAATTGGACATTCTGAGCGCTAAGAGGCCTATATTGGGAAAAAGAATGTCTACAAATAAAAACTACACAGAAGAATTGTGTGAAACTTCTTTCTGTTCTGTTTGTTCCACTAAAAGAGTTGAACCTTAGTTTTGATTGAGCCGTTCTGAAACACTCTTTCTGTAGAAAATGCAAGTGGAGATTCAGAGCGCTAAGAGGGTAATAGTGGAAAAAGGAATGTCTCCAAATATAAACTACACAGAATCATTCTGTGAAACTTCTTTCTGATCTGTGCATTCAGCTAACAGAGTTAAACCATACTTTTGATTGAGCAGATCTGAACACTCTTTCTGTAGAAAATGCAACTGGACATTTGGAGCGCTAAGAGAGTAGTAGTGGAAAAAGGAATATATTCAAATATAAACTACACAGAAGCATTCTGTGAAACTTCTTTCTGATCTGAGCATTCAGCTAACAGAGTTAAACCATACTTTTGATTGAGCAGTTTTGAAACACTCTGTCTGTAGAAAATGCAACTGGACATTCGTAGCGCTAAGTGAGTAATAGTGGAAAAAAGAATATGTTCAAATATAAACTACACAGAAGCATTGTATGAAACTTCTTTCTGTTCTGTGCATTCAACTAACAGAGTTGAACCTTACTTGGATTGAGCCTTTCTGAAACACTCTTTCTGTAGAAACTGCAATTGGACATTCTGAGCGCTAAGAGGCCTATATTGGGAAAAATAATATCTCCAAATAAAAACTACACAGAAGCATTGTGTGAAACTTATTTCTGATATGTTCATTAAGCTAACAGAGTTAAACCATACTTTTGATTGCGCAGTTCTGAACACTCTTTCTGTAGAAAATGCAACTGGACATTTGGAGCGCTAAGAGAGTAGTAGTGGAAAAAGGAATATATTCAAATATAATCTACACAGAAGCATTCTGTGAAACTTCTTTCTGATCTGAGCATTCAGCTAACAGAGTTAAACCATACTTTTGATTGAGCAGTTTTGAAACACTCTGTCTGTAGAAAATGCAACTGGACATTCGTAGCGCTAAGTGGGTAATAGTGGAAAAAAGAATATGTTCAAATATAAACTACACAGAAGCATTGTATGAAACTTCTTTCTGTTCTGTGCATTCAACTAACAGAGTTGAACCTTACTTTTGATTGAACCTTTCTGAAACACTCTTTCTGTAGAAACTGCAATTGGACATTCTGAGCGCTAAGAGGCCTCTATTGGGAAAAATAATATCTTCAAATAAAAACTACACAGAAGCATTGTGTGAAACTTATTTCGGATATGTTCATTAAGCTAACAGAGTTAAACCATACTTTTGATTGCGCAGTTCTGAACACTCTTTCTGTAGAAAATGCAAGTGGACATTCGGAGCGCTAAGAGTGTAATAGTGGAAAAAGGAATATATTCAAATATAAACTACACAGTAGCATTCTGTGAAAATTCTTTCTGTTCTGTGCATTCAACTAACAGAGTTGAACCTTACTTTTGATTGAGCCGTTCTGAAACACTCTTTCTGTAGAAACTGCAATTGGACATGCTAAGCGCTAAGAGGCCTACATTGGGAAAAAGAATATCTTCAAATAAAAACTACACAGATGCATTCTGTGAAACATATTTCTGATCTGTAAATTCAGTTAACAGAGATAAAACATATTTTTGATTGAGCAGTTATGAAAAACTCTTTTTGTAGAAAATGCAAGTGGAGATTCGGAGCGCTAAAAGGTAATAGTGGAAAAAGGAATGTCTTCAAATATAAACTCCACAGAATCATTCGGTGAAACTTCTTTCTGATCTGTGCATTCAGCTAACAGAGTTAAACCATACTTTTGATTGAGCAGATCTGAACACTCTTTCTGTAGAAAATGCAACTGGACATTTGGAGCGCTAAGAGCGTAGTAGTGGAAAAATGAATATATTCAAATATAAACTACACAGAAGCATTCTGTGAAACTTCTTTCTGATCTGAGCATTCAGCTAACAGAGTTAAACCATACTTTTGATTGAGCAGTTTTGAAACACGCTGTCTGTAGAAAATGCAACTGGACATTCGTAGCGCTAAGTGGGTAATAGTGGAAAAAAGAATATGTTCAAATATAAACTACACAGAAGCATTGTATGAAACTTTTTTCTGTTCTGTGCATTCAACTAACAGAGTTGAACCTTACTTTTGATTGAGCCGTTCTGAAACACTCTTTCTGTAGAAACTGCAATTGGACATTCTGAGCGCTAAGAGGCCTATATTGGGAAAAAGAATGTCTACAAATAAAAACTACACAGAAGAATTGTGTGAAACTTCTTTCTGTTCTGTTTGTTCAACTAAAAGAGTTGAACCTTAGTTTTGATTGAGCCGTTCTGAAACACTCTTTCTGTAGAAAATGCAAGTGGAGATTCGGAGCGCTAAGAGGGTAATAGTGGAAAAAGGAATGTCTCCAAATATAAACTACACAGAATCATTCTGTGAAACTTCTTTCTGATCTGTGCATTCAGCTAACAGAGTTAAACCATACTTTTGATTGAGCAGATCTGAACACTCTTTCTGTAGAAAATGCAACTGGACATTTGGAGCGGTAAGAGAGTAGTAGTGGAAAAAGGAATATATTCACATATAAACTACATAGAAGCATTCTGTGAAACTTCTTTCTGATCTGAGCATTCAGCTAACAGAGTTAAACCATACTTTTGATTGAGCAGTTTTGAAACACTCTGTCTGTAGAAAATGCAACTGGACATTCGTAGCGCTAAGTGGGTAATAGTGGAAAAAAGAATATGTTCAAATATAAACTACACAGAAGCATTGTATGAAACTTCTTTCCGTTCTGTGCATTCAACTAACAGAGTTGAACCTTACTTTTGATTGAGCCTTTCTGAAACACTCTTTCTGTAGAAACTGCAATTGGACATTCTGAGCGCTAAGAGGCCTCTGTTGGGAAAAATAATATCTTCAAATAAAAACTACACAGAAGCATTGTGTGAAACTTATTTCTGATATGTTCATTAAGCTAACAGAGTTAAACCATACTTTTGATTGCGCAGTTCTGAACACTCTTTCTGTAGAAAATGCAAGTGGACATTCGGAGCGCTAAGAGGGTAATAGTGGAAAAAGGAATATATTCAAATATAAACTACACAGTAGCATTCTGTGAAAATTCTTTCTGTTCTGTGCAGTCAACTAACAGAGGTGAACCTTACTTTTGATTGAGCCGTTCTGAAACACTCTTTCTGTAGAAACTGCAATTGGACATGCTAAGCGCTAAGAGGCCTACATTGGGAAAAAGAATATCTTCAAATAAAAACTACACAGATGCATTCTGTGAAAGTTATTTCTGATCTGTAAATTCAGTTAACAGAGATAAAACATATTTTTGATTGAGCCGTTATGAAACACTCTTTTTGTAGAAAATGCAAGTGGAGATTCGGAGCGCTAAGTGGGTAATAGTGGAAAAAGGAATGTCTTCAAATATAAACTCCACAGAATCATTCGGTGAAACTTCTTTCTGATCTGTGCATTCAGCTAACAGAGTTAAACCATACTTTTGATTGAGCAGATCTGAACACTCTTTCTGTTGAAAATGCAACTGGACATTTGGAGCGCTAAGAGCATAGTAGTGGAAAAAGGAATATATTCAAATATAAACTACACAGAAGCATTCTGTGAAATTTCTTTCTGATCTGAGCATTCAGCTAACAGAGTTAAACCATACTTTTGATTGAGCAGTTTTGAAACACTCTGTCTGTAGAAAATGCAACTGGACATTCGTAGCGCTAAGTGGGTAATAGTGGAAAAAATAATATGTTCAAATATAAACTACACAGAAGCATTGTATGAAACTTCTTTCTGTTCTGTGCATTCAACTAACAGAGTTGAACCTTACTTTTGATTGAGCCGTTCTGAAACACTGTTTCTGTAGAAACGGCAATTGGACATTCTGAGCGCTAAGAGGCCTATATTGGGAAAAAGAATGTCTACAAATAAAAACTACACAGAAGAATTGTGTGAAACTTCTTTCTGTTCTGTTTGTTCAACTAAAAGAGTTGAACCTTAGTTTTGATTGAGACGTTCTGAAACACTCTTTCTGTAGAAAATGCAAGTGGAGATTCGGAGCGCTAAGAGGGTAATAGTGGAAAAAGGAATGTCTCCAAATATAAAGTACACAGAATCATTCTGTGAAACTTCTTTCTGATCTGTGCATTCAGCTAACAGAGTTAAACCACACTTTTGATTGAGCAGATCTGAACACTCTTTCTGTAGAAAATGCAACTGGACATTTGGAGCACTAAGAGAGTAGTAGTGGAAAAAGGAATATATACAAATATAAACTACACAGAAGCATTCTGTGAAACTTCTTTCTGATCTGAGCATTCAGCTAACAGAGTTAAACCATACTTTTGATTGAGCAGTTTTGAAACACTCTGTCTGTAGAAAATGCAACTGGACATTCGTAGCGCTAAGTGGGTAATAGTGGAAAAAAGAATATGTTCAAATATAAACTACACAGAAGCATTGTATGAAACTTCTTTCTGTTCTGTGCATTCAACTAACAGAGTTGAACCTTACTTTTGATTGAGCCTGTCTGATACACTCTTTCTGTAGAAACTGCAATTGGACATTCTGAGCCCTAAGAGGCCTATATTGGAAAAAATAATAGCTTCAAATAAAAACTACACAGAAGCATTGTGTGAAACTTATTTCTGATATGTTCATTAAGCTAACAGAGTTAAACCATACTTTTGATTGCGCAGTTCTGAACACTCTTTCTGTAGAAAATGCAAGTGGACATTCGGAGCGCTAAGAGGGTAATAGTGGAAAAAGGAATATATTCAAATATAAACTACACAGTAGCATTCTGTGAAAATTCTTTCTGTTCTGTGCATTCAACTAACAGAGTTGAACCTTACTTTTGATTGAGCCGTTCTGAAACACTCTTTCTGTAGAAACTGCAATTAGACATGCTAAGCGCTAAGAGGCCTACATTGGGAAAAAGAATATCTTCAAATAAAAACTACACAGATGCATTCTGTGAAACTTATTTCTGATCTGTAAATTCAGTTAACAGAGATAAAACATATTTTTGATTGAGCAGTTATGAAACACTCTTTTTGTAGAAAATGCAAGTGGAGATTCGGAGCGCTAAGAGGATAATAGTGGAAAAAGGACTGTCTTCAAATATAAACTCCACAGAATCATTCGGTGAAACTTCTTTCTGATCTGTGCATTCAGCTAACAGAGTTAAACCATACTTTTGATTGAGCAGATCTGAACACTCTTTCTGTAGAAAATGCAACTGGACATTTGGAGCGCTAAGAGCGTAGTAGTGGAAAAAGGAATATATTCAAATATAAACTACACAGAAACATTCTGTGAAACTTCTTTCTGATCTGAGCATTCAGCTAACAGATTTAAACCATACTTTTGATTGAGCAGTTTTGAAACACTCTGTCTGTAGAAAATGCAACTGGACATTCGTAGCGCTAAGTGGGTAATAGTGGAAAAAAGAATATGTTCAAATATAAACTACACAGAAGCATTGTATGAAACTTCTTTCTGTTCTGTGCATTCAACTAACAGAGTTGAACCTTACTTTTGATTGAGCCGTTCTGAAACACTCTTTCTGTAGAAATTGCAATTGGACATTCTGAGCGCTAAGAGGCCAATATTGGGAAAAAGAATGTCTACAAATAAAAACTACACAGAAGAATTGTGTGAAACATCTTTCTGTTCTGTTTGTTCAACTAAAAGAGTTGAACCTTAGTTTTGATTGAGCCGTTCTGAAACACTCTTTCTGTAGAAAATGCAAGTGGAGATTCGGAGCGCTAAGAGGGTAATAGTGGAAAAAGGAATGTCTCCAAATATAAACTACACAGAATCATTCGGTGAAACTTCTTTCTGATCTGTGCATTCAGCTAACAGAGTTAAACCATACTTTTGATTGAGCAGATCTGAACACTCTTTCTGTACAAAATGCAACTGGACATTTGGAGCGCTAAGAGAGTAGTAGTGGAAAAAGGAATATATTCAAATATAAACTACACAGAAGCATTCTGTGAAACTTCTTTCTGATCTGAGCATTCAGCTAACAGAGTTAAACCATACTTTTGATTGAGCAGTTTTGAAACACTCTGTCTGTAGAAAATGCAACTGGACATTCGTAGCGCTAAGTGGGTAATAGTGGAAAAAATAATATGTTCAAATATAAACTACACAGAAGCATTGTATGAAACTTCTTTCTGTTCTGTGCATTCAACTAACAGAGTTGAACCTTACTTTTGATTGAGCCGTTCTGAAACACTCTTTCTGTAGAAACTGCAATTGGACATTCTGAGCGCTAAGAGGCCAATATTGGGAAAAAGAATGTCTACAAATAAAAACTACAAAGAAGAATTGTGTGAAACTTCTTTCTGTTCTGTTTGTTCAACTAAAAGAGTTGAACCTTAGTTTTGATTGAGCCGTTCTGAAACACTCTTTCTGTAGAAAATGCAAGTGGAGATTCGGAGCGCTAAGAGGGTAATAGTGGAAAAAGGAATGTCTCCAAATATAAACTACACAGAATCATTCTGTGAACCTTCTTTCTGATCTGTGCATTCAGCTAACAGAGTTATACCATACTTTTGATTGAGCAGATCTGAACACTCTTTCTGTAGAAAATGCAACTGGACATTTGGAGCGCTAAGAGATTAGTAGTGGAAAAAGGAATATATTCAAATATAAACTACACAGAAGCATTCTGTGAAACTTCTCTCTGATCTGAGCATTCAGCTAACAGAGTTAAACCATACTTTTGATTGAGCAGTTTTGAAACACTCTGTCTGTAGAAAATGCAACTGGACATTCGTAGCGCTAAGTGGGTAATAGTGGAAAAAAGAATATGTTCAAATATAAACTACACAGAAGCATTGTATGAAACTTCTTTCTGTTCTGTGCATTCAACTAACAGAGTTGAACCTTACTTTGGATTGAGCCTTTCTGAAACACTCTTTCTGTAGAAACTGCAATTGGACATTCTGAGCGCTAAGAGGCCTCTATTGGGAAAAATAATATCTTCAAATAATAACTACACAGAAGCATTGTGTGAAACTTATTTCTGATATGTTCATTAAGCTAACAGAGTTAAACCATACTTTTGATTGCGCTGTTCTGAACACTCTTTCTGTAGAAAATGCAAGTGGACATTCGGAGCGCTAAGAGGGTAATAGTGGAAAAAGGAATATATTCAAATATAAACTACACAGTAGCATTCTGTGAAAATTCATTCTGTTCTGTGCATTCAACTAACAGAGTTGAACCTTACTTTTGATTGAGCCGTTCTGAAACACTCTTTCTGTAGAAACTGCAATTGGACATGCTAAGCGCTAAGAGGCCTACATTGGGAAAAAGAATATCTTCAAATAAAAACTACACAGATGCATTCTGTGAAACTTATTTCTGATCTGTAAATTCAGTTAACAGAGATAAAACATATTTTTGATTGAGCAGTTATGAAACACTCTTTTTGTAGAAAATGCAAGTGGAGATTCGGAGCGCTAAGAGGGTAATAGTGGAAAAAGGAATGTCTTCAAATATAAACTCCACAGAATCATTCGGTGAAACTTCTTTCTGATCTGTGCATTCAGCTAACAGAGTTAAACCATACTTTTGATTGAGCAGATCTGAACACTCTTTCTGTAGAAAATGCAACTGGACATTTGGAGCGCTAAGAGCGTAGTAGTGGAAAAAGGAATATATTCAAATATAAACTACACAGAAGCATTCTGTGAAACTTCTTTCTGATCTGAGCATTCAGCTAACAGAATTAAACCATACTTTTGATTGAGCAGTTATGAAACACTCTGTCTGTAGAAAATGCAACTGGACATTCGTAGCGCTAAGTGGGTAATAGTGAAAAAAAGAATATGTTCAAATATAAACTACACAGAAGCATTGTATGAAACTTCTTTCTGTTCTGTGCATTCAACTAACAGAGTTGAACCTTACTTTTGATTGAGCCGTTCTGAAACACTCTTTCTGTAGAAACGGCAATTGGACATTCTGAGCGCTAAGAGGCCTATATTGGGAAAAAGAATGTCTACAAATAAAAACTACACAGAAGAATTGTGTGAAACTTCTTTCTGTTCTGTTTGTTCAACTAAAAGAGTTGAACCTTAGTTTTGATTGAGCCGTTCTGAAACACTCTTTCTGTAGAAAATGCAAGTGGAGATTCGGAGCGCTAAGAGGGTAATAGTGGAAAAAGGAATGTCTCCAAATATAAACTACACAGAATCATTCTGTGAAACTTCTTTCTGATCTGTGCATTCAGCTAACTGAGTTAAACCATACTTTTGATTGAGCAGATCTGAACACTCTTTCTGTAGAAAATGCAACTGGACATTTGGAGCGCTAAGAGAGTAGTAGTGGAAAAAGGAATATATTCAAATATAAACTACACAGAAGCATTCTGTGAAACTTCTTTCTGATCTGGGCATTCAGCTAACAGAGTTAAACCATACTTTTGATTGAGCAGTTTTGAAACACTCTGTCTGTAGAAAATGCAACTGGACATTCGTAGCGCTAAGTGGGTAATAGTGGAAAAAAGAATATGTTCAAATATAAACTACACAGAAGCATTGTATGAAACTTCTTTCTGTTCTGTGCATTCAAATAACAGAGTTGAACCTTACTTTTGATTGAGCCTTTCTGAAACACTCTTTCTGTAGAAACTGCAATTGGACATTCTGAGCGCTAAGAAGCCTCTATTGGGAAAAATAATATCTTCAAATAAAAACTACACAGAAGCATTGTGTGAAACTTATTTCTGATATGTTCATTAAGCTAACAGAGTTAAACCATACTTTTGATTGCGCAGTTCTGAACACTCTTTCTGTAGAAAATGCAAGTGGACATTCGGAGCGCTAAGAGGGTAATAGTGGAAAAAGGAATATATTCAAATATAAACTACACAGTAGCATTCTGTGAAAATTCTTTCTGTTCTGTGCATTCAACTAACAGAGTTGAACCTTACTTTTGATTGAGCCGTTCTGAAACACTGTTTCTGTAGAAACGGCAATTGGACATTCTGAGCGCTAAGAGGCCTATATTGGGAAAAAGAATGTCTACAAATAAAAACTACACAGAAGAATTGTGTGAAACTTCTTTCTGTTCTGTTTGTTCAACTAAAAGAGTTGAACCTTAGTTTTGATTGAGCCGTTCTGAAACACTCTTTCTGTAGAAAATGCAAGTGGAGATTCGGAGCGCTAAGAGGGTAATAGTGGAAAAAGGAATGTCTCCAAATATAAAGTACACAGAATCATTCTGTGAAACTTCTTTCTGATCTGTGCATTCAGATAACAGAGTTAAACCATACTTTTGATTGAGCAGATCTGAACACTCTTTCTGTAGAAAATGCAACTGGACATTTGGAGCACTAAGAGAGTAGTAGTGGAAAAAGGAATATATACAAATATAAACTACACAGAAGCATTCTGTGAAACTTCTTTCTGATCTGAGCATTCAGCTAACAGAGTTAAACCATACTTTTGATTGAGCAGTTTTGAAACACTCTGTCTGTAGAAAATGCATCTGGACATTCGTAGCGCTAAGTGGGTAATAGTGGAAAAAAGAATATGTTCAAATATAAACTACACAGAAGCATTGTATGAAACTTCTTTCTGTTCTGTGCATTCAACTAACAGAGTTGAACCTTACTTTTGATTGAGCCTGTCTGATACACTCTTTCTGTAGAAACTGCAATTGGACATTCTGAGCCCTAAGAGGCCTATATTGGAAAAAATAATAGCTTCAAATAAAAACTACACAGAAGCATTGTGTGAAACTTATTTCTGATATGTTCATTAAGCTAACAGAGTTAAACCATACTTTTGATTGCGCAGTTCTGAACACTCTTTCTGTAGAAAATGCAAGTGGACATTCGGAGCGCTAAGAGGGTAATAGTGGAAAAAGGAATATATTCAAATATAAACTACACAGTAGCATTCTGTGAAAATTCTTTCTGTTCTGTGCATTCAACTAACAGAGTTGAACCTTACTTTTGATTGAGCCGTTCTGAAACACTCTTTCTGTAGAAACTGCAATTGGACATGCTAAGCGCTAAGAGGCCTACTTTGGGAAAAAGAATATCTTCAAATAAAAACTACACAGATGCATTCTGTGAAACTTATTTCTGATCTGTAAATTCAGTTAACAGAGATAAAACATATTTTTGATTGAGCAGTTATGAAACACTCTTTTTGTAGAAAATGCAAGTGGAGATTCGGAGCGCTAAGAGGATAATAGTGGAAAAAGGACTGTCTTCAAATATAAACTCCACAGAATCATTCGGTGAAACTTCTTTCTGATCTGTGCATTCAGCTAACAGAGTTAAACCATACTTTTGATTGAGCAGATCTGAACACTCTTTCTGTAGAAAATGCAACTGGACATTTGGAGCGCTAAGAGCGTAGTAGTGGAAAAAGGAATATATTCAAATATAAACTACACAGAAACATTCTGTGAAACTTCTTTCTGATCTGAGCATTCAGCTAACAGAGTTAAACCATACTTTTGATTGAGCAGTTTTGAAACACTCTGTCTGTAGAAAATGCAACTGGACATTCGTAGCGCTAAGTGGGTAATAGTGGAAAAAAGAATATGTTCAAATATAAACTACACAGAAGCATTGTATGAAACTTCTTTCTGTTCTGTGCATTCAACTAACAGCGTTGAACCTTACTTTTGATTGAGCCGTTCTGAAACACTCTTTCTGTAGAAATTGCAATTGGACATTCTGAGCGCTAAGAGGCCAATATTGGGAAAAAGAATGTCTACAAATAAAAACTACACAGAAGAATTGTGTGAAACATCTTTCTGTTCTGTTTGTTCAACTAAAAGAGTTGAACCTTAGTTTTGATTGAGCCGTTCTGAAACACTCTTTCTGTAGAAAATGCAAGTGGAGATTCGGAGCGCTAAGAGGGTAATAGTGGAAAAAGGAATGTCTCCAAATATAAACTACACAGAATCATTCTGTGAAACTTCTTTCTGATCTGTGCATTCAGCTAACAGAGTTAAACCATACTTTTGATTGAGCAGATCTGAACACTCTTTCTGTACAAAATGCAACTGGACATTTGGAGCGCTAAGAGAGTAGTAGTGGAAAAAGGAATATATTCAAATATAAACTACACAGAAGCATTCTGTGAAACTTCTTTCTGATCTGAGCATTCAGCTAACAGAGTTAAACCATACTTTTGATTGAGCAGTTTTGAAACACTCTGTCTGTAGAAAATGCAACTGGACATTCGTAGCGCTAAGTGGGTAATAGTGGAAAAAAGAATATGTTCAAATATAAACTACACAGAAGCATTGTATGAAACATCTTTCTGTTCTGTGCATTCAACTAACAGAGTTGAACCTTATTTTGATTGAGCCGTTCTGAAACACTCTTTCTGTAGAAACTGCAATTGGACATTCTGAGCGCTAAGAGGCCAATATTGGGAAAAAGAATGTCTACAAATAAAAATTACACAGAAGAATTGTGTGAAACATCTTTCTGTTCTGTTTGTTCAACTAAAAGAGTTGAACCTTAGTTTTGATTAAGCCGTTCTGAAACACTCTTTCTGTAGAAAATGCAAGTGGAGATTCGGAGCACTAAGAGGGTAATAGTGGAAAAAGGAATGTCTCCAAATATAAACTACACAGAATCATTCTGTGAAACTTCTTTCTGATCTGTGCATTCAGCTAACAGAGTTAAACCATACTTTTGATTGAGCAGATCTGAACACTCTTTCTGTAGAAAATGCAACTGGACATTTGGAGCGCTAAGAGAGTAGTGGTGGAAAAAGGAATATATTCAAATATAAACTACACAGAAGCATTCTGTGAAACTTCTTTCTGATCTGAGCATTCAGCTAACAGAGTTAAACCTTACTTTTGATTGAGCAGTTTTGAAACACTCTGTCTGTAGAAAATGCAACTGGACATTCGTAGCGCTAAGTGGGTAATAGTGGAAAAAAGAATATGTTCAAATATAAACTACACAGAAGCATTGTATGAAACTTCTTTCTGTTCTGTGCATTCAACTAACAGAGTTGAACCTTACTTTTGATTGAGCCGTTCTGAAACACTCTTTCTGTAGAAACGGCAATTGGACATTCTGAGCGCTAAGAGGCCTATATTGGGAAAAAGAATGTCTACAAATAAAAACTACACAGAAGAATTGTGTGAAACTTCTTTCTGTTCTGTTTGTTCAACTAAAAGAGTTGAACCTTAGTTTTGATTGAGACGTTCTGAAACACTGTTTCTGTAGAAAATGCAAGTGGAGATTCGGAGCGCTAAGAGGGTAATAGTGGAAAAAGGAATGTCTCCAAATATAAAGTACACAGAATCATTCTGTGAAACTTCTTTCTGATCTGTGCATTCAGATAACAGAGTTAAACCATACTTTTGATTGAGCAGATCTGAACACTCTTTCTGTAGAAAATGCAACTGGACATTTGGAGCACTAAGAGAGTAGTAGTGGAAAAAGGAATATATACAAATATAAACTACACAGAAGCATTCTGTGAAACTTCTTTCTGATCTGAGCATTCAGCTAACAGAGTTAAACCATACTTTTGATTGAGCAGTTTTGAAACACTCTGTCTGTAGAAAATGCAACTGGACATTCGTAGCGCTAAGTGGGTAATAGTGGAAAAAAGAATATGTTCAAATATAAACTACACAGAAGCATTGTATGAAACTTCTTTCTGTTCTGTGCATTCAAATAACAGAGTTGAACCTTACTTTTGATTGGGCCTGTCTGATACACTCTTTCTGTAGAAACTGCAATTGGACATTCTGAGCCCTAAGAGGCCTATATTGGAAAAAATAATAGCTTCAAATAAAAACTACACAGAAGCATTGTGTGAAACTTATTTCTGATATGTTCATTAAGCTAACAGAGTTAAACCATACTTTTGATTGCGCAGTTCTGAACACTCTTTCTGTAGAAAATGCAAGTGGACATTCGGAGCGCTAAGAGGGTAATAGTGGAAAAAGGAATATATTCAAATATAAACTACACAGTAGCATTCTGTGAAAATTCTTTCTGTTCTGTGCATTCAACTAACAGAGTTGAACCTTACTTTTGATTGAGCCGTTCTGAAACACTCTTTCTGTAGAAACTGCAATTGGACATGCTAAGCGCTAAGAGGCCTACTTTGGGAAAAAGAATATCTTCAAATAAAAACTACACAGATGCATTCTGTGAAACTTATTTCTGATCTGTAAATTCAGTTAACAGAGATAAAACATATTTTTGATTGAGCAGTTATGAAACACTCTTTTTGTAGAAAATGCAAGTGGAGATTCGGAGCGCTAAGAGGATAATAGTGGAAAAAGGACTGTCTTCAAATATAAACTCCACAGAATCATTCGGTGAAACTTCTTTCTGATCTGTGCATTCAGCTAACAGAGTTAAACCATACTTTTGATTGAGCAGATCTGAACACTCTTTCTGTAGAAAATGCAACTGGACATTTGGAGCGCTAAGAGCGTAGTAGTGGAAAAAGGAATATATTCAAATATAAACTACACAGAAACATTCTGTGAAACTTCTTTCTGATCTGAGCATTCAGCTAACAGAGTTAAACCATACTTTTGATTGAGCAGTTTTGAAACACTCTGTCTGTAGAAAATGCAACTGGACATTCGTAGCGCTAAGTGGGTAATAGTGGAAAAAAGAATATGTTCAAATATAAACTACACAGAAGCATTGTATGAAACTTCTTTCTGTTCTGTGCATTCAACTAACAGCGTTGAACCTTACTTTTGATTGAGCCGTTCTGAAACACTCTTTCTGTAGAAATTGCAATTGGACATTCTGAGCGCTAAGAGGCCAATATTGGGAAAAAGAATGTCTACAAATAAAAACTACACAGAAGAATTGTGTGAAACATCTTTCTGTTCTGTTTGTTCAACTAAAAGAGTTGAACCTTAGTTTTGATTGAGCCGTTCTGAAACACTCTTTCTGTAGAAAATGCAAGTGGAGATTCGGAGCGCTAAGAGGGTAATAGTGGAAAAAGGAATGTCTCCAAATATAAACTACACAGAATCATTCTGTGAAACTTCTTTCTGATCTGTGCATTCAGCTAACAGAGTTAAACCATACTTTTGATTGAGCAGATCTGAACACTCTTTCTGTACAAAATGCAACTGGACATTTTGAGCGCTAAGAGAGTAGTAGTGGAAAAAGGAATATATTCAAATATAAACTACACAGAAGCATTCTGTGAAACTTCTTTCTGATCTGAGCATTCAGCTAACAGAGTTAAACCATACTTTTGATTGAGCAGTTTTGAAACACTCTGTCTGTAGAAAATGCAACTGGACATTCGTAGCGCTAAGTGGGTAATAGTGGAAAAAAGAATATGTTCAAATATAAACTACACAGAAGCATTGTATGAAACATCTTTCTGTTCTGTGCATTCAACTAACAGAGTTGAACCTTATTTTGATTGAGCCGTTCTGAAACACTCTTTCTGTAGAAACTGCAATTGGACATTCTGAGCGCTAAGAGGCCAATATTGGGAAAAAGAATGTCTACAAATAAAAATTACACAGAAGAATTGTGTGAAACATCTTTCTGTTCTGTTTGTTCAACTAAAAGAGTTGAACCTTAGTTTTGATTGAGCCGTTCTGAAACACTCTTTCTGTAGAAAATGCAAGTGGAGATTCGGAGCACTAAGAGGGTAATAGTGGAAAAAGGAATGTCTCCAAATATAAACTACACAGAATCATTCTGTGAAACTTCTTTCTGATCTGTGCATTCAGCTAACAGAGTTAAACCATACTTTTGATTGAGCAGATCTGAACACTCTTTCTGTAGAAAATGCAACTGGACATTTGGAGCGCTAAGAGAGTAGTGGTGGAAAAAGGAATATATTCAAATATAAACTACACAGAAGCATTCTGTGAAACTTCTTTCTGATCTGAGCATTCAGCTAACAGAGTTAAACCTTACTTTTGATTGAGCAGTTTTGAAACACTCTGTCTGTAGAAAATGCAACTGGACATTCGTAGCGCTAAGTGGGTAATAGTGGAAAAAAGAATATGTTCAAATATAAACTACACAGAAGCATTGTATGAAACTTCTTTCTGTTCTGTGCATTCAACTAACAGAGTTGAACCTTACTTTTGATTGAGCCGTTCTGAAACACTCTTTCTGTAGAAACTGCAATTGGACATTCTGAGCGCTAAGAGGCCTATATTGGGAAAAAGAATGTCTACAAATAAAAACTACACAGAATAATTGTGTGAAACTTCTTTCTGTTCTGTTTGTTCAACTAAAAGAGTTGAACCTTAGTTTTGATTGAGCCGTTCTGAAACACTCTTTCTGTAGAAAATGCAAGTGGATATTCGGAGCGCTAAGAGGATAATAGTGGAAAAAGGAATGTCTCCAAATATAAACTACACAGAATCATTCGGTGAAACTTCTTTCTGATCTGTGCATTCAGCTAACAGTGTTAAACCATACTTTTGATTGAGCAGATCTGAACACTCTTTCTGTAGAAAATGCAACTGGACATTTGGAGCACTAAGAGAGTAGTAGTGGAAATAGGAATATATTCAAATATAAACTACACAGAAGCATTCTGTGAAACTTCTTTCTGATCTGAGCATTCAGCTAACAGAGTTAAACCATACTTTTGATTGAGCAGTTTTGAAACACTCTGTCTGTAGAAAATGCAACTGGACATTCGTAGCGCTAAGTGGGTAATAGAGGAAAAAAGAATATGTTCAAATATAATCTACACAGAAGCATTGTATGAAACTTCTTTCTGTTCTGTGCATTCAACTAACAGAGTTGAACCTTACTTTTGATTGAGCCTTTCTGAAACACTCTTTCTGTAGAAACTGCAATTGGACATTCTGAGCGCTAAGAGGCCTATATTGGGAAAAATAATATCTCCAAATAAAAACTACACAGAAGCATTGTGTGAAACTTATTTCTGATATGTTCATTAAGCTAACAGAGTTAAACCATACTTTTGATTGCGCAGTTCTGAACACTCTTTCTGTAGAAAATGCAACTGGACATTTGGAGCGCTAAGAGAGTAGTAGTGGAAAAAGGAATATATTCAAATATAAACTACACAGAAGCATTCTGTGAAACTTCTTTCTGATCTGAGCATTCAGCTAACAGAGTTAAACCATACTTTTGATTGAGCAGTTTTGAAACACTCTGTCTGTAGAAAATGCAACTGGACATTCGTAGCGCTAAGTGGGTAATAGTGGAAAAAAGAATATGTTCAAATATAAACTACACAGAAGCATTGTATGAAACTTCTTTCTGTTCTGTGCATTCAACTAACAGAGTTGAACCTTACTTTTGATTGAGCCTGTCTGATACACTCTTTCTGTAGAAACTGCAATTGGACATTCTGAGCCCTAAGAGGCCTATATTGGAAAAAATAATAGCTTCAAATAAAAACTACACAGAAGCATTGTGTGAAACTTATTTCTGATATGTTCATTAAGCTAACAGAGTTAAACCATACTTTTGATTGCGCAGTTCTGAACACTCTTTCTGTAGAAAATGCAAGTGGACATTCGGAGCGCTAAGAGGGTAATAGTGGAAAAAGGAATATATTCAAATATAAACTACACAGTAGCATTCTGTGAAAATTCTTTCTGTTCTGTGCATTCAACTAACAGAGTTGAACCTTACTTTTGATTGAGCCGTTCTGAAACACTCTTTCTGTAGAAACTGCAATTGGACATGCTAAGCGCTAAGAGGCCTACTTTGGGAAAAAGAATATCTTCAAATAAAAACTACACAGATGCATTCTGTGAAACTTATTTCTGATCTGTAAATTCAGTTAACAGAGATAAAACATATTTTTGATTGAGCAGTTATGAAACACTCTTTTTGTAGAAAATGCAAGTGGAGATTCGGAGCGCTAAGAGGATAATAGTGGAAAAAGGACTGTCTTCAAATATAAACTCCACAGAATCATTCGGTGAAACTTCTTTCTGATCTGTGCATTCAGCTAACAGAGTTAAACCATACTTTTGATTGAGCAGATCTGAACACTCTTTCTGTAGAAAATGCAACTGGACATTTGGAGCGCTAAGAGCGTAGTAGTGGAAAAAGGAATATATTCAAATATAAACTACACAGAAACATTCTGTGAAACTTCTTTCTGATCTGAGCATTCAGCTAACAGAGTTAAACCATACTTTTGATTGAGCAGTTTTGAAACACTCTGTCTGTAGAAAATGCAACTGGACATTCGTAGCGCTAAGTGGGTAATAGTGGAAAAAAGAATATGTTCAAATATAAACTACACAGAAGCATTGTATGAAACTTCTTTCTGTTCTGTGCATTCAACTAACAGCGTTGAACCTTACTTTTGATTGAGCCGTTCTGAAACACTCTTTCTGTAGAAATTGCAATTGGACATTCTGAGCGCTAAGAGGCCAATATTGGGAAAAAGAATGTCTACAAATAAAAACTACACAGAAGAATTGTGTGAAACATCTTTCTGTTCTGTTTGTTCAACTAAAAGAGTTGAACCTTAGTTTTGATTGAGCCGTTCTGAAACACTCTTTCTGTAGAAAATGCAAGTGGAGATTCGGAGCGCTAAGAGGGTAATAGTGGAAAAAGGAATGTCTCCAAATATAAACTACACAGAATCATTCTGTGAAACTTCTTTCTGATCTGTGCATTCAGCTAACAGAGTTAAACCATACTTTTGATTGAGCAGATCTGAACACTCTTTCTGTACAAAATGCAACTGGACATTTGGAGCGCTAAGAGAGTAGTAGTGGAAAAAGGAATATATTCAAATATAAACTACACAGAAGCATTCTGTGAAACTTCTTTCTGATCTGAGCATTCAGCTAACAGAGTTAAACCATACTTTTGATTGAGCAGTTTTGAAACACTCTGTCTGTAGAAAATGCAACTGGACATTCGTAGCGCTAAGTGGGTAATAGAGGAAAAAAGAATATGTTCAAATATAATCTACACAGAAGCATTGTATGAAACTTCTTTCTGTTCTGTGCATTCAACTAACAGAGTTGAACCTTACTTTTGATTGAGCCTTTCTGAAACACTCTTTCTGTAGAAACTGCAATTGGACATTCTGAGCGCTAAGAGGCCTATATTGGGAAAAATAATATCTCCAAATAAAAACTACACAGAAGCATTGTGTGAAACTTATTTCTGATATGTTCATTAAGCTAACAGAGTTAAACCATACTTTTGATTGCGCAGTTCTGAACACTCTTTCTGTAGAAAATGCAACTGGACATTTGGAGCGCTAAGAGAGTAGTAGTGGAAAAAGGAATATATTCAAATATAAACTACACAGAAGCATTCTGTGAAACTTCTTTCTGATCTGAGCATTCAGCTAACAGAGTTAAACCATACTTTTGATTGAGCAGTTTTGAAACACTCTGTCTGTAGAAAATGCAACTGGACATTCGTAGCGCTAAGTGGGTAATAGTGGAAAAAAGAATATGTTCAAATATAAACTACACAGAAGCATTGTATGAAACTTCTTTCTGTTCTGTGCATTCAACTAACAGAGTTGAACCTTACTTTTGATTGAGCCTGTCTGATACACTCTTTCTGTAGAAACTGCAATTGGACATTCTGAGCCCTAAGAGGCCTATATTGGAAAAAATAATAGCTTCAAATAAAAACTACACAGAAGCATTGTGTGAAACTTATTTCTGATATGTTCATTAAGCTAACAGAGTTAAACCATACTTTTGATTGCGCAGTTCTGAACACTCTTTCTGTAGAAAATGCAAGTGGACATTCGGAGCGCTAAGAGGGTAATAGTGGAAAAAGGAATATATTCAAATATAAACTACACAGTAGCATTCTGTGAAAATCCTTTCTGTTCTGTGCATTCAACTAACAGAGTTGAACCTTACTTTTGATTGAGCCGTTCTGAAACACTCTTTCTGTAGAAACTGCAATTGGACATGCTAAGCGCTAAGAGGCCTACTTTGGGAAAAAGAATATCTTCAAATAAAAACTACACAGATGCATTCTGTGAAACTTATTTCTGATCTGTAAATTCAGTTAACAGAGATAAAACATATTTTTGATTGAGCAGTTATGAAACACTCTTTTTGTAGAAAATGCAAGTGGAGATTCGGAGCGCTAAGAGGATAATAGTGGAAAAAGGACTGTCTTCAAATATAAACTCCACAGAATCATTCGGTGAAACTTCTTTCTGATCTGTGCATTCAGCTAACAGAGTTAAACCATACTTTTGATTGAACAGATCTGAACACTCTTTCTGTAGAAAATGCAACTGGACATTTGGAGCGCTAAGAGCGTAGTAGTGGAAAAAGGAATATATTCAAATATAAACTACACAGAAACATTCTGTGAAACTTCTTTCTGATCTGAGCATTCAGCTAACAGAGTTAAACCATACTTTTGATTGAGCAGTTTTGAAACACTCTGTCTGTAGAAAATGCAACTGGACATTCGTAGCGCTAAGTGGGTAATAGTGGAAAAAAGAATATGTTCAAATATAAACTACACAGAAGCATTGTATGAAACTTCTTTCTGTTCTGTGCATTCAACTAACAGCGTTGAACCTTACTTTTGATTGAGCCGTTCTGAAACACTCTTTCTGTAGAAATTGCAATTGGACATTCTGAGCGCTAAGAGGCCAATATTGGGAAAAAGAATGTCTACAAATAAAAACTACACAGAAGAATTGTGTGAAACATCTTTCTGTTCTGTTTGTTCAACTAAAAGAGTTGAACCTTAGTTTTGATTGAGCCGTTCTGAAACACTCTTTCTGTAGAAAATGCAAGTGGAGATTCGGAGCGCTAAGAGGGTAATAGTGGAAAAAGGAATGTCTCCAAATATAAACTACACAGAATCATTCTGTGAAACTTCTTTCTGATCTGTGCATTCAGCTAACAGAGTTAAACCATACTTTTGATTGAGCAGATCTGAACACTCTTTCTGTACAAAATGCAACTGGACATTTGGAGCGCTAAGAGAGTAGTAGTGGAAAAAGGAATATATTCAAATATAAACTACACAGAAGCATTCTGTGAAACTTCTTTCTGATCTGAGCATTCAGCTAACAGAGTTAAACCATACTTTTGATTGAGCAGTTTTGAAACACTCTGTCTGTAGAAAATGCAACTGGACATTCGTAGCGCTAAGTGGGTAATAGTGGAAAAAAGAATATGTTCAAATATAAACTACACAGAAGCATTGTATGAAACATCTTTCTGTTCTGTGCATTCAACTAACAGAGTTGAACCTTATTTTGATTGAGCCGTTCTGAAACACTCTTTCTGTAGAAACTGCAATTGGACATTCTGAGCGCTAAGAGGCCAATATTGGGAAAAAGAATGTCTACAAATAAAAATTACACAGAAGAATTGTGTGAAACATCTTTCTGTTCTGTTTGTTCAACTAAAAGAGTTGAACCTTAGTTTTGATTAAGCCGTTCTGAAACACTCTTTCTGTAGAAAATGCAAGTGGAGATTCGGAGCACTAAGAGGGTAATAGTGGAAAAAGGAATGTCTCCAAATATAAACTACACAGAATCATTCTGTGAAACTTCTTTCTGATCTGTGCATTCAGCTAACAGAGTTAAACCATACTTTTGATTGAGCAGATCTGAACACTCTTTCTGTAGAAAATGCAACTGGACATTTGGAGCGCTAAGAGAGTAGTGGTGGAAAAAGGAATATATTCAAATATAAACTACACAGAAGCATTCTGTGAAACTTCTTTCTGATCTGAGCATTCAGCTAACAGAGTTAAACCTTACTTTTGATTGAGCAGTTTTGAAACACTCTGTCTGTAGAAAATGCAACTGGACATTCGTAGCGCTAAGTGGGTAATAGTGGAAAAAAGAATATGTTCAAATATAAACTACACAGAAGCATTGTATGAAACTTCTTTCTGTTCTGTGCATTCAACTAACAGAGTTGAACCTTACTTTTGATTGAGCCGTTCTGAAACACTCTTTCTGTAGAAACGGCAATTGGACATTCTGAGCGCTAAGAGGCCTATATTGGGAAAAAGAATGTCTACAAATAAAAACTACACAGAAGAATTGTGTGAAACTTCTTTCTGTTCTGTTTGTTCAACTAAAAGAGTTGAACCTTAGTTTTGATTGAGACGTTCTGAAACACTGTTTCTGTAGAAAATGCAAGTGGAGATTCGGAGCGCTAAGAGGGTAATAGTGGAAAAAGGAATGTCTCCAAATATAAAGTACACAGAATCATTCTGTGAAACTTCTTTCTGATCTGTGCATTCAGATAACAGAGTTAAACCATACTTTTGATTGAGCAGATCTGAACACTCTTTCTGTAGAAAATGCAACTGGACATTTGGAGCACTAAGAGAGTAGTAGTGGAAAAAGGAATATATACAAATATAAACTACACAGAAGCATTCTGTGAAACTTCTTTCTGATCTGAGCATTCAGCTAACAGAGTTAAACCATACTTTTGATTGAGCAGTTTTGAAACACTCTGTCTGTAGAAAATGCAACTGGACATTCGTAGCGCTAAGTGGGTAATAGTGGAAAAAAGAATATGTTCAAATATAAACTACACAGAAGCATTGTATGAAACTTCTTTCTGTTCTGTGCATTCAAATAACAGAGTTGAACCTTACTTTTGATTGGGCCTGTCTGATACACTCTTTCTGTAGAAACTGCAATTGGACATTCTGAGCCCTAAGAGGCCTATATTGGAAAAAATAATAGCTTCAAATAAAAACTACACAGAAGCATTGTGTGAAACTTATTTCTGATATGTTCATTAAGCTAACAGAGTTAAACCATACTTTTGATTGCGCAGTTCTGAACACTCTTTCTGTAGAAAATGCAAGTGGACATTCGGAGCGCTAAGAGGGTAATAGTGGAAAAAGGAATATATTCAAATATAAACTACACAGTAGCATTCTGTGAAAATTCTTTCTGTTCTGTGCATTCAACTAACAGAGTTGAACCTTACTTTTGATTGAGCCGTTCTGAAACACTCTTTCTGTAGAAACTGCAATTGGACATGCTAAGCGCTAAGAGGCCTACTTTGGGAAAAAGAATATCTTCAAATAAAAACTACACAGATGCATTCTGTGAAACTTATTTCTGATCTGTAAATTCAGTTAACAGAGATAAAACATATTTTTGATTGAGCAGTTATGAAACACTCTTTTTGTAGAAAATGCAAGTGGAGATTCGGAGCGCTAAGAGGATAATAGTGGAAAAAGGACTGTCTTCAAATATAAACTCCACAGAATCATTCGGTGAAACTTCTTTCTGATCTGTGCATTCAGCTAACAGAGTTAAACCATACTTTTGATTGAGCAGATCTGAACACTCTTTCTGTAGAAAATGCAACTGGACATTTGGAGCGCTAAGAGCGTAGTAGTGGAAAAAGGAATATATTCAAATATAAACTACACAGAAACATTCTGTGAAACTTCTTTCTGATCTGAGCATTCAGCTAACAGAGTTAAACCATACTTTTGATTGAGCAGTTTTGAAACACTCTGTCTGTAGAAAATGCAACTGGACATTCGTAGCGCTAAGTGGGTAATAGTGGAAAAAAGAATATGTTCAAATATAAACTACACAGAAGCATTGTATGAAACTTCTTTCTGTTCTGTGCATTCAACTAACAGCGTTGAACCTTACTTTTGATTGAGCCGTTCTGAAACACTCTTTCTGTAGAAATTGCAATTGGACATTCTGAGCGCTAAGAGGCCAATATTGGGAAAAAGAATGTCTACAAATAAAAACTACACAGAAGAATTGTGTGAAACATCTTTCTGTTCTGTTTGTTCAACTAAAAGAGTTGAACCTTAGTTTTGATTGAGCCGTTCTGAAACACTCTTTCTGTAGAAAATGCAAGTGGAGATTCGGAGCGCTAAGAGGGTAATAGTGGAAAAAGGAATGTCTCCAAATATAAACTACACAGAATCATTCTGTGAAACTTCTTTCTGATCTGTGCATTCAGCTAACAGAGTTAAACCATACTTTTGATTGAGCAGATCTGAACACTCTTTCTGTACAAAATGCAACTGGACATTTGGAGCGCTAAGAGAGTAGTAGTGGAAAAAGGAATATATTCAAATATAAACTACACAGAAGCATTCTGTGAAACTTCTTTCTGATCTGAGCATTCAGCTAACAGAGTTAAACCATACTTTTGATTGAGCAGTTTTGAAACACTCTGTCTGTAGAAAATGCAACTGGACATTCGTAGCGCTAAGTGGGTAATAGTGGAAAAAAGAATATGTTCAAATATAAACTACACAGAAGCATTGTATGAAACATCTTTCTGTTCTGTGCATTCAACTAACAGAGTTGAACCTTATTTTGATTGAGCCGTTCTGAAACACTCTTTCTGTAGAAACTGCAATTGGACATTCTGAGCGCTAAGAGGCCAATATTGGGAAAAAGAATGTCTACAAATAAAAATTACACAGAAGAATTGTGTGAAACATCTTTCTGTTCTGTTTGTTCAACTAAAAGAGTTGAACCTTAGTTTTGATTGAGCCGTTCTGAAACACTCTTTCTGTAGAAAATGCAAGTGGAGATTCGGAGCACTAAGAGGGTAATAGTGGAAAAAGGAATGTCTCCAAATATAAACTACACAGAATCATTCTGTGAAACTTCTTTCTGATCTGTGCATTCAGCTAACAGAGTTAAACCATACTTTTGATTGAGCAGATCTGAACACTCTTTCTGTAGAAAATGCAACTGGACATTTGGAGCGCTAAGAGAGTAGTGGTGGAAAAAGGAATATATTCAAATATAAACTACACAGAAGCATTCTGTGAAACTTCTTTCTGATCTGAGCATTCAGCTAACAGAGTTAAACCTTACTTTTGATTGAGCAGTTTTGAAACACTCTGTCTGTAGAAAATGCAACTGGACATTCGTAGCGCTAAGTGGGTAATAGTGGAAAAAAGAATATGTTCAAATATAAACTACACAGAAGCATTGTATGAAACTTCTTTCTGTTCTGTGCATTCAACTAACAGAGTTGAACCTTACTTTTGATTGAGCCGTTCTGAAACACTCTTTCTGTAGAAACTGCAATTGGACATTCTGAGCGCTAAGAGGCCTATATTGGGAAAAAGAATGTCTACAAATAAAAACTACACAGAATAATTGTGTGAAACTTCTTTCTGTTCTGTTTGTTCAACTAAAAGAGTTGAACCTTAGTTTTGATTGAGCCGTTCTGAAACACTCTTTCTGTAGAAAATGCAAGTGGATATTCGGAGCGCTAAGAGGATAATAGTGGAAAAAGGAATGTCTCCAAATATAAACTACACAGAATCATTCGGTGAAACTTCTTTCTGATCTGTGCATTCAGCTAACAGTGTTAAACCATACTTTTGATTGAGCAGATCTGAACACTCTTTCTGTAGAAAATGCAACTGGACATTTGGAGCACTAAGAGAGTAGTAGTGGAAATAGGAATATATTCAAATATAAACTACACAGAAGCATTCTGTGAAACTTCTTTCTGATCTGAGCATTCAGCTAACAGAGTTAAACCATACTTTTGATTGAGCAGTTTTGAAACACTCTGTCTGTAGAAAATGCAACTGGACATTCGTAGCGCTAAGTGGGTAATAGAGGAAAAAAGAATATGTTCAAATATAATCTACACAGAAGCATTGTATGAAACTTCTTTCTGTTCTGTGCATTCAACTAACAGAGTTGAACCTTACTTTTGATTGAGCCTTTCTGAAACACTCTTTCTGTAGAAACTGCAATTGGACATTCTGAGCGCTAAGAGGCCTATATTGGGAAAAATAATATCTCCAAATAAAAACTACACAGAAGCATTGTGTGAAACTTATTTCTGATATGTTCATTAAGCTAACAGAGTTAAACCATACTTTTGATTGCGCAGTTCTGAACACTCTTTCTGTAGAAAATGCAACTGGACATTTGGAGCGCTAAGAGAGTAGTAGTGGAAAAAGGAATATATTCAAATATAAACTACACAGAAGCATTCTGTGAAACTTCTTTCTGATCTGAGCATTCAGCTAACAGAGTTAAACCATACTTTTGATTGAGCAGTTTTGAAACACTCTGTCTGTAGAAAATGCAACTGGACATTCGTAGCGCTAAGTGGGTAATAGTGGAAAAAAGAATATGTTCAAATATAAACTACACAGAAGAATTGTATGAAACTTCTTTCTGTTCTGTGCATTCAACTAACAGAGTTGAACCTTACTTTTGATTGAGCCGTTCTGAAACACTCTTTCTGTAGAAACTGCAATTGGACATTCTGAGCGTTAAGAGGCCTATATTGGGAAATATAATATCTTCAAATAAAAACTACACAGAAGCATTGTGTGAAACTTATTTCTGATATGTTCATTAAGCTAACAGAGTTAAACCATACTTTTGATTGCGCAGTTCTGAACACTCTTTCTGTAGAAAATGCAAGTGGACATTCGGAGCGCTAAGAGGGTAATACTGGAAAAAGGAATATATTCAAATATAAACTACACAGTAGCATTCTGTGAAAATTCTTTCTGTTCTGTGCATTCAACTAACAGAGTTGAACCTTACTTTTGATTGAGCCGGTCTGAAACACTCTTTCTGTAGAAACTGCAATTGGACATGCTAAGCGCTAAGAGGCCTACATTGGGAAAAAGAATATCTTCAAATAAAAACTACACAGATGCATTCTGTGAAACTTATTTCTGATCTGTAAATTCAGTTAACAGAGATAAAACATATTTTTGATTGAGCAGTTATGAAACACTCTTTTTGTAGAAAATGCAAGTGGAGATTCGGAGCGCTAAGAGGGTAATAGTGGAAAAAGGAATGTCTTCAAATATAAACTACACAGAATCATTCTGTGAAACTTCTTTCTGATGTGTGCATTCAGCTAACAGAGTTAAACCACACTTTTGATTGAGCAGATCTGAACACTCTTTCTGTAGAAAATGCAACTGGACATTTGGAGCGCTAAGAGCGTAGTAGTGGAAAAAGGAATATATTCAAATATAAACTACACAGAAGCATTCTGTGAAACTTCTTTCTGATCTGAGCATTCAGCTAACAGAGTTAAAGCATACTTTTGATTGAGCAGTTTTGAAACACTCTGTCTGTAGAAAATGCAACTGGACATTCGTAGCGCTATGTGGGTAATAGTGGAAAAAAGAATATGTTCAAATATAAACTACACAGAAGCATTGTATGAAACTTCTTTCTGTTCTGTGCATTCAACTAACAGAGTTGAACCTTACTTTTGATTGAGCCGTTCTGAAACACTCTTTCTGTAGAAACTGCAATTGGACATTCTGAGCGCTAAGAGGCCTATAATGGGAAAAAGAATGTCTACAAATAAAAACTACACAGAAGAATTGTGTGAAACTTCTTTCTGTTCTGTTTGTTCAACTAATAGAGTTGAACCTTAGTTTTGATTGAGCCGTTCTGAAACACTCTTTCTGTAGAAAATGCAAGTGGAGATTCGGAGCGCTAAGAGGGTAATAGTGGAAAAAGGAATGTCTCCAAATATAAACTACACAGAATCATTCTGTGAACCTTCTTTCTGATCTGTGCATTCAGCTAACAGAGTTAAACCATACTTTTGATTGAGCCGATCTGAACACTCTTTCTGTAGAAAATGCAACTGGACATTTGGAGCGCTAAGAGATTAGTAGTGGAAAAAGGAATATATTCAAATATAAACTACACAGAAGCATTCTGTGAAACTTCTTTCTGATCTGAGCATTCAGCTAACAGAGTTAAACCATACTTTTGATTGAGCAGTTTTGAAACACTCTGTCTGTAGAAAATGCAACTGGACATTCGTAGCGCTAAGTGGGTAATAGTGGAAAAAAGAATATGTTCAAATATAAACTACACAGAAGCATTGTATGAAACTTCTTTCTGTTCTGTGCATTCAACTAACAGAGTTGAACCTTACTTTGGATTGAGCCTCTCTGAAACACTCTTTCTGTAGAAACTGCAATTGGACATTCTGAGCGCTAAGAGGCCTCTATTGGGAAAAATAATATCTTCAAATAATAACTACACAGAAGCATTGTGTGAAACTTATTTCTGATATGTTCATTAAGCTAACAGAGTTAAACCATACTTTTGATTGCACAGTTCTGAACACTCTTTCTGTAGAAAATGCAAGTGGACATTCGGAGCGCTAAGAGGGTAATAGTGGAAAAAGGAATATATTCAAATATAAACTACACAGTAGCATTCTGTGAAAATTCATTCTGTTCTGTGCATTCAACTAACAGAGTTGAACCTTACTTTTGATTGAGCCGTTCTGAAACACTCTTTCTGTAGAAACTGCAATTGGACATGCTAAGCGCTAAGAGGCCTACATTGGGAAAAAGAATATCTTCAAATAAAAACTACACAGATGCATTCTGTGAAACTTATTTCTGATCTGTAAATTCAGTTAACAGAGATAAAACATATTTTTGATTGAGCAGTTATGAAACACTCTTTTTGTAGAAAATGCAAGTGGAGATTCGGAGCACTAAGAGGGTAATAGTGGAAAAAGGAATGTCTTCAAATATAAACTCCACAGAATCATTCGGTGAAACTTCTTTCTGATCTGTGCATTCAGCTAACAGAGTTAAACCATACTTTTGATTGAGCAGATCTGAACACTATTTCTGTAGAAAATGCAACTGGACATTTGGAGCGCTAAGAGCGTAGTAGTGGAAAAAGGAATATATTCAAATATAAACTACACAGAAGCATTCTGTGAAACTTCTTTCTGATCTGAGCATTCAGCTAACAGAGTTAAACCATACTTTTGATTGAGCAGTTTTGAAACACTCTGTCTGTAGAAAATGCAACTGGACATTCGTAGCGCTAAGTGGGTAATAGTGGAAAAAAGAATATGTTCAAATATAAACTACACAGAAGCATTGTATGAAACTATATTCTGTTCTGTGCATTCAACTAACAGAGTTGAACCTTACTTTTGATTGAGCCGTTCTGAAACACTCTTTCTGTAGAAACTGCAATTGGACATTCTGAGCGCTAAGAGGCCTATATTGGGAAAAAGAATGTCTACAAATAAAAACTACACAGAAGAATTGTGTGAAACTTCTTTCTGTTCTGTTTGTTCAACTAAAAGAGTTGAACCTTAGTTTTGATTGAGCCGTTCTGAAACACTCTTTCTGTAGAAAATGCAAGTGGAGATTCGGAGCGCTAAGAGGGTAATAGTGGAAAAAGGAATGTCTCCAAATATAAAGTACACAGAATCATTCTGTGAAACTTCTTTCTGATCTGTGCATTCAGCTAACAGAGTTAAACCATACTTTTGATTGAGCAGATCTGAACACTCTTTCTGTAGAAAATGCAACTGGACATTTGGAGCGCTAAGAGAGTAGTAGTGGAAAAAGGAATATATACAAATATAAAAGACACAGAAGCATTCTGTGAAACTTCTTTCTGATCTGAGCATTCAGCTAACAGAGTTAAACCATACTTTTGATTGAGCAGTTTTGAAACACTCTGTCTGTAGAAAATGCAACTGGACATTCGTAGCGCTAAGTGGGTAATAGTGGAAAAAAGAATATGTTCAAATATAAACTACACAGAAGCATTGTATGAAACTTCTTTCTGTTCTGTGCATTCAACTAACAGAGTTGAACCTTACTTTTGATTGAGCCTGTCTGAAACACTCTTTCTGTAGAAACTGCAATTGGACATTCTGAGCCCTAAGAGGCCTATATTGGGAAAAATAATATCTTCAAATAAAAACTACACAGAAGCATTGTGTGAAACTTATTTCTGATATGTTCATTAAGCTAACAGAGTTAAACCATACTTTTGATTGCGCAGTTCTGAACACTCTTTCTGTAGAAAATGCAAGTGGACATTCGGAGCGCTAAGAGGGTAATAGTGGAAAAAGGAATATATTCAAATATAAACTACACAGTAGCATTCTGTGAAAATTCTTTCTGTTCTGTGCATTCAACTAACAGAGTTGAACCTTACTTTTGATTGAGCCTTTCTGAAACACTCTTTCTGTAGAAACTGCAATTGGACATGCTAAGCGCTAAGAGGCCTACATTGGGAAAAAGAATATCTTCAAATAAAAACTACACAGATGCATTCTGTGAAACTTATTTCTGATCTGTAAATTCAGTTAACAGAGATAAAACATATTTTTGATTGAGCAGTTATGAAACACTCTTTTTGTAGAAAATGCAAGTGGAGACTCGGAGCGCTAAGAGGATAATAGTGGAAAAAGGACTGTCTTCAAATATAAACTCCACAGAATCATTCGGTGAAACTTCTTTCTGATCTGTGCATTCAGCTAACAGAGTTAAACCATACTTTTGATTGAGCAGATCTGAACACTCTTTCTGTAGAAAATGCAACTGGACATTTGGAGCGCTAAGAGAGTAGTAGTGGAAAAAGGAATATATTCAAAAATAAACTACACAGAAGCATTCTGTGAAACTTCTTTCTGATCTGAGCATTCAGCTAACAGAGTTAAACCATACTTTTGATTGAGCAGTTTTGAAACACTCTGTCTGTAGAAAATGCAACTGGACATTCGTAGCGCTAAGTGGGTAATAGTGGAAAAAAGAATATGTTCAAATATAAACTACACAGAAGCATTGTATGAAACTTCTTTCTGTTCTGTGCATTCAACTAACAGAGTTGAACCTTACTTTTGATTGAGCCGTTCTGAAACACTCTTTCTGTAGAAACTGCAATTGGACATTCTGAGCGCTAAGAGGCCAATATTGGGAAAAAGAATGTCTACAAAAAAAAACTACAAAGAAGAATTGTGTGAAACACCTTTCTGTTCTGTTTGTTCAACTAAAAGAGTTGAACCTTAGTTTTGATTGAGCCGTTCTGAAACACTCTTTCTGTAGAAAATGCAAGTGGAGATTCGGAGCGCTAAGAGGGTAATAGTGGAAAAAGGAATGTCTCCAAATATAAACTACACAGAATCATTCTGTGAAACTTCTTTCTGATCTGTGCATTCAGCTAACAGAGTTAAACCATACTTTTGATTGAGCAGATCTGAACACTCTTTCTGTAGAAAATGCAACTGGACATTTAGAGCGCTAAGAGAATAGTGGTGGAAAAAGGAATATATTCAAATATAAACTACACAGAAGCATTCTGTGAAACTTCTTTCTGATCTGAGCATTCAGCTAACAGAGTTAAACCTTACTTTTGATTGAGCAGTTTTGAAACACTCTGTCTGTAGAAAATGCAACTGGACATTCGTAGCGCTAAGTGGGTAATAGTGGAAAAAAGAATATGTTCAAATATAAACTACACAGAAGCATTGTATGAAACTTCTTTCTGTTCTGTGCATTCAACTAACAGAGTTGAACCTTACTTTTGATTGAGCCGTTCTGAAACACTCTTTCTGTAGAAACTGCAATTGGACATTCTGAGCGCTAAGAGGCCTATATTGGGAAAAAGAATGTCTACAAATAAAAACTACACAGAATAATTGTGTGAAACTTCTTTCTGTTCTGTTTGTTCAACTAAAAGAGTTGAACCTTAGTTTTGATTGAGCCGTTCTGAAACACTCTTTCTGTAGAAAATGCAAGTGGAGATTCGGAGCGCTAAGAGGGTAATAGTGGAAAAAGGAATGTCTCCAAATATAAACTACACAGAATCATTCTGTGAAACTTCTTTCTGATCTGTGCATTCAGCTAACAGAGTTAAACCACACTTTTGATTGAGCAGATCTGAACACTCTTTCTGTAGAAAATGCAACTGGACATTTGTAGCGCTAAGAGAGTAGTAGTGGAAAAAGGAATATATTCAAATATAAACTACACAGAAGCATTCTGTGAAACTTCTTTCTGATCTGAGCATTCAGCTAACAGAGTTAAACCATACTTTTGATTGAGCAGTTTTGAAACACTCTGTCTGTAGAAAATGCAACTGGACATTCGTAGCGCTAAGTGGGTAATAGTGGAAAAAAGAATATGTTCAAATATAAACTACACAGAAGCATTGTATGAAACTTCTTTCTGTTCTGTGCATTCAACTCACAGAGTTGAACCTTACTTTTGATTGAGCCGTTCTGAAACACTCTTTCTGTAGAAACTGCAATTGGACATTCTGAGCGCTAAGAGGCCAATATTGGGAAAAAGAATGTCTACAAATAAAAACTACAAAGAAGAATTGTGTGAAACATCTTTCTGTTCTGTTTGTTCAACTAAAAGAGTTGAACCTTAGTTTTGATTGAGCCGTTCTGAAACACTCTTTCTGTAGAAAATGCAAGTGGAGATTCGGAGCGCTAAGAGGGTAATAGTGGAAAAAGGAATGTCTCCAAATATAAACTACACAGAATCATTCTGTGAAACTTCTTTCTGATCTGTGCATTCAGCTAACAGAGTTAAACCATACTTTTGATTGAGCAGATCTGAACACTCTTTCTGTAGAAAATGCAACTGGACATTTGGAGCGCTAAGAGAGTAGTAGTGGAAAAAGGAATATATTCAAATATAAACTACACAGAAGCATTCTGTGAAACTTCTTTCTGATCTGAGCATTCAGCTAACAGAGTTAAACCATACATTTGATTGAGCAGTTTTGAAACACTCTGTCTGTAGAAAATGCAACTGGACATTCGTAGCGCTAAGTGGGTAATAGTGGAAAAAAGAATATGTTCAAATATAAACTACACAGAAGCATTGTATGAAACATCTTTCTGTTCTGTGCATTCAACTAACAGAGTTGAAACTTATTTTGATTGAGCCGTTCTGAAACACTCTTTCTGTAGAAACTGCAATTGGACATTCTGAGCGCTAAGAGGCCAATATTGGGAAAAAGAATGTCTACAAATAAAAACTACTCAGAAGAATTGTGTGAAACATCTTTCTGTTCTGTTTGTTCAACTAAAAGAGTTGAACCTTAGTTTTGATTGAGCCGTTCTGAAACACTCTTTCTGTAGAAAATGCAAGTGGAGATTCGGAGCGCTAAGAGGGTAATAGTGGAAAAAGGAATGTCTCCAAATATAAACTACACAGAATCATTCTGTGAAACTTCTTTCTGATCTGTGCATTCAGCTAACAGAGTTAAACCATACTTTTGATTGAGCAGATCTGAACACTCTTTCTGTAGAAAATGCAACTGGACATTTGGAGCGCTAAGAGAGTAGTGGTGGAAAAAGGAATATATTCAAATATAAACTACACAGAAGCATTCTGTGAAACTTCTTTCTGATCAGAGCATTCAGCTAACAGAGTTAAACCATACTTTTGATTGAGCAGTTTTGAAACACTCTGTCTGTAGAAAATGCAACTGGACATTCGTAGCGCTAAGTGGGTAATAGTGGAAAAAAGAATATGTTCAAATATAAACTACACAGAAGCATTGTATGAAACTTCTTTCTGTTCTGTGCATTCAACTAACAGAGTTGAACCTTACTTTTGATTGAGCCGTTCTGAAACACTCTTTCTGTAGAAACTGCAATTGGACATTCTGAGCGCTAAGAGGCCTATATTGGGAAAAAGAATGTCTACAAATAAAAACTACACAGAATAATTGTGTGAAACTTCTTTCTGTTCTGTTTGTTCAACTAAAAGAGTTGAACCTTAGTTTTGATTGAGCCGTTCTGAAACACTCTTTCTGTAGAAAATGCAAGTGGATATTCGGAGCGCTAAGAGGATAATAGTGGAAAAAGGAATGTCTCCAAATATAAACTACACAGAATCATTCGGTGAAACTTCTTTCTGATCTGTGCATTCAGCTAACAGTGTTAAACCATACTTTTGATTGAGCAGATCTGAACACTCTTTCTGTAGAAAATGCAACTGGACATTTGGAGCGCTAAGAGAGTAGTAGTGGAAATAGGAATATATTCAAATATAAACTACACAGAAGCATTCTGTGAAACTTCTTTCTGATCTGAGCATTCAGCTAACAGAGTTAAACCATACTTTTGATTGAGCAGTTTTGAAACACTCTGTCTGTAGAAAATGCAACTGGACATTCGTAGCGCTAAGTGGGTAATAGAGGAAAAAAGAATATGTTCAAATATAAACTACACAGAAGCATTGTATGAAACTTCTTTCTGTTCTGTGCATTCAACTAACAGACTTGAACCTTACTTTTGATTGAGCCTTTCTGAAACACTCTTTCTGTAGAAACTGCAATTGGACATTCTGAGCGCTAAGAGGCCTATATTGGGAAAAATAATATCTCCAAATAAAAACTACACAGAAGCATTGTGTGAAACTTATTTCTGATATGTTCATTAAGCTAACAGAGTTAAACCATACTTTTGATTGCGCAGTTCTGAACACTCTTTCTGTAGAAAATGCAACTGGACATTTGGAGCGCTAAGAGATTAGTAGTGGAAAAAGGAATATATTCAAATATAAACTACACAGAAGCATTCTGTGAAACTTCTTTCTGATCTGAGCATTCAGCTAACAGAGTTAAACCATACTTTTGATTGAGCAGTTTTGAAACACTCTCTCTGTAGAAAATGCAACTGGACATTCGTAGCGCTAAGTGGGTAATAGTGGAAAAAAGAATATGTTCAAATATAAACTACACAGAAGCATTGTATGAAACTTCTTTCTGTTCTGTGCATTCAACTAACAGAGTTGAACCTTACTTTTGATTGAGCCGTTCTGAAACACTCTTTCTGTAGAAACTGCAATTGGACATTCTGAGCGTTAAGAGGCCTATATTGGGAAATATAATATCTTCAAATAAAAACTACACAGAAGCATTGTGTGAAACTTATTTCTGATATGTTCATTAAGCTAACAGAGTTAAACCATACTTTTGATTGCGCAGTTCTGAACACTCTTTCTGTAGAAAATGCAAGTGGACATTCGGAGCGCTAAGAGGTTAATAGTGGAAAAAGGAATATATACAAATATAAACTACACAGTAGCATTCTGTGAAAATTCTTTCTGTTCTGTGCATTCAACTAACAGAGTTGAACCTTACTTTTGATTGAGCCGTTCTGAAACACTCTTTCTGTAGAAACTGCAATTGGACATGCTAAGCGCTAAGAGGCCTACATTGGGAAAAAGAATATCTTCAAATAAAAACTACACAGATGCATTCTGTGAAACTTATTTCTGATCTGTAAATTCAGTTAACAGAGATAAAACATATTTTTGATTGAGCAGTTATGAAACACTCTTTTTGTAGAAAATGCAAGTGGAGATTCGGAGCGCTAAGAGGGTAATAGTGGAAAAAGGAATGTCTTCAAATATAAACTCCACAGAATCATTCTGTGAAACTTCTTTCTGATGTGTGCATTCAGCTAACAGAGTTAAACCACACTTTTGATTGAGCAGATCTGAACACTCTTTCTGTAGAAAATGCAACTGGACATTTGGAGCGCTAAGAGCGTAGTAGTGGAAAAAGGAATATATTCAAATATAAACTACACAGAAGCATTCTGTGAAACTTCTTTCTGATCTGAGCATTCAGCTAACAGAGTTAAACCATACTTTTGATTGAGCAGTTTTGAAACACTCTGTCTGTAGAAAATGCAACTGGACATTCGTAGCGCTAAGTGGGTAATAGTGGAAAAAAGAATATGTTCAAATATAAACTACACAGAAGCATTGTATGAAACTTTTTTCTGTTCTGTGCCTTCAACTAACAGAGTTGAACCTTACTTTTGATTGAGCCGTTCTGAAACACTCTTTCTGTAGAAACTGCAATTGGACATTCTGAGCGCTAAGAGGCCTATATTGGGAAAAAGAATGTCTACAAATAAAAACTACACAGAAGAATTGTGTGAAACTTCTTTCTGTTCGGTTTGTTCAACTAAAAGAGTTGAAACTTAGTTTTGATTGAGCCGTTCTGAAACACTCTTTCTGTAGAAAATGCAAGTGGAGATTCGGAGCGCTAAGAGGGTAATAGTGGAAAAAGGAATGTCTCCAAATATAAACTACACAGAATCATTCTGTGAAACTTCTTTCTGATCTGTGCATTCAGCTAACAGAGTTAAACCATACTTTTGATTGAGCAGATCTGAACACTCTTTCTGTAGAAAATGCAACTGGACATTTGGAGCGGTAAGAGAGTATTAGTGGAAAAAGGAATATATTCACATATAAACTACATAGAAGCATTCTGTGAAACTTCTTTCTGATCTGAGCATTCAGCTAACAGAGTTAAACCATACTTTTGATTGAGCAGTTTTGAAACACTCTGTCTGTAGAAAATGCAACTGGACATTCGTAGCGCTAAGTGGGTAATAGTGGAAAAAAGAATATGTTCAAATATAAACTACACAGAAGCATTGTATGAAACTTCTTTCCGTTCTGTGCATTCAACTAACAGAGTTGAACCTTACTTTTGATTGAGCCTTTCTGAAACACTCTTTCTGTAGAAACTGCAATTGGACATTCTGAGCGCTAAGAGGCCTCTGTTGGGAAAAATCATATCTTCAAATAAAAACTACACAGAAGCATTGTGTGAAACTTATTTCTGATATGTTCATTAAGCTAACAGAGTTAAACCATACTTTTGATTGCGCAGTTCTGAACACTCTTTCTGTAGAAAATGCAAGTGGACATTCGGAGCGCTAAGAGGGTAATAGTGGAAAAAGGAATATATTCAAATATAAACTACACAGTATCATTCTGTGAAAATTCTTTCTGTTCTGTGCATTCAACTAACAGAGGTGAACCTTACTTTTGATTGAGCCGTTCTGAAACACTCTTTCTGTAGAAACTGCAATTGGACATGCTAAGCGCTAAGAGGCCTACATTGGGAAAAAGAATATCTTCAAATAAAAACTACACAGATGCATTCTGTGAAAGTTATTTCTGATCTGTAAATTCAGTTAACAGAGATAAAACATATTTTTGATTGAGCCGTTATGAAACACTCTTTTTGTAGAAAATGCAAGTGGAGATTCGGAGCGCTAAGTGGGTAATAGTGGAAAAAGGAATGTCTTCAAATATAAACTCCACAGAATCATTCGGTGAAACTTCTTTCTGATCTGTGCATTCAGCTAACAGAGTTAAACCATAATTTTGATTGAGCAGATCAGAACACTCTTTCTGTTGAAAATGCAACTGGACATTTGGAGCGCTAAGAGCATAGTAGTGGAAAAAGGAATATATTCAAATATAAACTACACAGAAGCATTCTGTGAAACTTCTTTCTGATCTGAGCATTCAGCTAACAGAGTTAAACCATACTTTTGATTGAGCAGTTTTGAAACACTCTGTCTGTAGAAAATGCAACTGGACATTCGTAGCGCTAAGTGGGTAATAGTGGAAAAAATAATATGTTCAAATATAAACTACACAGAAGCATTGTATGAAACTTCTTTCTGTTCTGTGCATTCAACTAACAGAGTTGAACCTTACTTTTGATTGAGCCGTTCTGAAACACTGTTTCTGTAGAAACGGCAATTGGACATTCTGAGCGCTAAGAGGCCTATATTGGGAAAAAGAATGTCTACAAATAAAAACTACACAGAAGAATTGTGTTAAACTTCTTTCTGTTCTGTTTGTTCAACTAAAAGAGTTGAACCTTAGTTTTGATTGAGACGTTCTGAAACACTCTTTCTGTAGAAAATGCAAGTGGAGATTCGGAGCGCTAAGAGGGTAATAGTGGAAAAAGGAATGTCTCCAAATATAAAGTACACAGAATCATTCTGTGAAACTTCTTTCTGATCTGTGCATTCAGCTAACAGAGTTAAACCATACTTTTGATTGAGCAGATCTGAACACTCTTTCTGTAGAAAATGCAACTGGACATTTGGAGCGCTAAGAGAGTAGTAGTGGAAAAAGGAATATATACAAATATAAACTACACAGAAGCATTCTGTGAAACTTCTTTCTGATCTGAGCATTCAGCTAACAGAGTTAAACCATACTTTTGATTGAGCAGTTTTGAAACACTCTGTCTGTAGAAAATGCAACTGGACATTCGTAGCGCTAAGTGGGTAATAGTGGAAAAAAGTATATGTTCAAATATAAACTACACAGAAGCATTGTATGAAACTTCTTTCTGTTCTGTGCATTCAACTAACAGAGTTGAACCTTACTTTTGATTGAGCCTGTCTGAAACACTCTTTCTGTAGAAACTGCAATTGGACATTCTGAGCCCTAAGAGGCCTATATTGGGAAATATAATATCTTCAAATAAAAACTACACAGAAGCATTGTGTGAAACTTATTTCTGATATGTTCATTAAGCTAACAGAGTTAAACCATACTATTGATTGCGCAGTTCTGAACACTCTTTCTGTAGAAAATGCAAGTGGACATTCGGAGCGCAAAGAGGGTAATAGTGGAAAAAGTAATATATTCAAATATAAACTACACAGTAGCATTCTGTGAAAATTCTTTCTGTTCTGTGTATTCAACTAACAGAGTTGAACCTTACTTTTGATTGAGCCGTTCTGAAACACTCTTTCTGTAGAAACTGCAATTGGACATGCTAAGCGCTAAGAGGCCTACATTGGGAAAAAGAATATCTTCAAATAAAAACTACACAGATGCATTCTGTGAAACTTATTTCTGATCTGTAAATTCAGTTAACAGAGATAAAACATATTTTTGATTGAGCAGTTATGAAACACTCTTTTTGTAGAAAATGCAAGTGGAGATTCGGAGCGCTAAGAGGATAATAGTGGAAAAAGGACTGTCTTCAAATATAAACTCCACAGAATCATTCGGTGAAACTTCTTTCTGATCTGTGCATTCAGCTAACAGAGTTAAACCATACTTTTGATTGAGCAGATCTGAACACTCTTTCTGTAGAAAATGCAACTGGACATTTGGAGCGCTAAGAGAGTAGTAGTGGAAAAAGGAATATATTCAAATATAAACTACACAGAAGCATTCTGTGAAACTTCTTTCTGATCTGAGCATTCAGCTAACAGAGTTAAACCATACTTTTGATTGAGCAGTTTTGAAACACTCTGTCTGTAGAAAATGCAACTGGACATTCGTAGCGCTAAGTGGGTAATAGTGGAAAAAAGAATATGTTCAAATATAAACTACACAGAAGCATTGTATGAAACTTCTTTCTGTTCTGTGCATTCAACTAACAGAGTTGAACCTTACTTTTGATTGAGCCGTTCTGAAACACTCTTTCTGTAGAAACGGCAATTGGACATTCTGAGCGCTAAGAGGCCTATATTGGGAAAAAGAATGTCTACAAATAAAAACTACACAGAAGAATTGTGTGAAACTTGTTTCTGTTCTGTTTGTTCAACTAAAAGAGTTGAACCTTAGTTTTGATTGAGACGTTCTGAAACACTCTTTCTGTAGAAAATGCAAGTGGAGATTCGGAGCGCTAAGAGGGTAATAGTGGAAAAAGTAATGTCTCCAAATATAAAGTACACAGAATCATTCTGTGAAACTTCTTTCTGATCTGTGCATTCAGCTAACAGAGTTAAACCATACTTTTGATTGAGCAGATCTGAACACTCTTTCTGTAGAAAATGCAACTGGACATTTGGAGCGCTAAGAGAGTAGTAGTGGAAAAAGGAATATATACAAATATAAACTACACAGAAGCATTCTGTGAAACTTCTTTCTGATCTGAGCATTCAGCTAACAGAGTTAAACCATACTTTTGATTGAGCAGTTTTGAAACACTCTGTCTGTAGAAAATGCAACTGGACATTCGTAGCGCTAAGTGGGTAATAGTGGAAAAAAGAATATGTTCAAATATAAACTACACAGAAGCATTGTATGAAACTTCTTTCTGTTCTGTGCATTCAACTAACAGAGTTGAACCTTACTTTTGATTGAGCCTGTCTGAAACACTCTTTCTGTAGAAACTGCAATTGGACATTCTGAGCCCTAAGAGGCCTATATTGGGAAAAATAATATCTTCAAATAAAAACTACACAGAAGCATTGTGTGAAACTTATTTCTGATATGTTCATTAAGCTAACAGAGTTAAACCATACTTTTGATTGCGCAGTTCTGAACACTCTTTCTGTAGAAAATGCAAGTGGACATTCGGAGCGCTAAGAGGGTAATAGTGGAAAAAGGAATATATTCAAATATAAACTACACAGTAGCATTCTGTGAAAATTCTTTCTGTTCTGTGCATTCAACTAACAGAGTTGAACCTTACTTTTGATTGAGCCGTTCTGAAACACTCTTTCTGTAGAAACTGCAATTGGACATGCTAAGCGCTAAGAGGCCTACATTGGGAAAAAGAATATCTTCAAATAAAAACTACACAGATGCATTCTGTGAAACTTATTTCTGATCTGTAAATTCAGTTAACAGAGATAAAACATATTTTTGATTGAGCAGTTATGAAACACTCTTTTTGTAGAAAATGCAAGTGGAGATTCGGAGCGCTAAGAGGATAATAGTGGAAAAAGGACTGTCTTCAAATATAAACTCCACAGAATCATTCGGTGAAACTTCTTTCTGATCTGTGCATTCAACAAACAGAGTTAAACCATACTTTTGATTGAGCAGATCTGAACACTCTTTCTGTAGAAAATGCAACTGGACATTTGGAGCGCTAAGAGCGTAGTAGTGGAAAAAGGAATATATTCAAATATAAACTACACAGAAGCATTCTGTGAAACTTCTTTCTGATCTGAGCATTCAGCTAGCAGAGTTAAACCATACTTTTGATTGAGCAGTTTTGAAACTCTCTGTCTGTAGAAAATGCAACTGGACATTCGTAGCGCTAAGTGGGTAATAGTGGAAAATAGAATATGTTCAAATATAAACTACACAGAAGCATTGTATGAAACTACTTTCTGTTCTGTGCATTCAACTAACAGAGTTGAACCTTACTTTTGATTGAGCCTTTCTGAAACACTCTTTCTGTAGAAACTGCAATTGGACATGCTAAGCGCTAAGAGGCCTACATTGGGAAAAAGAATATCTTCAAATAAAAACTACACAGATGCATTCTGTGAAACTTATTTCTGATCTGTAAATTCAGTTAACAGAGATAAAACATATTTTTGATTGAGCAGTTATGAAACACTCTTTTTGTAGAAAATGCAAGTGGAGATTCGGAGCGCTAAGAGGGTAATAGTGGAAAAAGGAATGTCTTCAAATATAAACTACACAGAATCATTCGGTGAAATTTCTTTCTGATCTGTGCATTCAGCTAACAGAGTTAAACCATACTTTTGATTGAGCAGATCTGAACACTCTTTCTGTAGAAAATGCAACTGGACATTTGGAGCGCTAAGAGCGTAGTAGTGGAAAAAGTAATATATTCAAATATAAACTACACAGAAGCATTCTGTGAAACTTCTTTCTGATCTGAGCATTCAGCTAACAGAGTTAAACCATACTTTTGATTGAGCAGTTTTGAAACACTCTGTCTGTAGAAAATGCAACTGGACATTCGTAGCGCTAAGTGGGTAATAGTGGAAAAAAGAATATGTTCAAATATAAACTACACAGGAGCATTGTATGAAACTTCTTTCTGTTCTGTGCATTCAACTAACAGAGTTGAACCTTACTTTTGATTGAGCCGTTCTGAAACACTCTTTCTGTAGAAACGGCAATTGGACATTCTGAGCGCTAAGAGGCCTATATTGGGAAAAAGAATGTCTACAAATAAAAACTACACAGAAGAATTGTGTGAAAATTCTTTCTGTTCTGTTTGTTCAACTAAAAGAGTTGAACCTTAGTTTTGATTGAGACGTTCTGAAACACTCTTTCTGTAGAAAATGCAAGTGGAGATTCGGAGCGCTAAGAGGGTAATAGTGGAAAAAGGAATGTCTCCAAATATAAACTACACAGAATCATTCTGTGAAACTTCTTTCTGATCTGTGCATTCAGCTAACAGAGTTAAACCATACTTTTGATTGAGCAGATCTGAACCCTCTTTCTGTAGAAAATGCAACTGGACATTTGGAGCGCTAAGAGAGTAGTAGTGGAAAAAGGAATATATACAAATATAAACTACACAGAAGCATTCTGTGAAACTTCTTTCTGATCTGAGCATTCAGCTAACAGAGTTAAACCATACTTTTGATTGAGCAGTTTTGAAACACTCTGTCTGTAGAAAATGCAACTGGACATTCGTAGCGCTAAGTGGGTAATAGTGGAAAAAATAATATGTTCAAATATAAACTACACAGAAGCATTGTATGAAACTTCTTTCTGTTCTGTGCATTCAACTAACAGAGTTGAACCTTACTTTTGATTGAGCCTGTCTGAAACACTCTTTCTGTAGAAACTGCAATTGGACATTCTGAGCCCTAAGAGGCCTATATTGGGAAAAATAATATCTTCAAATAAAAACTACACAGAAGCATTGTGTGAAACTTATTTCTGATATGTTCATTAAGCTAACAGAGTTGAACCATACTTTTGATTGCGCAGTTCTGAACACTCTTTCTGTAGAAAATGCAAGTGGACATTCGGAGCGCTAAGAGGGTAATAGTGGAAAAAGGAATATATTCAAATATAAACTACACAGTAGCATTCTGTGAAAATTCTTTCTGTTCTGTGCATTCAACTAACAGAGTTGAACCTTACTTTTGATTGAGCCGTTCTGAAACACTCTTTCTGTAGAAACTGCAATTGGACATGCTAAGCGCTAAGAGGCCTACATTGGGAAAAAGAATATCTTCAAATAAAAACTACACAGATGCATTCTGTGAAACTTATTTCTGATCTGTAAATTCAGCTAACAGAGATAAAACATATTTTTGATTGAGCAGTTATGAAACACTCTTTTTGTAGAATATGCAAGTGGAGATTCGGAGCGCTAAGAGGATAATAGTGGAAAAAGGACTGTCTTCAAATATAAACTCCACAGAATCATTCGGTGAAACTTCTTTCTGATCTGTGCATTCAACAAACAGAGTTAAAACATACTTTTGATTGAGCAGATCTGAACACTCTTTCTGTAGAAAATGCAACTGGACATTTGGAGCGCTAAGAGCGTAGTAGTGGAAAAAGGAATATATTCAAATATAAACTACACAGAAGAATTCTGTGAAACTTCTTTCTGATCTGAGCATTCAGCTAACAGAGTTAAACCATACTTTTGATTGAGCAGTTTTGAAACACTCTGTCTGTAGAAAATGCAACTGGACATTCGTAGCGCTAAGTGGGTAATAGTGGAAAAAAGAATATGTTCAAATATAAACTACACAGAAGCATTGTATGAAACTTCTTTCTGTTCTGTGCATTCAACTAACATAGTTGAACCTTACTTTTGATTGAGCCGTTCTGAAACACTCTTTCTGTAGAAACGGCAATTGGACATTCTGAGCGCTAAGAGGCCTATATTGGGAAAAAGAATGTCTACAAATAAAAACTACACAGAAGAATTGTGTGAAACTTCTTTCTGTTCTGTTTGTTCAACTAAAAGAGTTGAACCTTAGTTTTGATTGAGACGTTCTGAAACACTCTTTCTGTAGAAAATGCAAGTGGAGATTCGGAGCGCTAAGAGGGTAATAGTGGAAAAAGGAATGTCTCCAAATATAAACTACACAGAATCATTCTGTGAAACTTCTTTCTGATCTCTGCATTCAGCTAACAGAGTTAAACCATACTTTTGATTGAGCAGATCTGAACACTCTTTCTGTAGAAAATGCAACTGGACATTTGGAGCGCTAAGAGAGTAGTAGATTAAAAAAGGAATATATTCAAATATAAACTACACAGAAGCATTCTGTGAAACTTCTTTCTGATCTGAGCATTCAGCTAACAGAGTTAAACCATACTTTTGATTGAGCAGTTTTGAAACACTCTGTCTGTAGAAAATGCAACTGGACATTCGTAGCGCTAAGTGGGTAATAGTGGAAAAAAGAATATGTTCAAATATAAACTACACAGAAGCATTGTATGAAACTTCTTTCTGTTCTGTGCATTCAACTAACAGAGTTGAACCTTACTTTGGATTGAGCCTTTCTGAAACACTCTTTCTGTAGAAACTGCAATTGGACATTCTGAGCGCTAAGAGGCCTATATTGGGAAAAATAATATCTTCAAATAAAAACTACACAGAAGCATTGTGTGAAACTTATTTCTGATATGTTCATTAAGCTAACAGAGTTAAACCATACTTTTGATTGCGCAGTTCTGAACACTCTTTCTGTAGAAAATGCAAGTGGACATTCGGAGAGCTAAGAGGGTAATAGTGGAAAAAGGAATATATTCAAATATAAACTACACAGTAGCATTCTGTGAAAATTCTTTCTGTTCTGTGCATTCAACTAACAGAGTTGAACCTTACTTTTGATTGAGCCGTTCTGAAACACTCTTTCTGTAGAAACTGCAATTGGACATGCTAAGCGCTAAGAGGCCTACATTGGGAAAAAGAATATCTTCAAATAAAAACTACACAGATGCATTCTGTGAAACTTATTTCTGATCTTTAAATTCAGTTAACAGAGATAAAACATATTTTTGATTGAGCAGTTATGAAACACTCTTTTTGTAGAAAATGCAAGTGGAGATTCGGAGCGCTAAGGGGGTAATAGTGGAAAAAGGAATGTCTTCAAATATAAACTACACAGAATCATTCGGTGAAACTTCTTTCTGATCTGTGCATTCAGCTAACAGAGTTAAACCATACTTTTGATTGAGCAGATCTGAACACTCTTTCTGTAGAAAATGCAACTGGACATTTGGAGCGCTAAGAGCGTAGTAGTGGAAAAAGGAATATATTCAAATATAAACTACACAGAAGCATTCTGTGAAACTTCTTTCTGATCTGAGCATTCAGCTAACAGAGTTAAACCATACTTTTGATTGAGCAGTTTTGAAACACTCTGTCTGTAGAAAATGCAACTGGACATTCGTAGCGCTAAGTGGGTAATAGTGGAAAAAATAATATGTTCAAATATAAACTACACAGAAGCATTGTATGAAACTTCTTTCTGTTCTGTGCATTCAACTAACAGAGTTGAACCTTACTTTTGATTGAGCCGTTCTGAAACACTCTTTCTGTAGAAACGGCAATTGGACATTCTGAGCGCTAAGAGGCCTATATTGGGAAAAAGAATGTCTACAAATAAAAACTACACAGAAGAATTGTGTGAAACTTCTTTCTGTTCTGTTTGTTCAACTAAAAGAGTTGAACCTTAGTTTTGATTGAGCCGTTCTGAAACACTCTTTCTGTAGAAAATGCAAGTGGAGATTCGGAGCGCTAAGAGGGTAATAGTGGAAAAAGGAATGCCTCCATATATAAACTACACAGAATCATTCTGTGAAACTTCTTTCTGATCTGTGCATTCAGCTAACAGAGTTAAACCATACTTTTGATTGAGCAGATCTGAACACTCTTTCTGTAGAAAATGCAACTGGACATTTGGAGCGCTAAGAGAGTAGTAGATTAAAAAAGGAATATATTCAAATATAAACTACACAGAAGCATTCTGTGAAACTTCTTTCTGATCTGAGCATTCAGCTAACAGATTTAAACCATACTTTTGATTGAGCAGTTTTGAAACACTCTGTCTGTAGAAAATGCAACTGGACATTCGTAGCGCTAAGTGGGTAATAGTGGAAAAAAGAATATGTTCAAATATAAACTACACAGAAGCATTGTATGAAACTTCTTTCTGTTCTGTGCATTCAACTAACAGAGTTGAACCTTACTTTTGATTGAGCCGTTCTGAATCAGCTCACTGCAAGCTCCGCCTCCCGGGTTCACACCATTCTCCCACCTCAGCCTCCCAAGTAGCTGGGACTACAGGCGCTGCCACCACGCCTGGCTAATTTTTTGTGTTTTTAGTAGAGACGGGGTTTCACCGTGTTAGCCAGGATGGTCTCGATCTCGTCATCTCATGATCCGCCCGCCTCAGCCTCCCAAAGTGCTGGGATTACAAGGGTGAGCCACCGCACCCGGCCAGTTAGGCATTTTTGATGGTCTCACTTCATCTTGAAACAGATTTTAGATAACAATGCAGAATAGATGGCTTCGTTTCCTCAAGGCCATCTTTCATAAATATTATTTATCTTATCCACGTGTCTGAAAAGTATCCAGCTGCAGTGAATTCGTGATTATAGTCCCTGACAAGTACCGGGAAAGCTGTAATTCTATGTTTTCATTTGCAAACAAAGCATTACACTCCAAAAGTCAACAAAATTGCATGTAGCACAAACATCCTCATGTGAAAAGCAGGAGCTGGATAAAGATGGGCCTTAACAGACCGCTCAATTTCTGACTTGAAAGGTACACAAGCAGCGCTGGCAGTCAAAGTGAAGAGTTCCTCAGAAAACAATTTTGGGACTACTTTAATGCAAAGAAAAGCAGGAAATAAAGTTCAACAGCTGCATTCCATAAAGCATACTGGCAGTCATTTGTCAAAAAAAATAAATAAAAATAAAATTAAAAATAAAACTCTTCTAGTGAAAAATGGCTCAAGCCTTAGGAAGGAAGAAGGAAGAGAGAGGAAGGGAGAGGAGGAAACAAACCAGCTCCAGCTACAGTGCTTGGTTTTGAGCAACAAAGATTCCTGAAATACTTTCCAAAATAAACCTGTGGCAAAATGCTGAACTTGGAAACAGAAATAGACAACTTGATGCACAAAATAATCAGTTCTAAAATAGTCAAAATGTACAAAAGGATACAAAGCATTTGTGGTGTTGACTGAGAAATTAACCATGTACATTTGCTAAACGTAGAAATCTGGGGACAGAGACTGAAAAATACAATGATCCCCAAGGCTATTTATTTTGGCATTACTTATTTATAAAGTAAATACATAAAATTGAAAGTCTTTCCTATAACCTGCTTCTCCAAATCTCTCAGAGTCTTTGTTTCAGGTCTAGTCTGGCCTCCCTCATTTTTGTTCTCAGTCTGCCTGGATCCTGAGGTCACTGGAGTCTGTGCTCCCAGCGCGTGTCCATTCCACAGTGGAATGTGAGAAAGTAGTAAAACACAAAAATACAAATAAATAAGATTCTATGTTTGAGTCTGAGTGAGAGCAGCTAGAGGTGACTTAGATTAACTGAAAAAGGTGTAAAAGAATTTTGCTAAAATCATGCCTCAAAGAGTCTACAGTATTAATCGTGTAATACAGCACTACGCCACACGAGGGCACTATATGGTCAGCTTACTCAGATGAAAGCAAAATGTAAACGGAGTTTATAAGAACAAGATTTGATGAAAATAAAATTACATTCTCTCCCAGGTAATAAAAAAAATCAAAATTCTGGAACATTTAAAGACCCTATGTGTGGTTTGTAATAAAATGGTAATAGCTTGACTTGCTCTCATCCATTTCACCTGCAACTTGGCCGCTATCAGTTTTTCAAACAGCTTAGGAATTTTTCAACGTAAAGTCATTTACACATTCTATTTATCTCTGCCTAGGACACTCTCCGACCTCATTGTAATCTTTTAGGTCTCAGCTGAAATGCAATTTCCTCAGAGACAGCTAACCTAGACACCTTACCTAACGCAAGTCTCTCTTACGCAACATGCAAATGTATGTCAGCCCTCCGTGTATTTTAGTCATGGCACTTACCGAAAGTATTTTATTTATGCACATAGCACATTCCTATGTGAGTTTTGTCTGTTCCCTTCAATATGCTTTAAGCTCCATGAGGCTAAATACCTGTCAGTTTTGGTCACTGTCTAATCCCCAGAGCCTAGGACACTGGGGCATAATAGAAACAAAGCTATGTGTTGAATGAATGAATGAATCTCTGTGACTGTGGCTTATTTCTCCCTACAAAGTTTGACTGAGCCCCACACTCTCACAGAAATCTTTAAAATAATAACAAAAAAGTAGTGAATGTCACCATGTGTTTTCTGACCAATAAACCTGAGAGCTTGTCTGGAGGTTATATGAATTATGGAGCGTCATGATATACTCTTTATTCAACATTGCTTCTCTTCTATTTAAAAACCTGCCCTTCTTTGGAAAGGGTGAAGTGGGACAGGCTGAAGAACACAGATGTTTGAGGGAAGAATGCTTACATTCACCTACTTTGTGATAACTTTACCCTTGTTAAAACGGAAATACAGAAAAGAGGTTACGGAGGAGTTTAATGCTGCCCTTTCTTAGAACGAGAACAACACAATTCTCTTTTCTTTGTCTCCAACTTTACAGGTACTTACTGTGGCGTATAAAATGGTCACTTACAAATTAGACCAACAAAAGGGTATTAAAAGTATTTGTTTATGGGACATCGGGGTGTAAAACACACCACTCAACATCGTGATGTAACTTTACACGACAATAGGGAAGGAGATAGAAAAGACAAAATGCACGGGGTGGGGGGACAACAGCAGGGCAAAGTGATCCGAAGACAATCTCCACAGAGTTCCAAGATCATGTGGATTCCAAAAGGCCAGAGGCCATTTGCTCCTTGATATTAACTCCAGGCTTAGCGTGATACTACAATGTAATTGTGGATGAAGTAGATAAGTGCGTCTTGAAGGCTTAAACCAAAACTATGGTTGGTCATAAAGAGGTGGCCGTGTTTTTTTGTTTTGTTTTGTTTGGTTTTTGGTTGTTTTTTTTTTTTTGGCCGAGGAAGAATTGGTTAGGGTATAAGGTCTGCATTTCAGGCTTCCATCATCAAAGACTGACAAATTCAGGCGAGCTGGAGTGAAGGTTAGGTCTTCCCCAGCCGTGGTCTTCACAGAGTGGGGGATCAGACCAGCAGGATTAAGGGGAATTCGGTGACCTTGTTACTCATAGGTCAGTAGCTTGGGGTTGCGCTTTCTCCTTTTTTCAACCTGTAGTCGACACAGCAAAAAGGCCCAGAACTGGCGAAGGAACAAAGCAGCAAAAAGTGAGGCCCAATAAAAGCTTCAGGCTCAAGAAGACCCCTGAGAAACCAAAGGGAGAGACTATTCCAGGGGACAGTAGGTGAAAAGGAGATAACTAAAAGCGCAGTGGCAAAATGTTCTTACACGTAAGGGATGTTCGTTAATGGACAAATATTCATGGCACTATGATCTGTTAGGACAAATGTAGAATCATCTGTATGCTTTAAATACCGTGTGTGTAAGATTTTAACTGTTTATTAGAAGTCCGAGAACCCCGTTTAAGGTATCTGGATATTCCCTCCCCTTCCTTTCCAAGATTCAGACACTACTAAGTGTGTAGCAGGATGAGCCGCAGACAAAACCCCTCAGACGCCGAGTTGTAGAAGGAAGGGCTTTATTCAGTTGGGAGCATCAGCAAGCTACTGCCTCAAAACCCGAGCTCCCCAAGTGCACAATTTCTGTCCCTTTTAAGGGCTCACAACACTAAGGATTTCACAAGAAAGGGTCGTGATTGATTTGAGCAAGCAAGGGGTACGTGGCAGGGGCTGCATGCACCGGTGGTCAGAGTGAAACGGAACAGGGCAGGGAGTTTCACAATGTTCTTCCATACAATGCCTGAAATCTATGGGTAACATCGGGTTCTAAGTCATGAGTTGATTTTTAGCTACTAGGTTTAGGCCAGGCAGGCCCAGGCCTGGTTTTGGGTCTGGCGCTGGGCTGCCTGTCTTTGATTTCACTTCCTTGTTTTTTTCTTAAAACAGGTACTGAGTATAAAACAGTATAAAACAATATGAGAGGGTCTCTCTCTTCCCTCAAGGGTAAAAATAAGATTGCGACAAATCTAAACTTTATGGAAGTCAAATAAAAAACACTTAAACATATGTAAATAATTGCATACATAAAATATTGCATTAAAATGCCTCCTAAGTGTCACGTAGTCTTTAAACAAATACATTTTCAATGATGGCACAGCTTTTTGGTTCCATTTCTATTTTAATCTCTGATATTCGCACATACCTGTGCACACGTGGAAACATCTATTACTGTTTCAAAAAGACAACTATTAGCAAAGTTCTTACATACACCTGCATATCATGCATTAGAATCAAGTACTTTATTCATTTCATGTCTTCAAAATTACGTTAATGTACTAATCAGGTATTCCATCCTTTCTACAGTATGGTCTTCCTAGAATAAGCTACCCAACTTTCTCAAAGGTGCAAAATGACCATATTTAAAGTTTGGATGAAATTTAATTCATCTTTAATTTGTTTCTGTCACTTTACTATGTTCTGGGGTGTTTTTTAATCTCTCTCTCTCTCGCTCTCTCTCTCCCTCTCTCACTGTCACACACACACAAACACACATGCCTGGTGCTGTCAGCTCTGAGATTTCTGATGATCAAGAGAAACAGGACATCTTTTAAACTTGAAGTACATTCATATGTCAATGAATGACAATGTGTTTGCACCATTACAGACAAAATCACAGCAGTCTTTATTTCCAAAAGCCAAAAATGTAGGGCTCAATCAACATAAAATGTCATAAGCAATAATTAAATAAATGCCAATAGAATGACCTTATAATTTTCAAACCCATGTCAGATAAAGCTATAAGAGATATCCAAATGCCAATACATATGATATTAATACCTGTGTTTTGTGGTATTAAGAACACGAAAAAATAGAAAATTCTATGAAGTTCAAAGTTCTTTAAAGTTAGATGGAAAAGGCATTCATTGGTATTCCCACGAAGTTTTACGGTTTAGTTGGAAAATACACATATGTTTCTTAAGAGCTAAAATAATGCATTCGACATACAGACAAATGACCAATGTAGGTGGGAGGGCAGAGTTCTGTGATTAGACAGGAGAATTAGAAAATCTGTTCCAAGTAACTCCAGGGAATGGGTGGTATAACTTCCTCCTTGAGGTCCGAGGGTCACCAACATAAAAGCTCTACATAAGTTTTTATTAGTAGCTCAGAAAAAAAAATAGAATCTAAAAAGATCAAAATCCTGGCAAAGGTTTCCGGTCATAATAAATCATAGTCGCGCAGGATGACATGATCTCCCACAGCATAAGATTTAGAATTAAGTGTTTGGTACTGTGAGTATCTTCAGTTACCAGATAGTCGTTGCTTTCATGATGTGTACACGTCTCCTTAGCCTCGGCAGGGTTTCCAATTAAGCATAGAAATACTTTAAAAATTTGAAATCCTAGTAAAGATAGTTTGGCATTGGAAAGGATCCAATCTGTGTTGGAAATCTACATACGTGTAATGTTTAAGAGAACTTCGCTTATGAGAGAAAGCTTCGTTTTGTTTTTTGAGAGAGAGTCTCACTCTGTCGCCCAGGCTGGAGGGCAGTGGTGGGATCTCAGCTCACTGCAACCTCCCCTCCCAGTTCAAGCAATTCTCCTGCCTCAGCCTCCTGAGTAACTGGCACTACAGATGCACCCCACCACGCCCGGCTAATTTTTGTATTTTTAGTAGAGACAAGGTTTCTCCAGGTTGCCCAGGCTGGTCTTGAACTCCTGACCTCAGGTGATCTGCCCTCCTTTGCCTTCCAAAGTGCTGGGATTACAGGCATGAGCCCCCATGCCCAGCAGAGAGTGAGTTTTAAAGGTACAATATCTAATATGCAGTTGAGTACTTGAAACAGATATTTGATTTTAAATTTCTTACTAATATAAACAATATTGGAACATTTGGCAAAGCGTTTGGATTCACCATATTGATTGTTCTTACAAAAATAAAATTATCGGGGAAATTTTGTTTGTAGATGCAGACACTAAAGAACTTAAGTGAAATAAAATATATTACATTTGGAATTCCTAGTGAATTGGAATGATGGTTTCATAATTTCAAACTTAAAATATGTAATTATTTGCTTGATTTTGACATGGTATTTTAAATTGATATTTTAGTATTTATATATTATTTTGGAACAACTAGATGCATTTTAGGGTCACTATTTTTATTAATTAGATTTATAAAAGTTATTTAGATATGCAGAAAAAATTTACTGTCCTAAATTTGAAGCACTCAAAAAATAAGTTATAAAGGTTTATAAATAAATTTAAAAATATTTGAAAATGTCTTACATTTGTAAACAAGATTAAAAAAATTCATAAGCCCTTAAAATAATTGCTGCAATTTCCCATTTTAAAAATAAAATAATCTCAGTAATGAAAGAGACCTAGAGAAGAACTAGGCTTATAAATCTATAAATTGAATAGCAAATGTTAAAAATGAGCTTTAGAAGTTTTCTCTGCACAAAAAAGAAGACAAAAGAAGTCATTAAACCCTACATTCATTTTTAATTACAAGTCGGATATTATTTAAGAGAGCAATAATATGTCCCCTTTCATGTAATGTCCAGAATTCAAAGGAACCACAGGATGTCATGTCGTTTATTCTCCGAAGTGGAATGCCATCACTTCCGCAGATAATACTGATTAATTTGAGCCAGCCTTCCACCTACATCCCCTATGCAAATAAACTTTACAAAGCCTTTCATTACATTATATACAAATATTTCTTCTCTTCATCAGTCATATTCTAATTATAGAGGCTCAACCAGGTAAGTTTAGCCTGACAAATATCTATGCTTATTATTATAGATTCACAAAGAGCTCCTTCTTCCTTATTAGTCAGATAATGTTCTTTCCTTTTACCCTATAGACAAAGGATGTGATTCATTAGGAAGTATTCCCCAACAGAGAAAATGTTTATATAAGCTTATTGATGTGTTCTTTTCAAATGCAAGGTAATTTAAATTTTCTTTAAATGGTATTTTTCTTAAGAGAGTAAAAAAAAAGGGAAACAGATGTTTTCATCACAAACACCATTTACCAACCAACCCAAAATGCATGGCCATTTATATTAAACAAGAAAACAAGTAGAACATGTGATTGCCTACATTTGTGCCGTATAAATTCATTGTCATTACTCTCAACTGAACTCCTGATGCTGCCTAAAAAAAAAGAGACCACGTTTATTTTCTCAATTCAACCCATCACCCTTCAGAATGACTATTTTAATCTTTCACCACAAACACAACCTGTATTTCCCTCTGCTGTCCTTAATCTTTGTCTCTTTCTTCCCTGAAACAAACAAAAGCCAAGACAGGAAACTGTGCTGCATCCTCCTCTAGTCAACCTAACGCCAGTCTTTCCTATGGCCCCTCCGCCACCTGTGGAGGAACATTCCAAAGTCAATGTCATTTCTTCCACCTGAAACAAATTTTACATGTGTTACCACTGTCCTGATTTTGTGTTTCCTCCTAAGCTCTTCAGGAAGATTGTCAACATTACCCATCCTAAGTCTCCCTCTCTTATTCCTCTACACGGTCCAATTCCATTGCTGCTGGCATGACTTGACCAATTTAGCTGCATTCACTACTGAAACAAAAGGGCGAATCACTACTTTGTTCCTATTGCAGACATTATTTATTGACTGTGCAAGATTACTAGACACAATCTAGCACACTCTTTTAACACACACATACACACACACACATAAACACACATACACACACATACACACACACATACATACACACACATACACACACATACACACACACACATACACACACATACACACACATACATAAACACACATACACACACATACATACACATACACACACACATACATACACACACATACACACACAGATACACACACACACACACATACACACACACACACATGCAGTTTTCCATGTGCTACCAGTTGTGTTCCCAGGGAAGGAGAATGTCAGATGGATACTAACAAGAAGGATGTCTTTTATGGAATTCTCTTGGGATCAATACCTAGGAAAGTAGAGAGAAGCATGGTAGGACAAGGAGAGAAAGTGGGCTGGACGCAGCTTCAGCCTATGGGGACACTGGTAAAATAACACTTCAGAGTTGTATAAAGGCCAAGTTCTAGTTGGAACGGGTAGACTGTGCCTTCATATCCGTCTATTGATCAGTCATTGGTTGCAGGCAGTTGAGACCACCCTTAAAGAGGGCTGTGATCACAGCACCCATCATACAATGTAACCTCATTCTGAGGATGTTCCTCACACCTCTATCATTCTTGCATCTTGATTGTTCCTTACCAGGTCCTACTTTTCTACTTAATTTTAAAGTGTTGAAGTTCCTCATAATTTCTTTTCCCCACTCTTCATGCAATATACACTCAATGCAATCTCACCTACTCCCATTCTTTCCTTTAATAATGATAGACTGAAGGGACCCAAATTTATATCTGTACCAGATATTTCTTCTAGCTCTACACATATATTTGCAAAACCTACTTGTAGAATTCTACTCACCATCTTCCCCCACTTCCTGTTCTTTCCCAAACAATCTTTCTTTTTTCTTGCTCCACAAACAGAAACTAGAATGATTTCTTTAAAAATACAAATGAGGTCAAGTTACCCTTCTGCTGAAACTTTTCGGTATCTTCCCAGTACCCTTCAGAAAAGGTAAGAACATTCTTAAAATGACTCTTTCAAAGCTCTGCACATTCTGATCTACGTTTCTTCCTTAAGTTCCTCTCTAGGTTAATTTTACTTATTCATACGTCCTCCTTGATCCCTGTCATTCGGTGAATCTTTCTTTATTTTTAAAGTATCTGTTTAAATGGCATTTCTTTAAAAACTCTTACTCATTGTCCAAAAGTAGTTAAGGATTTTGTTCTATAATATCACTCTATCTTTGTGTTTATTCAAATGACAAAATTATTTACTTTATTCTTTTGTTTCATATATTTTTCTTCTGTTTGACCGTGAGTTTCAAGGGGGCAGGGGAACAGATTATCCTATTTTGTTTGTTTTTAGTCTATCCCCAGTGCCTAGAATAAGGCTTGATGCACAGAAAACATTTTATGTATGTATACGCTGAGAAAAGCAGTATGATTGAAGAATGCGTAAATAGTGACTGGAAAATGAACATGTGAATCCCAGCACTTTGGGAGTCCGAGGAGGGCAGATCACGAGGTCAGGAGTTTGAGACCAGCCCAGCCCACAGGTGAAACCCCGTCTCTAGTAAAAATACAAAAATTAGCCAGGCATGGTGGTGGACACCTGTAATCCCAGCTACTTGGGAGGCTGAGGCAGCAGAATCGCTTGAAGCCAGGAGGCAGAGGTTGCAGTGAGCCAAGATCGTGCCAGTGCACTCCAGCCTGGGCAACAGAGTGATACTCTGTCTAAAAAAAAAAAGAAAAAAGAAAATGTACATGCATAATTTAGCATGTGTTTCTACCACTGAACACAGTGTGGGAAACATAGGAATATAAATCAGGATGATGCAGATGAGTAAATAATTCTGAATTATTTAATAGTCAGGATTTATAGCTAGGATTATTTTCAAAGGCCTATTGATATGCAATGGAGATGGATGAGCATGTACTACTTGAGGGCAGAAGAAAATCTCAATGAAAAATAGGGAGTAGAAATCTGAAGACAACAAAGAGGATGGCAAGATAATTGCTTTTCCAAAGTAATACAAATGAACACACTTAAAAACAGGCATGGGTAAGTTCACTATGGCAAAATGTCCAAATATATACTGGGAAGCAAATGGAAAGTTTTATCTTGACTTTCGAGGTGAACAGAGATCTACAGGGATAAATATTTTATAGCTGAGAAAACATGTGAAAAAGGGGAGAAATGGCTGGGCACGGTGGCTCATGCCTGTAATCCCAGCACTTTGGGAGGCCGAGGCTGGCGGATCACCTGAGGGCGGGAGTCTGAGACCAGCCTCACCAACATGGAGAAACCCCGTCTCTACTAAAAACATGAAATTAGCTGGGCATGGTGGCGCATGCCTGTAATCCCAGCTACTAGGGAAGCTGAGGCAGGAGAGTCGCTTGACCCTGGGAGGCAGAGGTTGTGGTGAGCTGAGATTGCGCCATTGAACTCCAGCCTGGGCAACAAGAATGAAACTCTATTTCAAAAAAAAAAAAAGAAAAACAGGAGAAACTTGCCCCAAATCATTTGGTTAAAAAGTTGCATATTTAAAATGTGAACCAGCCAGGCGCGTTGGCTCACACCTGTAATCCCAGCACTTTGGGAGGCCGAGGCTGGCGGATCACCTGAGGGCGGGAGTCTGAGACCAGCCTCACCAACATGGAGAAACCCCGTCTCTACTAAAATCATGAAATTAGCTGGGCATGGTGGCGCATGCCTGTAATCCCAGCTACTAGGGAAGCTGAGGCAGGAGAGTCGCTTGACCCTGGGAGGCAGAGGTTGTGGTGAGCTGAGATTGCGCCATTGAACTCCAGCCTGGGCAACAAGAATGAAACTCTATTTCAAAAAAAAAAAGAAAAACAGGAGAAACTTGCCCCAAATCATTTGGTTAAAAAGTTGCATATTTAAAATGTGAACCAGCCAGGCGCGTTGGCTCACACCTGTAATACCAGCACTTTGGGAGGCCGAGGCAGGCAGATCACCTGAGGTCAGGAGTTTGAGACCAGCCTGGCCAACATGGTGAAACCCCATTTCTACTAAAAATACAAAAATTAACTGGGCGTGGTGGCGGGTGCCTGTAATCCCAGCTACTTGGGAGCCTGAGGCAGGAGAATCACTTGAACCCGGGAGGCGGTGGTTGCAGTGAGCCGGGATCGCACCAGTGCACTCCACCCTGGGCAAGAGTGAGATCCTGCCTCAAAAAAAAAAGAAGTGAAACAGTTTCTTTCTAACCTCCAAATGCACAATATTCCACGACACCAACCCTACACCAAAGAAATGTGTAGAAGTTTATAAAAATGGTTATTAACTGATTTTTTTCAGCACCAGAATCAACTATCCTGACTCTAGCTTTAGAAACGTAAGTTAAAAAAAGAGGAAAATAACTTCGAAGGAAGTAATTCTTTGAAAGCCGTTAGGACAACACAATGATTTGAGGGTCTTGTGCTTTTCCATGAAAAGGTGGGGCTAAGTCTGTTTTAGAGGGTGAAGGAGACACAGGAGTTAAAAATGTGCCAACACCGTGGCCCTTGGAAATAACTTGTAAGATCAAATGAAAATCGCAATCGAGACTGTCACTTTTCGATCAGATTGTTTTCAATCGATAATGAGTGCAGGCCCGCAAATGTGTATGGGTGTTATGTGGCATATCAAGGTACATTTCTGCAGAACATACTCAGTGCAATATGGCTTGTGGGTACAACATTCCTTTATATAATTGCACTCAACTAATGTATGCCTTGGAAAGCAAGCACATCAAACATTATGTCTTAACAGACTTCTGAAAGAAAAACTGGAGTTCCTGGTGGCTCTTAAACAGTCTGCTGGTTATTTTATGGCATAGAGGAGAAAATTTACCCTGCAGAAATCTAGCCGAGCACATCCTCAGACTGATCACATTCACCTTCTCATCATGGTTCCAGTCTCAATTAAAAAAAAAAAAAACAACAAAGAATCATATTTGAGTAATCTGTTCTGAATCATACAGGGAAAGTCCATGCTGAGATAATACTTATGCATCTGTCTTAGAACCTGTCTAGAATATTTACTAGGAAGACTCACTATCAAAAGGGATTTTGGCATATGTGCATTAATTCAGCAAGCCTCATTTCTTCAATACCAAACATGCGCCAGACATTGTCCTAGGAAGAGAGGATTTAGAAAAAAAAAAAATAAAGGTATATTTACCGCAGTCCAGCCATAGAAAAAGATAAGTAAGTAATTAAATGCAGGAGTATACTATAGCTTCAAAGATAAAACTTATGAAGGTCTGGAAATTAGCACACATGGGATAAAACAGTCACTTCTACATAAGAGGAGGCGATTATAAAGAAGATTCACTTAAGATTCAGTATTGGCTAAGGTTAAAGAGAGAAGCATTGTTCTTGGACCAAGTTTTCTGGGAGGTGGGAGAGTAAAAGAAGTCCGGGACCAAAGGAAGCTACAACAGAGAGCACTGAACGAGCAGCCTTGCAGGTCTGATCCAGACTGCCATCTGAGAAAATTACAGGCAGTTTGATTGGCTGGGGCACAGGCCGTGAGGTGGGGCATGATGAGTGACAGCTGGAACCAGGCAAGGCTCATAAATGTCACACTAAGGAATTTTCACTGTTTTCTACCAGCCACTGGAAGAAACTGAAGAGCTTAAAGCAAGATAATGGCACATCACAAAACACATGGATTCGAGGTGGTAAGACAAAAAGAAGTTACTGTAGCAGAAGCATCAGGAAGTAGACTTGTATTAATTTAACTGCAAAATAATTACTTCTCCTACCCCCACAACAACATTCCAACACACAGAACTAATGTGGGTTATTAATTATTTCCCACTGTTCCCTACTGAAACAACATACTTTCAACTTTATTCTTTCAGTTCTGAGCGTGCTTATCTGCAAAGATATATAACCTAGTCTCCACGTCTTATCATAGAAAATTAGTACAGGTGACTTGTCTATTTTCAAACAGGGAGAAAAATAGAAATAGATGCATTTAGTCCTTCTGAATTAACCAGCTAAGCTACTTGAGGAGGAAGAGATTATATCAAAATTGTAAACTTTTAAAACTAATTTAACATTATAACCACAAATGGATATATAAATTTTTTTCCTTCAGGGAATACTTGGGAGAAAAATTAGAATCCATGCTCCTGCCTTATTCAAAGCAAAATGATATTGGGTACAGCTGTTCATTTCAAAGGCCACTGCACATCTCCCATAAAAGCAGTGTGCTACAGTGATGAAAACTGCCCACCAATGGTCATGCCTATGCGCGTTTTCTAAGGTGTTTGCCACCCTCCTGTCAAGAGGTGAAGTCTGTTTCTTTAACTCCTGAATCTGGGTTGCCCACGTGGCTTGCTTTGATCAATGAAATGTCACAGAAGTTATGTTCTAGGACTTTTGAGCTCAGGTCTTCAGTTTCTACTTTCCCTTTCAGAACTCAGCTCCGAATAAAGAATTCCGGAATCTCCTATTAAGGAGGGTAACCACACAGAGAGACGGGAGAGTGACAGGCCACAGGCAGAAACACAATCTACATGGAAGAGACCCATGGCATTCCAGCCAACAGCAAGTACCAGGCCCCACGTGCAAATGAGGCCAATGGGTTCCACTATGTCCAGCTGAGCTGTCCCAGCCAAAACCATGTCAATCATGGACGAGTTCTCTCTTCTTCATCCTGCCCATATTGCTGTCTCATGGCATCATACCCAATAAAATGGCTGTGATTTGAAGTCATTAAGCTTTGCGGTGCTTTATTACATAGCAACATATAAATAATAATGAGTAGTAAAATGCTTATTGCTAACTTTTCAGTGTAAAATTCCAGTGGCAGACCATGATGCCATGTAGAAAATATCTGGCTCAATTCGTACAAAAATGGCACAGCGTGTGGGACTCAGAGGAAACACCACGGTAGCAGGCCCTATATGCACAGCAGGACACACAGGAAGCCAGTGTCCAAGGAGCTGAAGGTGACCCTGTGGCCTTTCAATATTCACACGAAGAAGCAAAAGCAATAGCACAGCATATCCTGGTCGGTGATGTGTGTGTATGTGTATGTGTCACAGCTGCATTAGACCAGACCACGTGGTAACATTGTCTAAAGAAAGAAATAGAAAATACATAGAAAGCTCTAAACTTATTTTTCTTTAGAAGTTATGTCCCAACCATGATAAAAGTGTTATTTTTCCTCCTTGAGGAAACAAAGAAAAATCAACGATAACATTTCTACCCATTTTTTTTTTTTTTTTTTTGCTGTTATATCCATTTTATGATGCTTTGCAAGTACTATTTATTCTTACTTTTACAGCCAGTCAGAATGTGTTTGGGTTTCTCTTATTTCTGTCTTTTTAAAGCTTCAACATTAAAGTTCTTTAGTACATCACACATTGCAATATTAAAAGAAAACACTATCTTGCCTAAATAAGCAGTATCGTATAATATCCAGTCGAAACTAACTTCAATGTACGTGATATGAATATTGCTTTCTGAAAACTTTACGGTCTGTTTGGACCACTCAATATGTAATTTTTAAACTAGGATGCCATAGTGTTTAAACAGTTTTCACATCAGAAATGTAAGAAGTGCTTCTCCTCAGCAAATGTAAAAGAACACACATCACAACAAACTATCTCTCAGACCACAGTGCAATCAAATTAGAACTCAGGATTAAGAAACTCACTCAAAACTGCACAACTACATGGAAACTGAACAACCTGCTCCTGAATGACTACTGGGTACATAACGAAATGAAGGCAGAAATAAAGATGTTCTTTGAAACCAATGAGAAAAAAGACACAACATACCAGAATCTCTGGGACACATTCAAAGCAGTATGTAGAGGGAAATTTATAGCACTAAATGCCCACAAGAGAAAGCAGGAAAGATCTAAAATCAACACCCTAACATGACTATTAAAAGAACAAGAGAAGCAAGAGCAAACACATCCCAAAGCTAGCAGAAGTCAGGAAATAACTAAGATCAGAGCAGAACTGAAGGAAATAGAGACACAAAACACCCTTCAAAAAAACCAATGAATCCAGGAGCTGGTTTTTTTTAAAAGATCAACAAAATTGATAGACCGCTAGCAAGACAAATAAAGAAGAAAAGAGAGAAGAATCAAATAGACGCAATAAAAAATGATAAAGGGGATATCACCACCGATCCCACAGAAATACAAACTACCATCAGAGAATACTATAAATGCCTCTATGCAAATAAATTAGAAAATCTAGAAGAAATGGATAAATTCCTGGACACATACACCCTCCCAAGACTAAACCAGAAAGATGCTGAATCCCTGAATAGACCAACAACAGACTCTGAAATTGAGGCAATAATTAATAGCCTACCAACCAAAAAAAGTCCAGGATTCACAGCTGAATTCTACTAGAGGTACAAAGAGGAATTGGTACCATTCCTTCTGAAACTATTCCAAACAATAGGAAAAGAGGGAATCCTCCCTAACTCATTTTATGAGGCCAGCTTCATCCTGATACCAAAGCCTGTCAGAGACACAACAAAAAAAGAGAATTTGAGACCAATATCCCTGATGAACATCGCTGCGAAAATCCTCAGTAAAATACTGGCAAACCGAATCCAGCAGCACATCAAAAAGCTTATCCACCAAGATCAATTTGGCTTCATCCCTGGGATGCAATGCTGGTTTAACATACGCAAATCAATAGATATAATCCATCACATAAACAGAACCAAAGACAAAAACCACATGATTATCTCAATAGATTTAGAAAAGGCCCTTGACAAAATTCAACAGCGCTTCGTGCTAAACACTCTCAATAAATTTGGTATTGATGGGACGTATCTCAAAATAATAAGAGCTATTTATGACAAACGCACAGCCAATATCTTACTGAATGTGCAACAACTGGAATCATGCCCTTTGAAAACCGGCACAAGAGAGGGATGGCCTCTCTCACCACTCCTATTCAACATAGTGCTGGAAGTTCTGGCCAGGGCAATCAGGCAAGTGAAAAAAATAAAGAAATAAAGAGAAATAACTATTCAATTAGGAAAAGAGAAAGTCAAATTGTCCCTGTTTGCAGACGACATGATTTATATTTAGAAAACCCCATCATCTCAGCCCAAAATCTCCTTAAGCTGATAAGTAACTTCAGCAAAGTCTCAGGATACAAAATCAATGTGCAAAAATCACAAGCATTCCTATACACCAGTAACAGACAGAGAGCTAAATCATGAGTGAACTCCCATTCACAATTGCTACAAAGAGAATAAAATACATAAGAATCCAATTCACAAGGGATGTGAAAGACCTCTTCAAGGAGAACTACAAACCACTGCTCAATGAAATAAAAGAGGATACAAACAAATGGAAGAACATTCCATGCTCATGGATAGGAAGAATCACTATTGTGAAAATGGCCATACTCCCCAAGGTAATTTATAGATTCAATGCCATCCCCATCAAGCTACCAATGACTTTCTTCACAGAATTGGAAAAAAACTACTTTAAAGTTCACATGGAACCAAAAAAGAGCCTGTATTGCCAAGCCAATCCTAAGCAAAAACAACAAAGCTGGAGGCATCATGCTACCTGACTTCCAACTATACTACAAGGCTACAGTAACCAAAACAGCATGGTACTGGTACCAAAACAGATACATAGATGAATGGAACAGAACAGAGGCCTCAGAAATACCACCACACATCTAAAACCATCTTATCTTTCACAAACCTGACTAAAACAAGAAATGGGGAAATGATTTCCTATTTAATAAATGGTGCTGGGAAAACTGGCTAGCCATATGTAGAAAGCTGAAACTGGATCCCTTCCTGACACCTTATACAAAAATTAATTCAAGATGGATTAAAGACTTAAATGTTATATGTAAAACCGTAAAAACCCAGAAGAAAACCTAGGCAATACCATTCAGGACATAGGCATGGGCAAGGACTTCATGACTAAAACACCAAAAGCAGTGGCAACAAAAGCCAAGATAGACAAATGGGATCTAATTAAACTAAAGAGCTTCTGCACAGCAAAAGAAACTACCATCAGAGTGAACAGGCAACCTACAGAATGGGAGGAAATTTTTGCAATCTACCCATCTGACAAAGGGCTAATATCCAGAATCAACGAAGACTTTAACAAATTTACAAGAAAAAATCGAACAGCCCCATCAAAACGTGGGCAAAGGATATGAACAGACACTTTTCAAAGGAAGACCTTTATTCAGCCAACACACACATGAAAAAAGGCTCATCATCACTGGTCATCAGAGAAATGCAAATCAAAACCACAATGAGAAACCATCTCACACCAGTTAGAATGGCCATCATTTAAAAAGTCAGGAAACAACAGGTGCTGGAGATGATGTGGAGTAATAGGAAGGATTTTACACTGTTGGTGGGACTGTAAAGTAGTTCAACCATTGTGGAAGACAGTGTGGTGATTCCTCAAGGATCTCAAACTAGAAATACCATTTGACCCAGCAATTCTATTACTGGGTATATACCCAAAGGATTATAAATCATGCTACTATAAAGACATGAACACATATGTTTATTGTGGCACTATTCACAATAGCAAAGACTTGCAACCAACCCAAGTGTCCATCAATGATAGATTAGATTAAGAAAATGTGGCACATATACACCATGGAATACTATGCAACTGTAAAAAAGGATGAGTTCATGTCCTTTGTAGGGACATGGATGAAGCTGGAAACCATCATTCTGAGCAAACTACCGCAAGGACAGAAGACCAAACACTGCATGTTCTCACTCACAGGTGGGAATTGAACAATGAGAACATTTGAACACTGGGTTGGGAATATCACATACCAGAGCCTGTCATGGGGTGGGGGGTTGGGGGAGGGATAGCATTAGGAGAAATACCTAACGTAAATGAGGAGTTAATGTGTGCAGCACACCAACATGGCACATGTATACAAACCTGCACATTGTGCACATGTACCCTAGAACTTAAAGTATAATAATAATAATAAAGAAATGTAAGAAGTGCTAAATTACAGATTTTCAAATATTTAGGAGACATTAATATAATGCCATGTTTTTTCTGAACACTTATTAAGCACAGTTAACAAAAACAAATAGAAATGATAAAGTTTTGTTAATATTTCATGTTAACTCCCATTTTTATTTTAATTAATTTCTGGCTTGAAACCATTGGAAATTTGTTTTTAACGAACAGAATTAAATACATTAGGTCCTTGATAGAATTCTTTTCCTCCAAAGAATATCACCATCCCCCACTTTTATCTAACTGTCATAATATGTTCTTTTTTTCCAGATGCTTCTTGTTCCAGAACTGTATACACAAGTTGGACGACTAAACTGATATTTGCATAACAAGAAAAGTGGTCTTTAGACAATTTGGCAAATATGCTCATAGCAGCACTGCCAGGAACTAACCCCCAAAATAGGATCACAGCAGAGTTGGAACGCCAGTGATAGGGCTTTATTTCCAAGCACACAACCAGAGTTAGAGAACACATTCAAATAACCCAGGCCTTTTTTTATGTAAAAATTTTTAATAATCATGGCATTTCCAATGCAAATTTAAAATCTAGTCAGTAGCTTATTTTATTAAGAGACTTCATGGTTTTGACAGGTAATGATCTTTGCTAGAAAGGTCCCCCTCCTCCTCCTCCTCCTCTTCTTTCTCAGGTCTATTCTTGATTCTGAAATTCACACCACTGGAATTTTATACCACACCACAGTTAAACATTTTTTTCTGAATTTTACTATATTGCATTTTCCTGAGGATTTCTTTAATGCATGCCCTAGTTCTTTGGAGACTTTCAATGCCTGTTTAACAGCTTTCCTTATTCATTAGCAACTTCCTTTAGAATCTAACAAGTCTCTTATGATCCTGGAGTTCTGTCAATTGTAGTAATTTTTTATTGTTTTTATCACACGGTTGGGAATATTTCTGCTACTTTTTACCCTCACTTAGAAGCTTAATATAACTACAAAAATGTTATATAACTCTTATTAATGTCTTCATCTTTTGTCATTATGAGTGGCCTAGCCCCTCCATAGACAATTTGAGCCTATGATTTTTCATGGAAGAGGGCATAGTTTAGCTTCATGTATTATTATCCTCTCTCATATTTGCTCTATCAGTATATATTGGAATATGGTTGAATTCTATAGCATGTATTTTATTGCTTTCACACGTTTTATTGCGCTTATGTTTGGATTTCTTCTCATCTGAGAAAGGATTGATTTTCTCATCTCAGTATATTTTTAATAAAATCATAGCTAAGAAAGAACATTTCATCCATCTAAAAGCTAACTTCCTTTCTTTTATTTTGTCCTGAAAAATACTACACCCACACATTTTTGCCAATAGCCTAAGACATTTAGCCATACTAATCTATCCTATTGGCTCCTTGGCTTTGATTGATGGACTAACAAAAATAGCTTGCTTGATGTTTCCAGAGAAAGTATCTTACCCTCATCTGTCTAAAGTATTCCTAACATAGGATTGTCAGATTTAGCAAATAAAAATATAGGATTTCTACTTATATTTCAATTTCATGTAAAAAACAAATAACTTTTTAGTATAAGAACATCTTAAATACTTAGAGGCTTATCTGAAGTTCACATTTAAATAGGTGCCCTGTAAGTTACCAGGCAATCCTGTCCTAAAGGAATAATATTCAAATCTCTCTTTAGCTTTTCCTCCAAATGTTGCTTAAAAATTTTCTGGGAAAATCATTAGTTTTATCTCCAGAAGCAAGACACTGTTGTCAGAAAAGGATGGGTTTCATTTTCTATTATTTTCATGTACTTGATTATTTATGATATTAGAACTGGGATCTCAGGAGTGGCCTTGTGTAGCAATCAATGGTGGCTGACCATTGGTTGCTCTTTAGGAAAAAGGGTCATAAGCCCCCTTTTGCTCACTTCCCTGCCCCTTGAAATTAACTTATTGATTTAAATTAAAAGCATTGCATGCCTACTCTACGATGAATATTGTGATGTCAAGAATCCCAAACAAGCAGCAAGATTCTGTCCACCAGAAATGTTAAGCATATGTAAACCGGAGGCGGGCGACTGGGAGGTACCAGAATATGCTCTTTGTATTGATTTTAGTACCTGAACTTATGTGCTTTAATTGAGTTATACTTACCTATAAATTGATGCTCCCATCATTGAAAACAGCTTATGCTGTTACAGAATACATTGCGTAAGTGTATGGATTCCTTTACAGTCAACCAAAGGGTAAAGGTGACATGAAGAAGAAAAAATACGCTAACTAAATGAAAATTGGGAGTCATAAAAACATTTTTATAGAACTATAGAAATGATCTAAATCTCTTTTGGTGGGCTTTCTTTGCATCAGTACTACAAATGTTGGATTGTCCCAGCTCTGTCCTCAGACATCTCTGTAATCAGTATCTTGTCAGAGATCCCTGAAGAGGGGTTCTGGAGAGCCCTGGAAGGTTCTTGAGACCTCTCGAGGCAATCCAAAATGTCTTCCCGAAATGCCTTGGCCCATCATTTCACTCAGATATCTATATAAAGTCTCCCCTTAGACAGATCTTCTCTGACAACCCATTAGAAAATAGCAGCCTCTGTTACTTCATCACCTTCCCTACTTCACATTTTGTATAGTTCTGTTGCAACCTGAAATAAAATAATTTAAACCGAAATATAAATAGCACATTTGTTTATATTGGGTTTCCCACACAAGCTCAAAGAATGTAAGGACATGTACTTTTGTTTATTACTTTATCCCCAACACATTCAATAGTACATACCATATTGCATGTCTACAGAAATCGTTTGTAATTTTTTTGTACAATGAATGTATTTTATCTGATAGTTTTTCTTGGCAGTGAAAATATGCTTTTCCCTTACAGCTGCTCTTATTGAAAGACATTACTCTTAAGTGAATTTCCTCACTCCAGTAATTCAAGAAGAAAAAGTGTATATAGAGAAAAAGCATTAATAGTGTTTTATAACTTATTCCTAAAAATGGGTTGATTAAATGTTTATCATTAGTGCAGCAATGAAGTTTCTTTTAAACTCTGAAAATGAGGGCACATTCAGTGACTTATATTTTCAATGCCTTGTGTAGACCAAAAATAGATAAAAACAAGAATCACTAGGAAAGTAATATTGTATAAGCCAATCTCTAACAGAGTCACAATAAAACAAATTAATGTTTGAAATTATCACCATTAGGTCAAATCTGTGTCTTGAGCTTCAAAATACTTCATTCATTCAATGGTTAATCGGTCACTGACTACTGTAGGCTGGGTACTGGGGAGCCAAAAGAGAAATTAATCACGGTCATCAATTTAAAAACCAAAAACTCTGTCAGCCAAGTGTATGCAACAGTTTTGCAGAATAAACACAGTGAGTTTGGTTTAAGACAGAGAAATTTAAGTTTCCAGAATATTGGGGAGAAAGTGTCTAATAGGATGGTGGAGTTCATGTAGAGATTCTGGACTGGAAAAATGATTTGGCCACCATTAGCATAGGACTAGATGCCACTAAAGTGGCAGAGATCACTTAGAATAAATGGCAAACAAAAAAGAGGCCTTACTTCCTTGAGATTCTTCTGACTAGGAGCCAGACACTACAGAGCATGGAAAATATTTTGTAAGGTAGAGTTACCGAAGACGGCCTTTTTCTCCGAGATATGCTGACATGCTTAATGTGGGCTTTCTTTACAACAATGTGATCATTCCAACAACTACTAGTTCCACGATGTTTTTAGAGTTTACAAATGTATTACTACAGTGAGTTTTATTGTATCTGAGCCTCGTGAGAGATTTACGATTATCCCTATTTTATGCAAAACTTCAGAAAGTTTAAATGAAAAGTCACAAATAGATGATTGATACCTAATCCACAGCTCTTGGATGACCTATAGCGTCAATGTTTTCAATGAAGAGAAGGTGATTTTCACCCCATCCTTCACTTCTAGTTTTTCCTAATTGTTCTATATGACTTTATTGAAAGCTTCACTTCAAAATCAATCTCTCCCCTTCTCAAACTATCTTTCTTAATAAGGATAATTGTTAGGAAGTTCCCACAGCTACCTAACACCCTCTAATTCCCAAGACCTTGTGAATGCTTCTGACTATGAATTTTGAAGGCATTCCAGAAATACAGTTTCAGTTTGATTATAAAGCAAATAACATCTTGGATATTATTATATTTAAATATTTAGAATTATTTAAAATTAATTTTTTGCAAAAAATTCTTGGAGGGAAATGAGAACAAGAGTTTATTTAAGAAGTAGAATTTTATTTCTTTTTCTACAGGTCGACTTACTAACACTGTGGTTCTCCATAGAAATAAATAAAATTCACATACATAAAAAACGGTAGAGAATACTAAATGTGCCAAATAACGAATTCCTTTAAGCATAGATATATACACATATATACACATATATATATACATATATACATACGCACACATATATATACATATATATACACACACACACATACATATACATGTATATATACACACATACATACTTATATACACTTTTATACCTGCCAAGAAAGGTAAGTTTGTCACTGCTTAGAGATTGCTGAAAGCAAAATGAAAGAGTTCCATCAAGTGGTCATATCAAGACACAGCAGTTTGTATTTCACCAATAGAAAGAGGAAAACAATTTCTCTGAAATCTAGTTCAGACATAGATTTCTAACCGAGCTATTAAAATTTTATGCCATGCAACATTAAAAAACACAATTAAATGCATTTTAAACATTATTACTAATTCATTTTCCAATTCATTTTTAAACTGCAAAGAAAATAGAAACTATGTGATTTTTATTTTTTATCTTTTTCATAACGAATACTCTCTCCATATAGTTTGCAGTTGAAAATGCGTGGTTATAATCTTAATTTGCATGTTAGTCATTTTTTTAAATTAGCAGGTAAACCACAGGTAATACTAAACTAAGTATTTGGATTGCACCGAAAATTCAGAAACTAACTACTTGCAAATGACCTATACATCTTAAAATAGTACAAAATAAATACAAAGAAAACTCTACTCAAGGTTGTTTTAAAAAATAAAATAAGTTATAAAACATAAACATGAGTTAACTTGCTTCTTTTAACAATCTATAGTTTTTGCCTTGCCAAATTTCATCTCCTTCATAAAGACAGACAAAACAGGCATCTTTCTTTTTAAAGTATAATTGATTTAAGGGGTCATTTTCTCATTATTTTGGAAAAACCATCATGGCTTATTTTAATGTTATAAATGCTACTTCTAAATATATATTACAGATTAAGATTTGTTTCTTGCTTAATAAAGCAGTAGTTCATTTAAGCAACCATTGTTTAATTAAACTTTCTGAATATTATATATATATTACTAATGAGATGAGGTTAAACAATAGATTTTTATATAAAACCTATGAAATATATATTATCTAGACATAAAATTGGAAGCAATGTATTTAATGATTAAGATCATGGATTTTGGCATCAGAGAGATTTGATTTGAATCTAATCTCTTCCACTTTTTTTCTCTGTAACCTGGAGCAATGACAAGCGTACTTTGTTTCATTGCACTTTTCTTGTAGATGTTGTGTTTTTTACAAATTGAAGGTTTGTGGCCAGCCTGCCTTGAGCAATTCTATCCACACTATTTTTTCCAACAGTATGTGCTCACTTTTGGTTTCTGGGTCACAGTTCAATACTTCTCACAATATTTCAGATTTTATCATTGTCATTATATTACTTATGGTTATCTGTGATCAATGATCTTTTATGTCACTATTGTAATTGTGGGACACCATACACTCTGCACATATAAGATAGCAAACTTAATTAATATCATGTGTGTTCCCACTTCTTCAGCAGCTAGCTGTTCTTCCATCTCTCTTCTTCTCCTCAAGCCTCACTATTCCCTGAGACACAACAATATTAAAATTAGACCAAGTAATAAGCCTGCAATGGCCTGTAAGTGTTCAAGTGAGAAGAAAAGCATCATACATCTCCCACTTTAAGTCAAAAGCTGGAAATGATTAAACTTAATGAAGAAGGCATGTTGAAAGCTGAGAGAGGCTAAAAGCTAGGTCTCTTATAACAAACAGCCAACTTATGAACACAAAGGAAAAGTTCTTGAAGGTAATTGACAGTGCTACTACAGTGAACAAATGAACGATGAAGAATGTAAAACAGGCTTGTTGCTGATATGGAGAACGTTTTATCAGTCTGGATAGAAAATCAAACCAACTACAACAAGGCCCAAATTATCTTCAATTCTCTTCAGGCTGAGAGAAATGAAGAAGAAAAGTTGGAAACTAGAAGAAGTTGGTTGATAATTTTTAAGGAAAGAAGCCATCCCAAAATAAAAGAAAAAGTGCAAGGTGAAGTAGTAGCATGTGCTGATGTAGAAGCTTTAGCACATAATCTGGAAAATCTAGCTAAGATAATAGATGAAGTTTGTTACACTAAACAAGAGATTTTCAGTGTAGATGAAACAGACTTATATTGAAAGAAGATGCTGTCTAGGACGTTCATGGCTAGAAAATAAGTCAATGCCTGGCTTTAAAGCTTCAGTGCACAGGGTGACACTCTTGGTAGGGGCTAATGCAGCTGGTAAATTGAAGTTGAAGCCAATACTGATTAACGATTCTGAAAATAGCAAGAATTATGCTAAATCTACTGTGCCTGTACTCTATAAATGGAGCAAAGTCTGAATGACAGCATATCTGTTAACAGTATGGTATACTGGATATTTTTATCCCGCTCTTGAGACCTACTGCTCAGAAAAAAAAGAGTCCTTTCAAAATATTGCTGTTCATTGACAATGTACCTGACCACCCAAGAGTTCCGATGGAGGTGAACAAGGATATTAGTGTTTCTAAGCTCGTTAACACAACATCCCTTCTGTAGCCTCTGAATCAAAGAGTAATTTCAACTTTCAAGTTTTATTACATAAGAACTAAACATGGTAAGGTTATTGCTGCCATAATGACTACTCTGATTAATCTGGGTAAAATAAATTGAAAATCTTCAGGAAAGGATTCACCACTCTAGATGACACTAAGGACATTTGTGATTCCTGGGAGGAGTCCAAAATATCAACAATAACAGGAGTTTAGAAGAAGTGGAGTCCAACTCTCACAGATGACCTTGAGGGGTTTAACTCTTCAGTGGAAGTAAATGCGGATGTGGTGGAATCAGCAAGACAACTAGAATTAGAACTGGAGCCTGAAAATGTGACTGAGTTGCTGCAGTTTCAAGATACAATTTTAATGCATTAGGATTTGTTTCTTAGAGATGAGCAAAGAAAGTCGTTCCTTGAGATAGAATCTACTCCTGGTAATGATGCTGTGAACATTCTTCAAATAACAACAAAGAATTTAGAATATTACAGAAACTTAGTTGATAAAGCAGTGGTAGAATTTGGGTTTGAAAGAAGTTGTACTGTGGGGAAAAAGCTATCAAACAGCATCACGTTACAAAAAAAAAAAAAAATCTTTCATGAAAGGAAAAGTCAACCAATGTGGCAAACTTCATTGCTGCCTTGTTAGAAGAAATTGCCACAGCCACATTAACTTTAAGAAACCACCACCCTGATTGGTCAGCTGCCACCAACACTTGGACCAAACCCTTTACCTGTGAAAAATCACAACTTGATGAAGGAACAGATAATCATTAGCATTTTAGCAATAAAGTATTTTAAAATTAAAGTATGTGCATTGTTTTTTAGACATACTTCTATTGCACACTCAGCTGCTTATATTGTAATGTAAACATGACTTTTTTATGCATTGGAAAACCAACAAACTTGTATGACTCACTTTATTGCAATGTTTGCTTTACTGCAGTGGTCTGGAACTGAATCTGTAATATCTCCAAGGTATGCCTGTATATCTTCATGTATAATAGGGAAGTAATTCTACTGATACAGGTATGGTAGAGCTTAGATAATGTCTCTTATATCAAGCATCTAGATTAGTAGCTGACTATCATCAAAATGAAAACACATGTTTGTGAATTAATATTTCCACTGTTCTATCTTGTTATTGGTAGGTGAGAGTGGTGGTGAACTTTCACCTCAAATTGTTTGATTTAAATAGTTGAAAAAATATAAACAAGTAAGGAGACAAAAGACAAATGTATTGCTTCTATGATGACAATACGATCATATTTCTTCTGAGTGCTCTATGACCTTCCTCCAATCTAAGCAATATTTCCATTTCTACTAGAAGCCAGAGAGATTCACACTGTTACCCTTCTTTCTGTCTTTTGGAAATTTGCAGTGATAATAAGTTGATTTAAAATCCTTACTTAATATCAAGAACAACTCTTCCTGTCAACATGGTAATAAAATGAACACTGAGGATGAAGAGAGAGAGAATGATAAAGTGCATTCAGTAAAACATAAACAAGTAAAGGATGTGGGCGCAAGGTATATAGGAAGTATTAATAGTTGTACTCCTCTCACATATTTTGTCATGTGTGAAATAATTCAAAAGTAAGATGTAAGTAAACCTAAAAGAAAAACTAAAACTCCCTTTAGGAAACTTAAAAGTGAATAGATTCACACTTCAACAAACTTTTGACGATATGTCAGCAAGATGGAAAATAACTACAAAAGGAAAGCTGCAGATACAAGAAGAAATGTTGAGTGAAGAACATGGAAAGCATGTAGATAAACCACAGGGTCTGTGTGAAATAACAAAAAAATTAAATTTGGGAATACAGAAAGGATATAATTAAAATATGGGACAATAAGTAAGACTAGCAGGTGATTTGATTTTTATAATTCTAAGGTCCCTATGTTATATAAAGAAGGAATAGAGAAAATGATTAATGTAGACTTTAAGTAAATAAATCTGTTAAAATTTCATGGTAACTATTAAAAGAATAAAGAGGGAAATAGAATTTAAATAAAAACTTCATGTAAAAGATGCAGAAAAAGTGATAAAAAGTAAAAGCGATGAAGCAAAAGAGGAACATACAAAACAAGAAATAGGATGGTAATGAATCCAAATATATCAGCAATCCTAATAAATGTAAATAAATTAACTTTCTAGTTAAAGGTTAAATTCAATAAAAGATAAGATCCAGGATTATACTATCGAAGAATCACACATGAAAATAAAAACATGGAAAAACTGATGCACAAAAGATAAGAAATTAGGCAGCTTAAATATTAGTCAAAGAAAAGCTGGTGTATCTATATTAATATTATAGAGTGAAGTCTTTAAGGCACAAAGCATCACATAGAATGGAAAACATCATAAAACAATGATAATTATACACTCATTTCAACTTTGATGCCTCTAATAACTTGCCTCAAAACATATAAAGAAGTCAACAAACCCATCATACCAAGGAATACACAGTGTTCTCAGGTACGCACGGAACTTCAGAGAAAGCCGAACCACATGGGGAAGACATAATGCACATATCAGCCAATTCCAAGGAATTATCAGACAGATATACTTCTCTTAGCACAACGAAGTTCAAAGTCAGAAAAAAACATTTTTTTTTTGAAAAATTTGTAGATTTGGAAATAGGAAAGCATATTTAAAACATACAAGAAAGCAATAAAGTCTGAAAACCGATAAATTCAACAGTTAACTTAAGATATTAGGGAAAATATAAGAAACCCAAGCAGAAGAAATGCAATTATAAAAACCAACAATAATAATGAATGAAATAGTAAATAGAGATACAGCAGATTAAAACAAAAAGATTAACAAATCGAAAGGCTAATTCTTATATATTTAATATATGTGTGTGTCTAATCTACTCTCAATATTAAACTATTAATCCTTTCTTTCCTAAATATATATCAACAATGATTGTTATATTTTTTCTATTTTTATATTTACACAGGGAAATGTGATATTCACCATGTTTCACTTAGTGTTTTTTAACTCAGTATCATTTTTGAGGCCAATTTTGAGACCCATGTGTATAGAGAGATACTTTATCCCTTTTAACTCTTGCCCAGTAATATATAGATTAAATTTTTATCCATCTATCCCCCATTTGCTATCTACTAATAGTATTTCAAAGCACATCCCTGAATTTTCCTATGCATCTCTGTTACACGTTACCCTAAAGAGAAATGACAAGCTTTTTAGAGAAGTGGCATACTCAATTTCCCTAAATGTTGGCAAATTGATTATTTAAATGGCATTTAGCAGAAAATCTAACAAAACATTTTTCTTCACATTAAAAAAGAAATCCTTAAATTGCTTCTTAGTTTCTATAAAAATGGAAGAGTGGAGAAGTATTCAGGGCTTTATGTTTTATTCAATTGGATCAATATCCTCCATAATCCTGTGAATCACCTTTTTAAAAAATTTGTAAAACTTAAGACAATATTTTATAGTTTTGCTCCACATTGTTTGAAATTTAGAAACTTTTATTTCTAATTAGATTGCTATGACATTAAGTGTGTGTGTGTGTGTGTGATTGGTAGGTATATAAATTATCTACTACATGCAAGATATAAAAATATGATAAAGTGTTTGGACCTTACCCTTAGAAAACAATATCTCAATAACTGTGGTGTGGCTGAGATGATGTTCAGGTATCATCTCATATTTGCCTACATTTCTAAGTTTATTTCTACATTGCCAAGTTTGTCACTATAACATGGCCATTTCCTGTATAGGAGACAGATGCTCTTTAGGTGTGTCCATCATAAAACTAGTTTAATAAATCAGGACACATTGAAAATAAAATAAGCCTCAAGCATAAAGCAGGACCAATCCTTGAACAAAGTGTATATTCAATATATACTCCATTGGCTTCAATAGTGAAAATATACTGTGAGCTGTCACAAAGTTGGTAGGCTCTGATCCCCAGCGGGTACTGTGCCTGTCCTTTGCATAACTAGAGGGATTGTTAGTCCTCTTTGCATACATCACGATTGTTAATAAAGTGACATTTGTCAAAATGAGTAAGCACCTGTTGCCATGGAAGGTGCCATAAGCAAGATTATAAAACAAATTGTTGTAGTTGGCTAGGAACCAGGAGGAAGATGAACACCAGAAGAAAAGGCATTCTTTCCTTAATTCCTCATACCCATTTTACAATGCATTGCATACAGTTGTTTATGCAGAACACAGGCTGTTTTCTTTTTTTCTGAAACCTCATGTAACCGATGGTATTTTAAATGAGCTCTAATACAAAATGCCTCACACACTGCTATCCTATGCCTCATTTAACCCATTATATGGGTTCCCTCTTGAAACATTTAGTCTTCATTTGTCTATTTTTCCTGTAACTTATTTTTAGGAATAGAAAAATCATGTCCTGGGAAGCATGTCTTCTGGCACATATTTAAAATACCTAAGGGGGCTCAGGTAACATCAAGACCCTAGTAGGTGCAGACGGGTCCCCACCAATATCTTGGCATTTTATTTCAATTATTTACTATCTTTCAATATGGCCCACAGCATGAAGATTTTGCATATACCAGTTTATTTTTTAATTGAAAATTGAAATAATACCAATACTCATAAAAAAATCCATTCAATTCTATTCAGTAAACAGTCTTCCTCTTCATGCCAGTAGATATCTGTAACTCTTTCCCCAGGTTCCTTATTTAAAGTATCTCTACCAAAAAAAGCAGACAGGCTTCAAATAACCGTCTGACATTGGAGAATGACAATATTTTTTCTTGTGAATTAGCATCCTAGCTAGGCACTGATATGAGATATACTGACATAGCTTTCCTGCCAAATCTCATTCTTGTATTGTTCATGAATAGATTCATTATTTTGGTACAAAGACTTTAAATATCAAGTTTAATTGATCTTTTATATCACACTTCTCCAGAATTTTTTACTGAAGGATAAATTTGTTCCTCTAAAAAGCACAGCCTGTCCCGAGCAGATGCATGCCATTAAAAAAAAAAAAAATCACATAAATGTCTTCTTTTGGTTCTATCACAGCCTAACATATGAATCCATGTTTATTGTGGTAATGATTCAAACTAGTAAAATGGGGTATAATTTTTGTTTGTATTATAATTGCAGTGCTCCTCATTTCTAGGTACCCCATACTGGCTATTCTCATGTTTTATGTGAATCTCAGGGTGTATTGACTAGCTCTGTGATCTTGGAAAAAATGACTGGCTGCAAAAAGTTCTCTCATTTCTTCTGCCAATCCCATTCTCTGAAGAGGAAAATGTAAGACTATGTGTGCAAAAATTCTAAGACACTGAGAGTCCAAAGAAAATAGAGAATAGATATTTAAGCTTGAGACCAGAAAGCATTTGTGATTATTAAGACTGAATTCTTGTGACTTTGAGTCAGAATGGCTTGTTTTTAGTTGGAAGTTATCTTCTAGATCCTTATTCTCTGATTATATGCAATTTGGAAATGTCCTACATAAAAACTGCTGCCTAACTTGTCACCTGGTTTTCTTCCAATGCACAGAAAGAACTAGAAGCCCTGCAACAAATGGATTATGTGCACCATCTGGCCATTTTGTGTCGCATACTAAATTTTAAACTAAAAATGCCTTTCTTCTTCCCATACTAGAACATAAGAAATTTGCTATCTTTTCTGGCTTGATGTATAACTTAATTTATTTGTTAATATAAGTTGTTGATGGCTAAAATTGTGTAAAATGTAGTTATACATAATTTTTAGCTTCAAAGTCACAAATTTTGTCACTTTATTATGGAGGAATTGCAAATATCTCTAGGGTATAAACTCAGCCTGATTTCTGGATATCTGTTTTTTTCTATTTGCAACTTCAAATATGTGTGTAACGCCATTGCGAACTCTCAATTTTGTTAGGTGTCTTTCAAGTATATATGAGAAGTTAACATATGCATATTTTATATAATTTTTACATGTAAGTGCATATGAGTTCCTCTGAACTTTGAGAAACTAAACTGTCCAGAAAGGTATGTTTTTACATGTAGCCATTTGTAATTTGGTAACCACAGGAAATGTAAATCTGAAAATAACTATAAAACAGTTAAGGATAAGTATATAGTGTGATTCTTTTCCTTATCTAATATAAATTTTTAAAGCCACAGGAAAAGGAGCCGAAGACTGGACTATAACAGGTTTGGAGGCTATGAATACATAGAATGATACCAATTTATGGAAATACAGATTGATATTAGCTCATGTTATTGAGGGCCTACTCTTTGCCTTTTTTGTGTATGTATGTATGTATGTCTTTATTTATTTATTTCTGTATTTATTTATTTTTAGAGACAGGGTCTCACTCTGTGGTTCAGATTGGAGGGCAGTAGCGCGATCACAGCTCACTGCAACCTCAACCTCCCAGGCCTAAGCAATCCTTCTGCTACAGCCTCCCAAGTAGCTGGGACTACAGGCACGTGCCACTGCACCCAGCTAAATTTAAAAATATTTTGTAGAAACTGGGTCTTTCCCTGTTGCCCAGGCTGATCTTGAACTCCCGGGCTAAAGCGATCGTCCCACCTGGGCCTCCCAAATTGCGGGGATTACACGCACAAGCCACCGTGCCCAGCCACCATTGCCTTTATACATATTACCTCATTTAAATATGCATTTTTCCAATGGAAGGAACTGGAGCTTAGATAAATTCTATACCTCTCAAAATAACACCACGTGGATTTTTAAAAAAATCTTTAAGCATTTACCTACTTATTTATTTGGCTAATGGGAAAAAAAAGCTCCCAGTCACAAACATCCCCCGTCACAAACATCACGATCCATGATGATAGAGCAAAATCAGATATGCTAAATTTAGCCAAATGTATTGCATACAGTAGGTCATCAATACATGCTTATTGAATTAATTAAAATCCAACTTGAAAAGGAAATTGACCCTGTCAAATATTTGTATATTTTATCTCATCAAATTTAGTTGTGTGTGAGCCAAAGAAAACATATGAAAAGTGTTTTATTTTGCAGGGACAGATGTATAAAATATTATCTAATTTTAATATACTAAAGGCATAGTTATAGTTTTCCTTTAAACATCATTTTGACCTTAATGATGTGACTTACTATTTTACCCTCCAAAAACAGTACACTTTATAATTATAATTGCTGGAACACGCCACTTTCTAGAATTACGAAAAATAATTCATTACACATAAAGGCTTTATTTTGGAATGAATAAATGAATGTTGGCTGTCATCGTAATTTGTGCCTCCCGAAAGATTGGTTTCCTACCTCTAGATAGAGAGAAAATAAAATTTAATCTTTAAGAATTCACATTTCTTGTTTGGCAAGAGTTTGTATTGCTACTAATTAGCTGAAATAGAAATTAAAGAATCTCGGCTACATTGAACAACTGGGCTTTGAATGTCTAAAACTGTTTCCTCAGAAGAGAACAGGTGATGTCATTGCATCAAGTCACTGGGGTGAATTGCTGAAAGGGAGATGCATGGAAACAATATCGTACCCTCAAAATTTCCATTGAGGAGCACAATGTCTCCATATACACTATTACCAGTTTCCCTTCAGAATTTTCTCTATGTCTGCTTTTAATTATCACAAATTCATTTATCCCCCCTATTTAAGTTCCCCCTCCCTCTTCCCCTATATTTCCCCTTGAACCTATCTTTTCTGTATCCATTGCAGAGAGATCACTTCGTTGTAACTGAATACAGATCTGAATGCTTACCACTTGCAGAGTCCAATTCACAAGAGTGAGGTCTGGTGGAAAGAAAGGGATTTTACTAACCAAAACTAGTAAAGGGGATGTGGCCGGATTCCCATCCAAAGCAACCACTTCAATTTTGGGGGTGAGGGTAGGAGTTTAAGTGTGGAAAAATTGATAAGGAAGGCGCGCAAAATTGTGCTGAGTACAATGTCTGTGTGTCTTGCTCTGGTGGCTATTTTGTGTCTCAGTCCTCCTGAATCACGAGCTGGCAGCATCTCAACAATGGCGGGGTTGTTGACTAGCCAGCCACCTTGAAATAATCTTGGGAATTTTGCAGCTGAGTCTCCAAGCTTCCTTTGTCAGACTCAAGATTAGCCCCTGCAACTTCTAAGAAGGCATATAGACGACAGCATACAATTAGATAAATGTGAAGGGAGTATACATGGTAGGAAAGGGAGGGATATGGAGTCTATTTTATGGCTAAGAGAAAAGGCTTCTACAGTTTTCTTCAAGGTTTTATCTTGAAACCCAAGACTAAAAAAAATAAAATGCATTTTGAAGTTAAGCTATCTGGTTTTTTAATGATTTATAGCTCTGGGGGTCTTCTCTTTTCTAAATATCCCCAAGCCCTAGGATGTATTTTGGGCAATAATTTGTACTAAATATGTGAGTTCAAAATGAGATATTTATTTACCTTGTACTTTATGTTGCAAATTTCCTAAAACTGTAATTTTAACAATCTACACGTTTATATTTATGTGATGGTTTTGTTAATTTCATTTCAACACTTTTCTCCAACAAGTGGATTTATACAAAACTGACAATGTGAATCTTCTTCAGCATCCCCCTTCAACATCTTAATAGGATAAAATGAATCATAATTTTAAACTACATTTCTTAATTTAAAGAAAAAAATTATGTGGACATATTCACATTCAAGGTGAGTATCCAGCAAACAGTAAATCAGGCAGGTGGTTATGTTGGGAAATGGTAGCAAAACATTTACAATTGATGCCATATGGCTTTCAGCCTAGTAGGGCCAACTAGCTGTGTTCAATGACTCTGGGGAAATTAAGCTGTTTGAAGGTCATTAATGCTAATTCTAAACCTCTGGGGCAGTGACAGGAAGTTGGCAGCAATATGCAGGGAAACCATACCTCCAACTGAGTGGATAAGCCTCCTTCATAAGTGGACCGAGGATTGTTCTTGTTGGGCCTGTGCTCTGATTTGGAGACAAAGAACCAGGTATAACCACTATTGCTGCATATACACAGCAGGCAGTAACGTATATTCTGATCCTGCCATTGTCTTTCTTAAACTGACCAGGAGTCCTTATCATAAAGTTCAAATCCCCTTCCATTATCTTCCTGTTTCAGCTGATACCACTGTCCTCTGGACTAAGCCCCAGGCACATTAAGTTTCTAAGTTGACATTTTTAATTAAGTTTTAAAGACATATTTGGAGAATTTTTTAATGCACAAGTATATGTCCAGCTCAAATAATTCCACTTTCAATGTGCTTTCCTGGGTTTCTTGAATGCCATTGAGAAATTACAGTACATATAAAGAAAATAGAAAAGAAATAGTAATCACTGAATCAATGATTAGCGAAAAAAAAACAGCAAAAGCTAAAGCTTTTCAGCAATTAAGTTCACCAATTTTCAGTAAATAACTCAAGTGAAAAAAATTAATTTATCTACTTGAAAATGGCTAATGCAGAGTCAAAGATTAAAATGTTGGAAATAAATTTTCTTCTTCCACGCCAACCTTTAAGGAAAATATTATTGAACTCTTCTGGAACACAAAATCTTTGCAACCAGCATTATTATGTATATTATCCACTTACATTAAATTAAAACTCTATATGCATGAGGGAATGTTTCTTCAAATATTAACCATAAATAGAAATTAGAAAAATGTATAAAATTAGGTTGTATATTTCATTCCTAAGATTTTCTAGACTGGGTTTTCTGAAAGATGCAACACCATTCTCTTGATATTCTACAAATAAAAACACGCTACCCCAGAGCATTGGGTTCAGAACGTGCTACCCCAGAAGATGGCACCTTCACATTTGAGAAAATCACAAAGGAGAAAGGTCTCTGACCTTCTCCAATCCTTCTTCTCTGAAGCAAGCTGTAAAAGAATCTGATCTTCAGCTGGGTGCGGTGGCTCACTCCTGTAATCCCAGCACTTTGGGACGCCGAGGTGGGTGGATCACGAGGTCAGGAGATTGAGACCATCCTGGCTAACACGGTGAAACCTCGTCTCTACTAAAAATACAAAAAATTATCCGGGTGTGGTGGTGGCACCTGTAGTCCCAGCTACTCGGGAGGCTGAGGTAGGAAAACGGTGTGAACCCGGGAGGTGGAGCTTGCAGTGAGCGGAGATCACGCCACTGCCCTCCAGCCTGGGCGACAGAGCGAGACTCTGTCTCAAAAAAAAAATAAAAAAAGAATCTGATCTTCCT